>NW_019154158.1:5032467-5120069 GCF_002288905.1 Enhydra lutris kenyoni
GAGAGAGGGAAGCAGGCTCCCCGCCGAGCAGAGAGCCCGATGCGGGACTCGATCCCAGGACCCTGAGATCATGACCTGAGCCGAAGGCAGCGGCTCAACCCACTGAGCCACCCAGGCGCCCCTCCTTTTCTCTCTTACCCTACCCCCTTCTCATGCTCTCAACATGCTTTCTCTCTCTCAAAATAATAAAAGGAAATCTTAACAATACAGAAGAGGGACAAAGAGGTATCTGTAGATATTGAGCACACTTTCCATGTAGCTGAGTTTTATTTATACCAGCTTGGTGGCCACAGTCAGCAAGCATAGCCTGTCTCATAGAAGGACAGTCTGTATTAAATGTGATCAAATAACTAGGTTCTAAATAATGTTCTCCAGTGCTGTTAAGTAACACAACAGCATTGAAGTTAATGTTGGCTCTGAAAAATGCTGCTTTATTCCTGTGTGCTCTATTTTCTTCCTTTTTTCTCTTTGGAATTAACATTGCTTTCATAACTGCTTTTCTGTGTCTTGGTTGGGAAATGGCAGTTGTCTTTTCAGTTTAGTGGACTGGCTGGATACAGACATAGGATCTATTCAGATCCATAATGTGTTCTAGGCCACAAGATTCTGTTCTGTTTCATCTTATCTTTTATTGTTGACTTGTGTTTTGCTCAATGCCCACAGTAAAGGCATTCTGCCAAATGAGGCCCCCTGAAAAGATGATAGATTTTCAGTGAGGAATTAGAGAGAGGGGACACCCAGTTGGCTCAGTTGGTTGTACGTCTGCCTTTGGCTCAGGTCATGATCTCAGGGTCCTGGGATCAAGTCCCACATTGGGCTCTCTGCTCAGCGGGGAGCCTGCTTTTCTCTCTTCCTCTTCCTCTGTGCTCTCCTTCTCTTTATTTCTCTCTAAAATAAATCTTTTTTTTTAAAAGAATTTATTCATTTATTTGACAGAGATCATAAGTAGGCAGAGGCAGGCAGAGAGAGAGAGAGAGAGGAGGAAGCAGGCTCCCCACTGAGCAGAGAGCCTGACATGGGACTCGATCCCAGGACCCTGAGATCATGACCCGAGCCTAAGGCAGAGGCTTAACCCACTGAGCCACTCAGGTGCCCCTAAAATAAATCTTTTTTTTTTTTTTTTTTAAAGATTTTATTTATTTATTTGACAGACCGAGATCACAAATAGGCAGAGAGGCAGGCAGAGAGAGAGAGGAGGAAGCAGGCTCCTGCCGAGCAGAGAGCCCGATGTGGGGCTCGATCCCAGGACCCTGGGATCATGACCTGAGCCGAAGGCAGAGGCTTTAACCCACTGAGCCACCCAGGCGCCCTAAAATAAATCTTTAAAAATAAGAAAAAAAATAAGAATTACAGGGAGAGGGGAGAAGGTAAAAAAAGAAGAAAAAAGAAAATAATTATAGGAACTCACTTGCCACTGTTTGATTTTACCAGCCCAGCTTTTTTCACTTAACACAGATTTAGTTCTTTTATTTAGGCTGCTTTGGTGTACTGCAAGCCTATCGTATAGTATTAGCTTAGAAATAAGAAAACCTATCTGTTTATTATTGGTCTGTGTTTAAAATAAGTGTCACTTATGTGTTTTCTTCCTAGAATGGGTCTCTGTTAGAAGATCTCTTAGCTTCTGGTTCTTCTGTATTTTTATAATAGAAAGAGGGATCTTCAAGTGAGGTTTATAGAACTGCTTCCAAATTCCTAATATCAAGAAAATTTATGAAAAGACCCAACTCATTCATTCACTCAGATGTTTATTAAGTGCCCATTTGTTAGATATTGTGTTGTATGCCAAAGAAACTTAAAAAAAAAAAAAAGTGACATTGTCCCTATCCTTAAAGAATTCATGTTTTATTATACATTACAAAAAAATACAGTTAATCCTTGAACAACATGGGGGTTATGGGCCCACCCCCCACCCCCCCTAGTAAAAAATCCATGCTTGTTTGTTTGTTTTTTAAAGATTTTATTTATTAGAGAGAGAGAATGAGCAGGGCAGGGTGGGGAGATGAGGGAGAAGCAGCCTCCCAGCTGAACAAGGAGTCCAATGCAGGACTCCATTCCAGGTACCTGGGATCATGACCAGAGCTGAAGGCATATGCTAAACCGACTGAGGCACTTGCAGGGCAACTGAGTGGCTCAGTGGGTTAAGCCTCTGCCTTCGGCTCAGGTCATGATCTCGGGGTCCTGGGATCGAGCCCCACATTGGGCTCTCTGCTCAGCGGGGAGCCTGCTTCCCCCTCTCTCTTTCTGCCTGCCTCTCTGCCTACTTCTGATTTCTCTCTGTCAAATAAATAAATAAAATCTTTAAATAAATAAATAAATAAAAGATCCCTTGTGACAAATTGGGAACTGGATTGCAAAATAGACTGGAATCAGGGAGTCCGGTTTAAGGGCAGTCAGTATAATCTAGGTAAGACGTAGGCTCTGAAATGGTCCTGCAAGTCACAGGGATGGATAGATTCAAGAGAAATTTAGCAGGAAGAACCAGTTAGAATTGGAGATGTGTGTGTGTGTGTGTGTGTGTGTGTGTATGCACGCTCATGAGAGAGAGAATGAATAGTGCTGAGAGGGATGAACTTTTGGATGACTCCTAGTTTTCTGGATTCCATACCAGGGTGGATGGTCACGTTATTGATGAGTTGGGGAATACAGAAAGTTGTGTGTTTGGAAATAAAGGTGAGGTGTTTGGTTCTAGGCTGGTTGAATTTAAGGTACCTATGGAACTACATAGGAACTGCCTGAAAGGATGTTGGGTGTATGAGGTTGGAATTGGAGAGAGAATTTGAGTCTGGAGAGACATTTGTGAATCAACAGTATATACGCTGTAGTTGAAGTAATGGATTGGGTCATCTGAGGATCATTTTGAAACTGAAAAGTTGAAGCCTGAGGAGGGAGCCTTGAAGAACACTAACAGTTAAAGTTGTGACTAATGGCAGTGGAGTCTTGGAAGAAAATTGAGGAAGTGAGGAAGGTAAATGGACAACCAATAAAATATGTGGACAGGACCCTAGAGAAGAGAGTTTGAAGGCAGAGGGAGGAAATTATGTCAAGTGGGGTAGAAAGGTCAAGTATGGTAAGGACAGAAAAGAACTTACTGGATTTGGCACTCAGGTCATTGGTGACATCAAGTGAAGGTAGGGTCACTGGAGTGATGAAGGCGGAGACCAAGTTGTATTGGGTTGAGGAATAAATAGGAGGTGAGGAAAATAAAGGCAGATAAGCCCTGTTTTTCAAGATCATAACAAAGAGGTGGAGACATGGGGCGCCTGGGTGGCTCAGTGGGTTGGGCCTCTGCCTTTGGCTCAGAATATGGTCTCAGGGTCCTGGGATCGGGCTCCGCATTGGGCTCTTTGCTCAGCGGGGAGCCTGCTTCCTTCCCTCTTTCTACCTGCCTCTCTGCCTACTTGTGATCTCTCTCTTTGTCAAATAAATAAAATCTTTAAAAAAAAAAAAAAAAGAGGTGGAGACAGGATAGTACTGAGGGATTGTGGGGTTCAAGGAAGAGTTTTTTTAAGATGAGAGACTTGATCATATTTGTATGTTTGGAGAATGAGCAAGACAATAGAGAGTGGTCATAATGGAGTGAAGTTTTGGAGCACGCAGAGAAGATGAAATCCAGAACAGAGGTAGAATTGTTACCTTCTTTATTAAGATAGAAGGAAAAGGTAACAAAAGGGGTGGGGACAAATGTTTGGTATCTGAACAAAGGAACTTGAAGGACTGTTCTTTGTGTTGTAAGGAGACTTATACTTTGGGTTAGGGGCCTGATATATTGAAAAGGGTTGTTAAAATAGGGGCCTTAGGGGCCTTGAGAAGAGAGCCAAATTTGAGTAGCTATTGAGAGAATGGGAGGGATAGCTGACCAGGAGTCCTGTATGGGTAGGCAAGCAGAGTTGGGGGAGGTGGTGTGAGGGTAGGAAGGCAGTTCAAGTTGATAGAGTAGCCTGAGTGAAGACCTAGGAGTATTAAAGAATATGGTATGTATGGAAATATAGCATTATTTTGAATAGCTGGAGAGGATATATAGAGAGCCTGATTTTATGGTAGACTTTAAGAGCTATATTAAGGAATTTGGAATATTTTGAGGCAAAGAGAAACCCCTGAAGGTTTTTTTTTTTTTTTTTTTTTTTTTTTAGGCTTTTTTTTTTTTTTTGAGAGAGAGCGAGATAGGGAGAACATATG
Organism: Enhydra lutris kenyoni; assembly: GCF_002288905.1. Classification (NCBI taxonomy): domain Eukaryota; kingdom Metazoa; phylum Chordata; class Mammalia; order Carnivora; family Mustelidae; genus Enhydra; species Enhydra lutris. Next base: position 5,036,644 of record NW_019154158.1, read on the forward strand.
AAGGGGGGGGGCGGGGTGCAGAGGGAGAGAATCTTCAAGCAGATTCCCTGCTGAGCACAGAGCCTGACATGGGGCCAGTCTCACAACCCATGAGATCCTGACCTGAGTCAAAGCCAAAGAATCAGATGCTCAATCGACTGAGCTACCCAGGCAGCCTGGAAGATTTTAGTGATGGAAATGTTTGTTTTACAAAAGTAACTCTGGTGCAATTTGAAGAAATATATATATGTATTTTTAAAGGTTTTATTTATTTCTTTGACAGAGATACAGCAAGAGAGGAAACACAAGCAGTGGGAGTGGGAGAGGGAGAAGCAGGCTCCTTGCAGAGCAGGGAGCCTGGTGCGGGGCTTGATCCCAGGATCCTGGGATCATGACCTGAGCTGAAGGCAGACGCTTAATGATTGAGCCACCCAGGTGCCCCTGGAGAAATACTTATAGGGGATTAAGAGTAGAGGGGAAACACTAATTAGGAGGCTGGTGTTGTAGTCCATGCAGAAGTTGAAATCCAGATAGACCAGGGTATGCTGGGTAAGAAACAAACCCACACTCTGAATAGCTGGAAACAACAATTTATTCCTCATTCGTGCTACACGTCCATCAAGGGTAGGTCACATGCTTTTAGTTATTGAGTGATAGAGGCCAATAGAGCAGTTACCATTAGGAACATAGCCAGCTACTCCGTGGGAGGCAAAAAAGAGCTCTGGAGGTCTTGCCTCATTAACTAAATTCTTTGCTCAGAAGTGATAGAAGCAGAGAAGAGGAGACAGGAGCTGAGATCAGACGGATCAAGGAGATGGTGCATAATGTAGATAAATGACTCTCAATTTCTGTCTTGGGTGAATGGTGCTATTGTTAACTGAAATAAGAAAGGGGTAGGATTGGGAGCACCTAAATGTATAAAGCAAATATTAACAGAGAAAGGGAGAAATAGCAATATAGTAATAGGGGACTTTAATACCCTACTTTCATCAAGGGATAGAAATCCAAACAGAGAATCAGTAAGGAAGCATTCCCTTAAGTGACATGTTAGACCAGATGGACTTAACAGATATACACAGAACATTCTATCCAAAATCAAGAGAAAAAAACATTCTCAAGTGCTCACAGAATATTCTTCAGGACAGATAATATGTTAAGCCACAAAACAAGTCTTAATAAATTTAAGAAGATAGAAATTATATCAGGAATCTTTCCCAACTACAACGGTATGAAATGAGAAATTAGTTACAAAGAAAAAAACTGAGGGCACCTGGCTGACTTGGTTAAGGGGATCAAGCCCTGCATTGGGGTCCCTATTCAGCAGGGAGCCTCCTTGTCCCTCTCCCTCTGCTGCTCCCCCTCTTGTGTGCTTGTGCATGCTCTCCCCCTCCGTCTCTCTGTCAAATAAATAAAATCTTTAGAAAAAAGTTTATTAGAAAAAGAAGAGGGGCACCTGGGTGGCTCAGTGGGTTAAGCCTCTGCCTTCAGCTCAGGTCATGGTCTCAGGGTCCTGGGATCAAGGCCCGCATCAGGCTCTCTGCTCAGCAGGGAACCTGCTTCCCCATCTCCCTCTGCTGCCTCTCTGCCTACTTGTGGTATCTCTCTCTCTGTCGAATAAATAAAAAAAATCCAAAAAAAAAAAAAAAGCAGAAAGTTGGGAAATCCACAAATATTTAGAGATTAAACAACATGCTCTTGATTGAACAACAGTTGGATCAGAGAAGCAATCAAGAAAAATAGAAAAATACCCAGAGATAAGTGAAAATGGAAATATAATATACAAAATACTAAACCTATGGGATGCTGCAAAAGCAGTTCTAAAAGGGAATTGATAGTGACAAATGCTTACATTAAGAAACAAGAGAGGTGTCAAGTAATCTAACTTTATACCTCAAGAAACTAAAAAAGGGTAACTCTCTTGGGTCCCCTCCCCCTTTGAGAGCTTCGTATTAATCACTTTACTATCGCTTAGTAAACTTTGGTGCCCACCAAAAGGAAAAAAAAAAGAAACTAGAAAAAGAAGAGGTTGAATTAAGCCCAAAGTTAGTGGAAGGAAGGAAATAACAAAGATCAGAGCAGAAGTAAATGAAGTAGAGACTAAAAAGATGATAGAAAAGATAAATGAAACAAAGAGCTGGTTGTTTGAAAAGATAAACAAAATAGACAAATCTTTAGCTAGGCTTACCAAGAAGAAAAGAGAGAAGCTTCAAAATCAGAAAAGAAAGAGAAGACATTACAACTGATACCACAAAAAAATAAAGAATCCTAAGAAATACCATGAATGATTATATTCCAACAAATTTGATAACCTAGGAGAAATGGATAAATTCCTAGAAACATACAACCTAACAAGACTGAATCATGAAGTAGAAAATCTGAACAGACCCATTACTGGTAAGGAGATTGAACCAGTAATCAAAAGCCTCCTAAGAAACAGAAGCCCAGGACCAGATGGGTTCACTGGTGAATTCTGTGAAATATTTAAAGAAGAATTAATACCAGTCTTTCTCAGACTATTCCAAAAAGTAGGAGGGAATACTTCCAAACTTATTTTCAGAGGCCAGGATAACCCTAATACCAAAGCCAGACAATGGAACTATAAGAAAAGAGAATTACAGGCCGATATATCCAGTGAATCCTCATGTATGCAAAAATCCTCAACAAAATATTAGCAGACTGAATTCAGCAATACATTAAAAGGATCATAGGCTGTAATCAAGTCCGATTTATTCCAGGGATGCAAGGATGGTTCAGCATTTGCAAATCAGTCAGTCTGATAATACCACTTTAACAAAATGAAAGCTAAAAAAACACGATCATCTCAGTAAATGCAGAAAAAGCATTTGACAAAGTTTGACATCCATTTATGATAAAAACTCAGTAAGAGGATATGGAGAGAATGCATCTCAGTGCAATGAAGGCCATATATCACAAGCCCACAGCTTATGTTATACTCAATAGTGAATAACTGAAAGCTTTTATTTGCCACCTTTTATTTTTTTTAAGATTTTTATTTATTTTAGAGAGAGAGAGAGAGAGAGCAAGAAAAGAACAGAGAGGGAGAGAATGAGAATCTGAAGCAGACTCGGCCCTGAACACCGAGTGTGGTGTGGGGCTAGATATCACAACTGCAAGATCATGATCTGGGCCAAACCAAGAGTCAGATGCTTAACCAACTGTGCCTCTTCTTTGCCACTTTTATTCAGCATAGTGACTTCTAAAAGTTCTAAGTGGAGCAGTTGAGCAAGAAATAGAAGTAAATGGCATCCAAATCAGAAAGGAAGAAAGTAAAACTGCCTCTGCATGTGACATATGTAAAAGACCTTAAAACACCAAAAAAGTTAGAACTAATCATTCAGTAAAGTTGTAGGATACAAAATCAATATACAAAAGTCAGTTATATTTCTATACACTAATAATGAACTATCAGAAATACTAAGAAAATAGTACTATTTACAATTGTATCAAAAATAATAAAATACCTAGGAATAAATTTAACCAAGGAGATGAAGGACCGTTACATTGAAAACTCTAAGACATTGATGAAATAAATTGAAGATACAAATAAATGGAAAGAGGGGCACCTGGGTGGCTCAGTGGGTTGGGCCGCTGCCTTCGGCTCAGGTCATGATCTCAGGGTCCTGGGATCGAGTCCCGCATCGGGCTCTCTGCTTGGCAGGGGGCCTGCTTCCCTCCCTCTCTCTGCCTGCCTCTCTGTCTACTTGTGATCTCTCTCTGTCAAATAAATAAATAAAATCTTAAAAAAAAAAAAACAAATAAATGGAAAGATAGTCTATTTTCATGGATTAGAAGAATTAATATGGTTAAAATGTCCATACTATGCAAAGCAATCTGTAGATTCAGTGTAATCCCTATCCACATTCCACTGGCATTTTTCACAGAGAGCAAACAATCCTAAAATTGTATGGAACTACAAAAGACCCTGAATAGCCAAAGAAGCTTGAGAACAAAACTAAAGGCATCACATTTCTTGACTTCAAACTATGTTACAAAGTTGTAGTAATCAAAATGGTGTAATGGCGTGAAAACAGACACATAGATTGATGGAACAGAATAGAGCCCAGAAGCACACCCAGGCATGTATGGTCAATTAATTTATGATAAAGCAGCCAAGAATATACAGTGGGGAAAGGATAGTCTCTTCAGTAAATGAGGTTGGGTAGACTGGACAGCTATCTTACATTATACATAAAAATTAAAAAATGAATTAAAGATCCAGGAAACAGACCTGGATCCATAAAACTCGTAGAGGAAAACATTTGTGTTTTCCTTGCCACCTGCATTTTTGTGATGATTTTTTAAAATTTCACAGCAAAGACAAAGGTAACAAAAGCAAAAATATGCAAGTGGAACTACATCAAATAAAACGCTTTTACATGGGGGGGTGCTTGGCTGGCTCAGTAGAGCATGTGACTTTTTTTTTTTTTTTTGAGCATGTGACTCTTGATCTCCATCAAGTTTGAGCACCATGTTGGACATAGAAATTATTTTAAAAATAATTTAAAAAAGCTTTTGTACAGCAAAGGAAACTGTTAATAAAATGAACAACCTGGGGGCACCTGGGTGGCTGAGTGGGTTAAGCAGCTGCCTTCGGCTCAGGTCATGATCTCAGGGTCCTGGGATCGAGTCCTACATTGGGCTCTCTGCTCAGCAGGGTGTCTGCTTCCTTCTCTCTCTCTGCCTGCCTCTCTGCCTGCTTGTGATCTCTCTCTGTCAAATAAATAAATAAAATCTTTAAAAAAAAAATGAACAACCTGAATGGAAGAAAAATTTTGCAAATCATATATCCAGTAAGGGGTTAATATTCTCAAATACATCTCAATAGAAAGAACACAACCTTTTTTTTTTTTTTTAAAGATTTTATTTATTTATTTCACGGACAGAGATCACAAGTAGGCAGAGAGTCAGACAGAGAGAGAGAGAGAGAGAGAAGCAGGCTCCCCGCTGAGCAAAGAACCTGACGCGGGGCTCCATCCCAGGACACTGAGATCATGACCCGAGCCGAAGGCAGCGGCTTAATCCACTGAGCCACCCAGGCGCCCCTGGACATTGTTTTTAAAGCATACATGCAGATGGCCGATAGGTGCATGACAAGGTGCTCAGCATCATTAATTACTGGGGGAATGCAAGTCAAAACCACAGATATTACTTCATACTGTAGTTAGAAGGGCTATCATCAAAAAGATGAGCTAACAAGTGTTGGTGAGGATGTGGAGAAAAGGGGACTACTCTTTTTTTTTTTTTTTTAAAGAGTGGGTGCAAGTGGCAGGGGGAAGGGCAAAGAGAGAGCGAGAATCCCAGACAGATTCCATGTTCAGCACAGAGCCCAGTGTGGGGCTCAATCACATGACCTTGAGATCATGACCTGAGCTGAAATCAGGAGTTGGATGCTTAACTGACTGAGTCACCCGGGTGCCCCTGAAGTCAGTATCTTTAAGAGTATTGCTCTTACATGTTCATTGTATCGTTAACAACAACCATGACATGGAAACAACCTAAGTGCCTGGCAACAGATGAATAGTAAAGAAGATGTTGTATGTATATATAGTGGAGTATTATATAGCTATAAAAAAGGAAATCTTGGGCAGGAGGGAGCCTGCTTCTCCTTCTCCCTCTGTCTCTCCCTCCCAGTTGTGTTCTCTCTCAACAACCTCTGCTTCTCTCTCTCTCTGTCTCCCTCTCAAATAAATAAAAAATCGTTAAAAAAAAAAAAAGGAAATCCTGCTATTTATGACAGTATGGATGGACCTTGAGGGCATTATGCTAAGTGAAATAAGTCAATGAAAGACAAAATACTCTATAATCTCACTAATTACGTGGAATCTAAAAAAACCCACAGAACCTTACAGCTACAGAGAACAGATTGGTGGTTGCAGGAGTGAGAGTAGGCAAAATGGGTTAAAATGGAGAAAGGTACAAACTTCCAGTTATAAAAAAAAGCCTTGGGGATTTCATGTACAGCATGGTGGCTATAGTTAATAGTTAATAATACTGTATTATATGTTTGAACATTGTTGACAGTAGATCTTAACAGTTCTTATCATAAGAAAAAAATTGTAACTGTCTGGTGATGGATTTAATAAGACTGTGATCATTTTGCAACATATACATATGTTAAGTCATGTTTTACACTAGTAACTAATAACTAATGTTATATGTCAATTATATCACTAAAAGGGGTTCTGGTTGGGGTTAGAAGAGTGTTGGTAGAGAGTTCACCTTTGGAAATGTGTGTCAGCTAATTTTGTAAATGAATCTGAAGCTCTAGAGAGAGGCCGGGTGTTTAGGATTTGCAACTGAAGGGGGGATTCAATCCAGAATAAGATATGAGATCACCGGGGTAAACTTGTGGAGTGATGAGAGCTGAGATGAAGCTCCAGGAAATAGGAGTTAAGAGGCACTTCTGGCCTGATGGCTTTGGATTTTAATGTAAAGTTCGACATTTTTTGGACCAAGGCAAGCCTGTGAGTAGTATTTGGGTTAGGAGTAAATACAAACTGTGAGAAGCTGTTGCTTAACCATTGATGGATACTTGAGAGTATACTAGCTCTGTTATTTGTGCTAATGGTGGATTTATTTTTATTGGTCCTTAGGTAGAATGCATTTTAACTCTTTTATTTGAATTTGGATGTATTTGGCAGTTCACAAAATTTTAATAAAGTTACTGTTGATTGTAAACTCGTTGCCAAGACACAGAAAGGCTAAAAATTGGTCCAGTTTCCCCATACTTACAAGACAGTTAAGTGAACAAAGAATGTGATATTATGTAAGTATAAAAATAGCACTTATTGGATAATTAAATGCTGAGAGTAATAATCCTCATGGAGTAGTACTGTAATATCCCTGTTTTGTTTTGTTTTTCAAAGATTTTATTTGTTTATTTGACAGATCACAAGTAGGCAGAGAGGCAGGCAGAGAGAGGAAGGGAAGCAGGCTCCCTGCTGAGCAGAGAGCCCAGATGTGGGACTCAATCCCAGGACCCTGGGGTCATGACCTGAGCCAAAAGCAGAGGCTTTAACCCACTGAGCCACCCAGGCGCCCCTGTAATATCCCTGTTTTACAGCTGAAGCTTAGAGAGTGTCTTTTGTCTGTTTGGGCTGCTGTAACAAAATACCACATACTGTATGGCTTACTAACAGAAATTTATTTCTCAAAAAAAAAAAAAAAGAGAAATTTATTTCTCAGTTCTAGAGACTGGGAAGTCCAAGATCAGGGCACCTGCATGGTCCCGTTCTAGTGAGGGCCTTCTTCCTGGTTCATAGCTTTCTGCTGCTCACTGTGGCCTCACATGGTGGAATGGGATAGGGATCTCTCTGGAACCTTTTTTATAAGGCACTAATCCCATTCACTTCCTAAAGCCCCACTTCGTAATATTATCATTTTCTAGGGTTAGGATTCAACCTGAATTTTGGGAGGACCCATTCAGACCATAGCACAGAGTTTAGGTTAGGTCATGCAGCCAGAACATAACCCAGCTTCATGCTGAGGTTTGGGCTTGTAACCGCCACCTGGAATTGCTTTTCAAGACACAGCAAAATTTACACTGGATAGCTAAAAGTTTGGGTTATTGTTGTTTCTTGTTCTTTTGCCCTCCCAACTTTTTTATTTAGAAGAATTCTGAACTTACAGGAAGCTGAAAATAGTGATACACTGAAACCAATGTGCTATCTACCTATATTTGTCAAATATTTTACCACATTTGTGCTCTAAGACTCTCTTTACCCCCTTCCTCTTTCTTTTTCTCTGTCCACCTTTCTCTCCCCCTTCCCTCCCTACACATATATACTTTATTTTTCATTGTATATTAGGAATTTATATTAGTGTATTAGGAAATCAGGAAACTTTTATTAGTATCTTATAGACTCAGAAAACTTCACCCGGGGGGCCTGAGTGACTCTTGATTTCCGCTGAGGTCTTGATCTCAGGATCATGGGTTCAGGCCCCCTGCATTGAGCTCCATGCCTAGTGTGGAGCCTACTTAAAAAAAAGAAAAGAAAATTTCACCCCCAAATTTATTTATTTATTTATTTATTTATTTTTGAAGATTTTATTTATTAGAGCATGCAGAAGCAAGGGGAGAAGCATAGTTTCCCCACTGAGCAGGGAGCCCAATGCAGGGCTTGATCCCAGGACCCTGACATCATGACTTGAGCCTAAGGCAGGCGTTTAACCGACTGAGCCACCCAGGCACCCCCACCCCCAAATTTCTTAAGCATGTATTGCTTAAAGACAAGTTGTTTTTCTTTATTACTACAATAGTATTATCAAACTCATTATCACATTCAAAATATTTTAGTGATGTAATCATTCTGTATAGTCTATGCTCAGATTTCCCCAATTATCTCAACAATTGAGAATACTGCTTTATAGCTTTCCTTCCAATCCTGGATTTATTCAGGGATCGTATGTTGCATTTAATGGTCATCTTTTTTTTTTTTTTTCCTGGTCTTTTTATTCACAGTGTTTCTCTTCCCCCTTTTTTGTTTTTCATGTCATTGATATTTTTATAGAGTCCGGGGTACATATGTTGAGGAATGTTTTAAAATTTGGATTTGTCATGATTAGATTCAGGTTAAACATTTTTGACAAGATGACTTTGTGTGTGTCTCTGTGTGCTTATTAATGTCCTTTTGTCCTATTGTTGGTGATAGAAAGTTTGATCACTTAGTTGATGTCAGCTACATTTCTTCTTTGTTAAGGTACTTTTTTCCCCTTTGTAGTTAAGAAACAGTCTGTGGATGATACTTTTAAAAATGTGTGACTTTTTTATTCCTTTATGTTTTACCCAGTTGTATTAACATGCACTTAAGATCCTTGCCTGAATTGGTTATGACATTGGTGGTTGGAAAATGTTGATTCTCTCATTACTTCTACATTTTCTCATTAATGGTGTTCTAAAAGGAAGAGCTTTCCTTTTTCTCCTTTTTTTTTTTTTTTTTTGTTGTTTTTGAGGATCACTGTCGATGGGGTATTTAAAAAAAAATCAGTATGTTAAAATTCACTGCTGTCAAAAATACTGACAATATTCAGTATTAAAAATACAGTGAGGCACCTGACTGGCGTGGTCAGAAGGGTGAGTGACTCTTGGGGTTGTGAGTTTGAGCCCTACATTGGTTGTAGAGGTTACTAAAATAAATAAACATAAAAAAATAGCAGTTGTAAATTTGGTCAGTGGGAGCTCCAGCAAACTGACTACTATGTCCTTTTGACATGACCCAGTGAGGCCTTGAACACTTCCTTACACTGTGCCACTACAAGGTATTTTGGGCTCACTTTGTACTTTACTTGCTTCAGACCTGGAAGCAATCATTTCTACAAGGAAACCTGATTTCTTTAGTGGCAAATGATTCCTTTAAAGGAGAACCACCTCTTTTCTTAATTATCCTTTGCTATCTTTATGATACTAGTTATTTCCAGTTTAAAAAAAAAAAAACAAAAACAGAGTGAATTCCAGATCTGAGACCCTTCTGTGTCTTCTCAGATTTACCTGATAAAAAAGTGTCTAAACGGAATTATTTCTCAGAATGAAGTCTGTTAGAGGCAACTCTGATGACTTGCTATGAGAGGCAAAGTATTGTGCAGAAAATTGGCATTGTATTGATTTTTTTTTTCCTAACTTGGTGTGAAGGTGAAAGTAAGTTTTCATATCCTTACTTTCATGTAATCCAGATCTTTTCTTCCTGTAGTACAGCCACTTAAAGAGTTGTTTCCCTTGTTCTATCTTCTGCTGTCTGAATTAAAATGTCTTTGGATAGGGGAACTCCAAACCAGGTCTTTCATACTTAGTGCTTTGAACTTGAACTTGCATTCACCTGTATATTGGACTTTGAGTACAATCTAGGAAAACTGACATGGTTAGGGTCCTTACGAGGTCTAATGTTTTAGAGAATCCAAAATAGTTAGGCTTAGAATTGGGATCTGGTATGCCCCAATTGCTTATGGTCCAGGAGCTTAAGAACATCCTGCTCTAGGACTCTACGTGAAACAAGATATGTCACTTCCTTCCACAAAAACATTTTATGTTAAAGATTAAACCGATTAAACCTATCTATATGTTCCCTTGGTGTGGAAACATAAATAAACTGTAAGGAAAGTGATGATGTGCCATTAACATGTTCTGTTGAAATATTTAAAATCCTGTTTCCCTTGTGGAGGAAATACAGCCTGTTTTTTGGGGGAGGTGGGTGTTGGTCATTTCCAGAAGTTATAGATGATGTTTTAATTAACACCATTACTGGCCTATCAGTGATTATATGGCTTATATATTTATTCTCTTATGTGGGTGACTGCTCTAAGGTTACTTAAGAAATTAGCTGCCTGGCAACATAAAAGTTCAGATATTAAAATGAATTGCCTGCCTTCCAACTATTTCCATTACTTGTCTAAATTTAGAACCATGTAGAGCTCCTGCAGAACTGAAATCTCTGGGGATTTTAATAGTCAAGACAGACAATATTCAGCTTTTCAGAGTAAAGAAGAGGAAAGGTAGCTTCAAATTAATTTTTGCACTGTCACTCAGACTACTTAATTAAGACAGAGTCCATTGAAAAGTCAGGACTGTTCTGAGAATTTTATTTGACTGTTGCTGAAAACTTGTTAGAGCCTAGGCTCTGGGTGTGGAGGGGATAATTCTTCCCCTCTTGGCTGAATTGCTGGAAGCTACTCACTATTCTTTCTTACTGTCTCCCAAATTACGCTTGATAAGTACAGTTCTTATACTTTACCTGGATGGATGGGGCATTACATCTGAGCTAGAGGTCAGGTGAGCATTGTATTTAGGTATTTGTGGGTGAATTTTAGGGCATGGGATTGTTTTGCATGTGTATGAATTCAGAATTTTGTGGAATATTTTGAGGAGAAACTAATTCCAGGTATGTTTAACTGTACATGAAATGCGGAAATCTGTTGATGGAGTTGGTAGGATTTCAACAAAGAAAAAGGAAATGAAAGGAATGGTTATTTTAAGTAACTAATTTAAATATAAGTTAAAATAGAGTAAGATTTTACATTTAGAGTGAATATGATGTGTTTACTACCTGATTTGGCGAGTGGAAATATAGGACTTTGTTGCTTCTAAAGTAAGACATTTTAAGGATGCTGGGAAAATGCCAATAAAATTATTATTATTATTTAAAAAAGATTTTATTTATTTGACAGAGAGAGACACAGTGAGAGAGGAAACACAAGCAGGGGGAGTGCAAGAGGGAGAAGCAAGCTTCCTGCCTGACAGGGAGCCTGTTGTGGGACTTGATCCCAGGTGCCTGGGATCATGACCTGAGCCAAAGGCAGATGCTTAATGACTGCCACCCAGGCACCCTGCCAATAAAATTATTGTAAACCAAGAAAAATCCATACAAATGGAATGTATGTTTTTTTCTGACCCTAGATTTATGCAAATGGTGAAATGTAAAAAAATTGACAGCAGATCCATGTATTACTCTTGTTGAATTAAGCCTGTGTGCTTTTTTCCCCTTCCTTCCTGCTGGGGCTCCCATAGATGATTTCTAGAAGTGAGGGACCTTATTCCTTGGAGAATGAGCTGCCCTCAAAGAATTTACTATTTATTGAGACAAAATATGAAGGAGGTAGCAGAATGGTTTTTCTTCCTTCCTTCCTTCCTCCCTTTTTCCCTCCCTCCCTCCTCCTTTCTATCAAAGATTTTATTTGAGAGAGAGATTGAGCACAAGCAGGGGGGACGGACAGAGGGAGAGGGAGAAGCAGGCTCCCAGCTGAGCAGGGAGCCCCATGTAGGGCTTAATCCCAGGACCCCGGGATCAAGGCAGAGATGTACAACCGACTGAGCCACCCAGGCACCCCCAACAGATCTATTTTCTAGCGGTCTTGATTAGTCTCCAGTTAGGTAGTGAGTTGTTTCCTGGGCTTTGAGACTATTGTTTTGGGTAAGCTCTCTTTTTATATTGCAGCTGAAGTTTTATTAAATGACTTCAGCTCATTTAACAAATCACTTAACTAACAAAATTTGTATTTAGTTCTAGTAATATATAGCCACTGGGTGGCTCAGTTGGTTAAGTGTTTACCTTTGGCTCAGGTCATGATCCCAGGTTCCTGGGATTGCCTGAGTTGGGGTTCCCCTTGGGTGGGGAGTCCGCTTATCCCTCTTCCTCTGCCTCTCCCTCTGCTCGTGCTTTCTCTCACACGTGCTCTCTCTTTCTCAAATAAATAAATAAATAAATAAAATATTTTAGAAAAAAACTCCTAGTAATATAATTTTGTTTCTTTGAAGCAGTGTAAATATATGCCCATTTGAATTCTGGAAGGAAAAACTTGTGCTTAGTAGCTTGCCTAAACCTGCTAGAAACAGCATTTTGATGTCACAAAAGGGGATCCCTGTAAAATTTGAAGAAAATATTATGTGCTTTTACTAGAATAAAAACTTAATTTTACCACAAAGTGGCCCTTAGGTTGACAAAGAAGAATATTACATTTTTCCACAGGTCCTAGGGTTTTCCAGAGACAACTTAAGTGTCACATAAGGTACTTAGGATTATTAGAATGTTCAGCATCATTCTAGGGCTGTGGAGTCTAAATTTTTTTCTTTGTGTTAAAGGACCTTACTGGCTGGCCGGGGAGATAAAACATGAACATTTGATGATCAAAACAGTAGATATAATGGATTTTAGATTCTGTAGTGTAAACAGAATGCAGTATAATTTAGTTGAGTCTAATTGTTCAGTACAAAGAAACACGAAAGGAAGAGAGAAACCAATATAGAAAGGTAGGGAAAGAGGTAGGTATGGAACTGGGGTTCAATAGAAGATTACTATCCAAATTCATTTCACTGGTTGTATTTCAAATATATATATATGTATTTTTGGGATTTGCATTTTGTTTTTTATTTAAAAAAAATTTTTTTAAAGATTTATTTGAGGGGCTCCTGGGTGGCTTAGTTGGTTAAGCATCTGCCTTCGGCTTGGGTCATGATCTCAGGGTTCTGGGAACAAGCCCCACATCCAGCTCCCTGCTCTCCCTCTCCCTTTACCCCTCCCCCTGCTTATGCACACCACTCTCTCAAAAAAATATTTTTTTTAAAAAAAGGTGACTTATTTGATAGAGTGGAGGAAAGGGCAAAGGGAGAGAATCCTTAGGCAGACTCCCCACTGAGTGTGGAGCCTGATTTGGGGCTCAATCCCACAACCCATGACTAGAGCAGAAACCAAGAGTTAGATGTTTAACTGACTGAGCCACCCAGGTGCCCTGAGATTTGCTTTCTAAAGAACTTTATTATGGAAAATTTCAAACATCCAAAAGCAGTGGAAATAGTAAAATGAACCCCCATATACAGTTGTCAGTTTATTGCTAACATGGTTTTGTCTATGCTCCTACCCCCGCTTCCTGATTGTTTTGAAGCAGATCTGTGACACATTATTTCATCCATAAATATTTCAGTATATATTTCTAAAAAGTAAGGGCTTTAAAAACAACACTAATACTATTTGTACATTTAAAATAATAAACAATTTCTTAATACATATCTGGTGTTCCTATTTTCTTGATTGTATCATAAGTTTTTAAAACAGAGTATATGTTTAAAATAGGATCCAAATAAAGTCTGTACTTTGTAATTGGTCCTTATATTTTTAAAGTCTCAATCTGAAAGATTCCCCCTCTCCCGCCTGCCCCCAACCTTTTTTCTTTGCAGTTTATTTTGTTGAAGGGTTGAGTCATCCGCTCATTAGTTTCCCATAGATGGATTTGGTGATTAACATAGTAGTGTCATTTAACATTTCCTTCAAATTGGGAGTTAAATCTAGAGACTTGGCCAGGTTCAGATTCAGTGTTTTTGGCTAGAATACTTTAGAATGCGCTTCTATTAGGGGGAGGTGTATGATGTCTGTAGTCTAATTTTGTGACATCAGCAGCCATTGATGATCCTTGTTGACATTTCCTTTACTTCATTGAACTTCATTAGGTGTTATAAATGGTGATTCTCAAATTCAATCATTTCTTAATTTGTTTTAGCTGGAATGTTTTTATAAAGAGATATCCTCTCCATCATCTGTTTGGTTACCGTGAGGTACATCTTGCACAGGAAAGGTGAGACAAATGCTTTAGTCTTTCTTTTAAATTAACAGTTATTACTGTTTTCAAAATAATGACTTTGTTCACTAACACCCTGCAAAGGTGACTGATAAGTATTTTTTTTAATTGTTGTTATAAAATGCAATTTAATCCTATTTATGTGTTTCAGCCCGTTTCAGTTTTATCTGTATTGATGTTTCATTGATTGCCTCATCTTGCAAATGGGAGCTTCTCCAGCCTTTTTTTTTTTTTTTTTTGACTCTATTGTCATTTTGATGTGCTCCTGTTAGCTATGATAGCTTCTCTGTTTTGTGGAAATGAAGTTTAGAGACTAATCTGTGTCTAAGAGGTACTGATTGCTTATGGGTTGGTCATTGTTTCTTTCTGTTTTCAGTGAACAAGGCTAGGAAATAAGGTGGTTTTTTTGATTTTTGTTTTTTGTTTTAAGATTTTATTTATTTATTTGACAGAGAAAGACACAACAAGAGAGGGAACACAAGCAGGAGGAGCAGGACAGGGAGAACAGGTTTCCTGCTGATCAGGGAGCCTGATGTGGGACTTGATGCCAGGACATTGGGATCAGGACCTGAGCCGAAGGCAGGCACTTAATGACTAAGCCACCCAGGAGCCTGAAGGTGGCTTTTTTTTTTTTTTTTTTTTTTTAAAAAAAATATTTACAAATTTAAATTAGTATTTCCAATTCAAAGTCAGAACTATAGATTTTTTAATATAACGTCTTCCTGACGTTTTTCAAATTACAAAAGTAGTATGTACTCATTGTAAGAAATTTAAATAATTCAGAAGTATATAAGGTAAAAGGTGAAGACTCTGACCTTCCCCCCAAATCACTAGTTAACCACTTAACACATTAATTCAAAGGCTTCATAGTGGTAGCTTTTATTTTTATGTCAATTATAGTTACTTAGTTTAGGCAGCACTGAATATACAGTTAAAAATTAGGGGTCGATATTTTTTGAGGCTAGCGGAAAAAAAGATAAGACGTTATTCCTTCTGTGAAATGAAGATTTTTACATATTTTTATATTTACTTTTAATTTTTTTCCTTTTTTTTTTTAAAGATTTTATTTATTTATTTGACAGAGATCACAAGTAGGCAGAGAGGCAGGCAGAGAGAGAGAAAGAGGGGGAAGCAGGCTCCCTGCTGAGCAGAGAGCCCAATGTGGGGCTCGATCCCAGGACCCCGAGATCATGACCCAAGCCGAAGGCAGAGGCTCAACCCCCTGAGCCACCCGGGCGCCCCTATATTTACTTTTTAAATTGGTATTACACTTACTTACATGGTTCGAAATTCTGAGGATAGAAAAAAGCGGAGTGAAGTTTTCTTCTTGTTCCTATAACCCAAACTGGTCAGTTCCTCTTTCCAGAGGCAACTAATATTACCAGTTTATTACCTGTTTTTGTGCATTCTGTATCCTTTTTTTAAAAATTTAATTTAAAAAAAGTTTTAGGGAGTGCCTAGGTGGCTCAGCGGGTTAAAGCCTCTGCCTTCAGCTCAGGTCATCATCTCAGGGTCCTGGGATTGAGCTGAGCATAGCATTGGGCTGTCTGCTCGGCAGGGAGCCTGCTTCCTCCTCTCTGCCTGCCTCTCTGCCTGCTTGTGATCTCTGTCTGTCAAATAAATAAATCTTTAAAAAAATTTTTTTAGAGATTTTTGTTTATTTGAGAGAGAGAGAGCAGGAGCCAGGGGGAGGAGCAGAGGTAGAGAGAGAAGCAGCCTCCCCACCAAGCAGGGAGCCCTATGCGGGGCTCTAACCCAAGACCCTGAGATCATGACCTGAGCTGAAGGCAGAGGCTTAACCGACTGAGCCACCCAGGTGCCCTGCATCCCATGTTCTTATAAGCATAAAATATAATATATATGTAAATATATATATTCTGTTTCTCCCATTTTACAAAAATGGTTCTATGTCTTGCTTTTTTTACTTAGCAGTATAACTTATAAGTACAAGAATTTCCTTATTCTTGAGTATGTCTAAAGAGTATTACAGGATATGTTTGTACTGCTTATTTTATAATTCTTCTATTTAAGAGAATTTTGACTTTTTTTCCCCAGTCTTTGGCAATTACAAAGAGTGCTACATGAATAACCTTGTACATATGTCATTTTCCATATTTGGAATAATAAATTGTTAAGGTAAATTGCTAAAAATGTATACTTTTGCAATTTTTAAACATAGTGTAAAATTTCATTCTGGAAATATAGGCATAAAAAATAAGAATGTAGGCAGTTTACTTTTTTTTTTTTTTTTAGAGGGGCAAAGTTTATTTGTTTTTTTAAAGATTTTATTTATTTATTTGACAGAGAGAGATCACAAGCAGACAGAGAGGCAGGCAGAGAGAGGGAGGGAAGCAGGCTCCCTGCCAAGCAGAGAGCCCGATGCGGGACTCGATCCCAGGACCCTGAGATCATGACCTGAGCCGAAGGCAGCGGCTTAACCCACTGAGCCACCCAGGCGCCCCAGTTTATTTGTTTTTAAGATTTTATTTATTTATTTGACAAACAGAGATCACAAGTAGGCAGAGAGAGAGAGGGGTAAGCAGGCTCCCTGCTGAGCAGAGAGCCCAATGAGGGGCTTGATCCCAGGACCCTGAGATCATGACCTGAGCCAAAGGCAACTGAGCCACCCAGGCGCCCCCAATTTGAAATTTTTTTTATCCATGTGTATTTATAGTGGAGCACTTGGCATAGGCATCAAATTACATTTAGCCTTGTTTTAACACACCATTAATTGGGTGCCTATGAAAGAGTGTAGTCTTTGCTCTCCACTATAAGCAAATACAGCAGGTTAACTTTAAGCTCTGAGGGCCTTGAAGGATGAGAGCTGCAGGGGAAATTCTAAATTAGCAAACTTTGATGTCTGACCTCTCAATTCTTTGAAAAATTATTATAGACGCCAAAGAGCTTTTATTTATGTGGGTTATATTTGCCAGTATTTACTGTATTGGATATTAAAACTAGGAAAATATTTAAATATTTATTAATTCATTAAAAAATAGTAAGTTCCTTACATATTAATATATATAAAACACACTTTTTAAATGGAAAAAAAAAAACCCTTTTTTTAAACCTCTTTTTTTTTTTTTTTTTTAAGATTTTACCTATATATTTGACAGAGAGAGCACAAGTAGGCAGAGCAGTAGACAGAGGGAGAGGGAGAAGCAGGCTCCCAACTGAGCAGAGAGCCCAGTGTGGACGCTGGGATCATGACCTGAGTCAAAGGTAGATGCTTAACCAACTGAGCCACCCAGGTGCCCCGAAAAACTTTCCTTTTTTTTTAAAAGATTTTATTTCTTTTTATTTGTCAGAGAGAGAGGAGCAAGAGCGAGCACAGGCAGACAGAGTGGCAGGCAGAGGCAGAGGGAGAAGCAGGCTCCCTGCCAAGCAAGGAGCCCGATGTGGGACTCGATCCCAGGACGCTGGGATCATGACCTGAGCTGAAGGCAGCTGCTTAACCAACTGAGCCACCCAGGCATCCCCCCGAAAAACTTACTTTAAAAAAAAAAAAAGAAGATTAAAAAAAAAAAAGATTTTATTTATTTATTTGACAGACAGAAATCACAAGTACACTGAGAGGTAGGCAGAGAGAGAGGGAAGCAGGCTCCCCTCTGAGCAAAGAGCCTGATTCGGGGCTTGATCCCAGGACCCCGGGACCATGACCTGAGCCAAAGACAGAGGCTCCAACCCACTGAGCCACCCAAACGCCCCAAAACAAAAGATTTAGTGAGAAGGACAAACATGGTTTTACATTTTTGCGAATCTGTTTAACGTCTGGCTTAATAGAAGACAGCTGCATTCTCATCTGCATCAGCATTCAGTGTGTTGCAGCGTGTCATTTTAGTTGAAGTATTTGAAAAAGAAGTCCAGGCTCCGAGATACGTAGTTGGAAAATAGAGAAGTATTTTAATATCTTTGGGTAATTGGATATTCTTTGATACTATACCCAAACTCAACATGTTGTAGTTCCCTTAAAGGCCAGTTGCAGTGTAGAATCTGAAACTATATTAGTGAACTTTTGTATTAATGACTTTTGTACTTAGCGACAAAATAAAAAATTCATTTATTTTGTACGTTGAGTGGATCTTTTACCCATGTATGGTTTTGAATTATCATGAATTTGTCAGTTGGAAAATATTGGTCACTGAGTTATGCAGATCTTCCAAATGTTTGACACAGTTCATTATACAAGTAAAAAAATCACACCCATGAATATCGCTGTCATTCATCAGAAAGTCTTTTTTTTTTTTTTAAGATTTTATTTGTTTATTTGAGAGAGAGAGAGAGAGAATAAGAGAGAGAGAGCATGAGAGGGGTGAGGTTCAGGAGAAGCGGACTTCCCACGAGCAGGGAGCCTGATGTGGGACTCGATCCCAGGATTCCAGGATCATGACCTGAGCTGAAGGGAGTGCTTAACCAACTAAGCCACCTTGGTGCCCTCATCAGAAAAGTCTTAAGTATTAAGAAGGTATCAAGCTCGCAGAAGATACACTTTTTCAGAATTTTGATTTTAGCTGAAAAGCTTGAATTTTATCACTGACAACAAATACTATCACTTATTTTCTTTGAAGGAACAGGCTCTATTCATTTTGTGAAGAACATTGCTAGATAACCAAAGTTTGCCTGTCAGTTGCCTGCTCAGAAAGTAATAGTATCTCATGAAAAAATTGGCTAGTTTAGCTTGCAGCTCAGTTGCTTTTCCTTGAGACAGTTACTTTTTTTATTGATATGCTGCAGAACTGGTTTATACTTCCATTTTGCCATTCTGATTATTAAAAAGACATGTACTCAAGAGTGGAAAGCTAATAAAATTATTTTTACTGCTTTATCAAGGACACTTACAAGTAAAATTTTTCTTTTTTAAAGATCTTATTTGTTTATTTATTTGACAGAGAGAGAGCGCGCACAAGCAGGGGGAGCAGTAGAGGGAGAGGGAGAAGCAGGCTCCCCACTGAGCAGAGAGCCCGACGCAGGCCTCGATTCCAGGATCCTGGGATCATGACCTGAGCCAAAGGCAGAGGCTTAACCCACTGAGCCACCAGGCGCCCTAAAATTTTTCTTTTTTAAACTGCAGGTGTGAGGTGGTGAAGAATATGATAGTTCTAGTACAGTTTGATACCCCTACCTTGATTTATGCTAAGGCAGTGGCAGTTATACCTACCATTTCACCATGGTGAAAAAGGCAGATAACCTCTTAGTGTTATTATGAAAAATAAGATCTTGTTGTGAAACTGGTGGACCTCTTAGGCCTCCTGGGACCATACTTCGGAACTGCTCTTCTAGGTAGAGCATGCATTACATAGCCAGAGATACTGAGGTGAGGAAAAATAGCTGTCAGGTCAACTGCAAGCATTTTGTTATGGAACTCAGAATATATGGAGAGAAAGAAAATAGGTAGTCAGGGGCCGGATCATAAAGGAACATAAGTATCCTGCTAAAGAGTGCTGAATTTATCCTAAAAGAAATAGAGAGTCTTTGAAGGATTTTAAGGAGGGGAGTGTGTGTATGGTAGGGGTGTGGGTGGATTATGCCCTCATATTTTTCAAAGATCACTTTACCATAGTGTGTCTTGTAGTAAGGAGGCCAGTGGAAAATGATGAGGTTTTTAACTAAGGCACTGACTTGGTCGTGGAACCACAGAAGGCCAGGCTGTACAAACCAGGGGAGGGGTTAGAATATTTCCTTCCTAAAGCAGAACTAAGCCTAGCAGCATCTTGGCTGGCTGGCTGGTCAGGTGCACAACCAGCTGCATCCGTCGTCATGTCAGTTATATAAGCTATCCCCTCAGATACTCTTGTATCTGAAGAATCAGTAACCTGACCTCTATTACCATAGATTAGTTTTAATCTGTTTTTGAATTTCATGTTGATAGAATTATATAGTATATAATCTTGTGTCTTTTTTGCTTTACATTGTCTTTGAATTTCATGAATGTAGTTGCATATAGCAGTGGTTCTTTATCATTGCTAGATAATACGCCATTTTCTGACTATATCATAAGTTTTCTGTTGAGTCGTTTATAGTTTGGGACTGTTATGAATAATGCTGCTGTGAACACTTTGTGCATGTCTTTTCATAGACGTAAGCACTCTGGTTATATGCCCAGGAATGGAATTGCTAGTTCATGGGTTATAAGTACTACCGGTTTTCCAAAGTGGTTGTACTAATTTATTGTATGAGAGTTCTGGTTGTGCTATGTCTTTGAGTATACTTGGTATTGTCAGTCCTTTTAATTGTAGCTGTTGGGGATGTAGTGATGTCTTTTTGTGGCTTTAATTTGCATTTCCCTGATGACCACTGATGTGGAGTATCTTTATATGCATATTGGCCTTTTAAGGATCCTCTTTTGTGAAGTGCTTTCAACTCTTTTTTTTTTTTAAAGATTTTATTTATTTATTTGACAGACAAAGATCAGAAGTAGGCAGAGAGGCAGGCAGAGAGAGAGGAGGAAGCAGGCGCCCCGCCAAGCAGAGAGCCCGATGTGGGGCTCGATCCCCAGACCCCGGGACCACAACCTGAGCTGAAGGCAGAGGCTTTAACCCACTGAGCCACCCAGGCGCCCCTCAACTCTTTATTTTTTTTAAGGTTTTGTTTATTTTTATGAGAGAGAATATATAAGCGGGGGTGGGGTGGGGGGGGAGCAGAGAGAGAGGGAGAAGCAGCAAGCTCCCCGCTGAGGAGGGAGCCCAGTATGGGGCTTGATCCTCGGACTCTGGGATCATGACCTGAGCCAAAGGCAGACACTCAACTGACTGAGACACCCAGGGGCCCCAGTGCTTTCAGATCTTGTCCATTTAAAAAATTAAGTTGTCTTTTTCTTATTGATTTGTAGAAATTTTTTGTATATCTTATATATGAGTCCTTTGTGGGATGCATATATTTGCACATATCTTCTGCAGATGTTTATGTGTGGGATAGATGCTGGAACAAATTTATTAATGAGTGTTTTGCTGGGATTCTGTGATATACATCTTATCTATGAAGAGTGATTCTGTATATTATTATTTAGAGATTCTAGTTCCCTTACATAATAGCAATGCATATGGTGCTTTTGAGTGTGTCACTACTGATGTTTTGAATTAGTCTCAGCTAATTGCAGGTGTTTCTGTTACCTATTGCTGTCGACCAAACCACTCCAAATCTTAGTGGCTTAAAACAACTATTTATTAGGGCACCTGGGTGGCTTAGTCGGTTAAGCATCTGCCTTGGGTTCAGGTTGTGATCTCAAGGTCCTGGGATTGAGCCCCACACAGGGCTCCCTGCTTAGTGGGGATTCTGCTTCCCCCTCTCCCCCTGCCTTCCTCTCCCCCTGCTTGTGCTCTCTCTCTCTCTGTCAAATAAATAAAATCTTTAAAAAAACAACAAACAAAAACCCCAACTGTTTATTTGCTTATGATTAGGTGGGGTGGCAATTTGGGCAGGGCTCATCTGGCTTGCCTCTATTGCACATGGAATTTGCTGGTCTTACTCACGTGTTTGTGGTCATTTGGTAGGTTGTTGAGGGGCTGGTTGTATCTGGATAGCCTCACTCTGGCATTATCCATCATTAGGCTGGAGCTGTCATCCAGGGTGCCTTGGCCTCTCCTGCTGTGTCTTGGCTACCTTGAACGGTGACTAGGTCCCAAGAGAGCGAAAGTGGAAGTTGCAAGCTTTCTTAAGACTTGGGATCAGAAATTAGTGTCATTCATGCCACATTCTGTCGGACAAAACAAGTCCCAAGGCCAGCTCAGATTTGAGGGTGAGGAAATGAACTCCACTTTTTGATGGCAATTGCTGCAAATAATTTGTGGGTGTGTTTGATCCACAGCATTGGGCCTCATTGTTCTTCCTTGTTCCTTTCTTTCTCTTTTTCTCTCTCTTCTTCCCTTCTTTCCATCACTCCTTTTATTTTTTTATTTTTTTAAGGATTTTATTTATTTATTTATTTGATAGATCACAAATAGGCAGAGAGGCAGGCAGAGGGAGAGGGGGAAGCAGGCTCCCCGCCGGGCAGAGAGCCAGATGTGGGGCTCGATCCCAGGACCCTGAAATCATGACCTGAGCTGAAGGCAGAGGCTTAACCCATTGAGCCACCCAGGTGCCCCCATCACTCCTTTTAAATGAAGTTTGTGGATATTTTATCATTGCCTGGTATTTCTTCTTGTAGTTTGTGTTAGAACAAAGCTTACTTAAAGGATGTCTTCTGTGATTACTTGGTGTGGCCAAGGACCAGACATTTTCAGGTCCTGACTGTGACTTTCCCAGTTATCATAATAATAACAACCATTTGTTAATGATGAAGAGATTAGTTTCTTCCCTAGTGATTTTGATTTTTTTTACGTCCTTTTTTAAAAAATTGGTAAGACCTGAATGTTAACATTGGTCCTTTCATCAGCTCTATTCCCATCTCTTCCATGCCTTGTTAGCCATCTAGAGTTACTAATATGAGCCTAAATTAACAACTGTTTTTCTAAGGTCTCAGTGAAGTCTGGAAGGGAAAGGCTCTGCAGCAGGAGAAGGGGTCTGGACTGCAGTTGTCGTGAGGAGACAGTGTTTTTATATGTGAAATAAACAAGAATCTTGGGAGAGGTGCAGATGTCAGTGACCTGTCAGCCCATCAGGATGAATCAGCTGAAGTCCTAGATGAGGTGACAGTGTCAGCGCAATGAGCCCCTTACCCTGAATTTATTGGGCCTCGTATTAAGGTAGCTGTCATAGCTCTTATTTTAGAAAAAAAGTCAGAGTCATTGTTCAAGATTCACCTGACTTTAAACATTTTTTATTTTGGAGGGGGAAGGTCACTTTCAGTGTAGGAGTACTATTGGAAGTGACATGTGGCTGGTTTGCAGATTATAGCCATTTTGGTGTGCTCAGGTGTTATAGTTTTTAGGATCTTTAAAACTTGTCTCCAGGTAGCTGGAGGCTATTTTTTCTGCTTTTCCTAGTAAGTTTAATTAATTGTCTTGGGTCCCAGACAAGTAGATTTGTTAAGTATAGTTTCTGATTTATCTGTTTCCCAAACCTGTGATAATTTGATGGGAATAGGAACTCTCGAGGTGGCATTTTATTGCAAAAGATGGATGTTGGCTGCTAAATGCAGCTGATTAGAAGGCAAGGCACAGTATCTGTTTTCCTGGTGACAGGGTCATTACTAAGGCTTTATAGAACACACCACCAGTCAGATGGCTGAACTGAATCTTCCTGCTCTTGTGAGGTTATCTCCAAGGCATTTGGAGTGCTTCACAGAACTCTTTATCAACTGTGTTCTCTCATAGGCATTTGCACCTTTTGTCAGTTTAACCTGGTTGTTCTGGGTTGTGAGGCACTCCTTAGTACAGTGCTGGTAACCAGATCTTTGTCACTTGCTGTTGCCTGAGAACCTTGGGTTTGGGTCTCACAGACCCAGAGAACATTGCTGCCAGATAAGGTTGCCGTCTTATTTTCTGTGCATATTTTATCTTCAGAGAAAGAAGGGGAGCTGAGAATACAAGGCAGTTTGTTACAATGAACACAAGAACACAGGGTTATGATGGCTAGGCCATCCTATTGGCTGTACAAATAAGTTTATTTTTTAATTTTAATTTTTAAAACATTTTTATAGTTATTTGAGTGAGAGAGATCATGAGCAGAAGGGGAGGGCAGAGTGTGAAGCAGACTCCCTGCTGAGCCAGGAGCCCAGTGTGGGACTCGGTTTCCAGGACTCCTGGGATCATGACCCAAGCCAAAGGCAGACACTTAAATGACTGAGCCACCAGGTGTCCTGGCTGTACAAATAAGTTTAAATTTTTTTTTAAAAACTGAAGTTTACCTCAGAGGTAGTACTTAGCTTTGTAAATTAATCAGACAATTAGAAAACGTTACAGTGTTTATGTGTCAGGCACTATTTCACATTGGAGGTACAGATAAGAATAAGACACACAAGATTTCTGTCCTTGAAGAACTTACATTTTCATTTGAGAAGATAGGCAGTTTTCAAATAAATAAATAATTACAGATTATGAGTGAGTATGTGAGTGGTATGAAGAAAATAGATGTGGTGATGTGACTGAGAGTAAGGGAGAGGGGTATAGTCAGATGGGATGGTCAGGAAGACTTTTTTATAGTGACGTGTGAACTTGAAGGGAGGTAGAACCAGCATTTCCTGATGGGAGAGGAGTATTCTGGACAGGAGGAACAACAAATACTAAGGCCTCATTGGGAGTATGTGGTTTGTATTTTCAAGAATAGGCAGGGGCCAGATTTTGTAGGACTCCATAGACCTCGCCTAGGGTAATGGAGAACCATTAGTAGAAAGAAGCTGGTTGATGAAGAAAGCTAAATGATCTGATTAAAAGATGACTCATACTTCTCTGGGGAGAACAGATAGCAGAGTACCCAGAAAGGAAGTAGAGAGATTAGTTAAGAGACTATTGCATTTTATGAAAAACCTACAAACTATATGGGGGTTATGGAGGATGGACAGCAGAAAGGAATTGAACTTCTTTCAGAAAGTATTCCACTTTTAATTTTGGTAAAATTACAAATAGGGCAAGAAAACCATAACATCAATAAGCACTAATATGTGTTTTGAATTATGTTGCTCTTGATTCTCTAACTCCAAAATGGAGAGAGAACTCTTGGTATGGCAGGGCTCTCAACATGAACTCACTCTGCCCACTTAAAAATCAGGCACATCTGGGCATACCTTGAGTGCCTATGGGGAAAAGCAACTAGTAATTTCTTTGCAGAGGGGAGAATAAGGCATTTCCTGGGGGGGAAAATTACCATGCAGACAGTGTTTTAGGACAAGGTTGGTGGTGAAAAAGGGGAAGGGTGATTATCCTGGTCATGCCTCCCAAACCTAACCAAACTACCACACATCTCTAATGCCAGAACCCTAAGGTACAGGGGCTATAAAGAAACCAGAGAGCTTTTTCATAGAAATCTAGTATGATATTGGAAAGGCAGACTTTAGCGATGTGATACTCATGGGTAGAGTTGTAAAACAAAATGAAGAGTTAGGGATACTCTTCACTTCAGCATAGGACCCAGTGTGGCTTAGGTATTTTGAGGGTTCCAAGAACACAGACGGGCTTGGCATATGAAGGGTTCTAGTGGTGGCATTCAGCACTCAGAGTTTCTATTGTGGATTAAGCAGCAGCCAGCTCTCAGAGTCCTATAATAGCAACAACAACAACAAAAGTAATAATATTGTAGTCAGGGAGGGGAGATATTAAATTATGTGTTTGTAATACTCATTTCTACTCACAGAAGAAAATTCTGTCTCTGGCTTCTCTATATTCTTCTCATCCACTGAGAGAGATTACCTGTCTGCTGGCTCAGTTTCTAGAATTGTCTTCTATAAAATGATAATGGGTAGGAGACAGCTGAAGAATTTCAAGGAGTAAGACTGGATGATTAACTTATATTAGAAAGTGGACCGAGAAACTGCTTAGAAGAAGAGGGTATCATTAGAGGAGACAGAGCCAGATGAGTAGAGTGTTGTATTGTGAATTGAAAATAGGAATAGGTAGGGGCGCTTGGGTAGCTCAGTTGGTAGAGCATGTGACTCTTTTTTTTTTTTTTTTTTTAGAGATTTTATATGTTTTAGAGAGTGTGAATGCTAGCTGGGGGAGGGATTGAGGGAGGAGAGGAGAGAATCTCAAGCAGACTACTTACTGACCCTGGAGCTTGATGCGGGGCTTGATCCCAGGACCCCAAAACCATGACTTGAGTGGAAACCAAGAGTCGGTTGTTCAACAGACTGACACACCCAGGCTCCCCAGAGCATGTGACTCTTGATCTTGTGGTTGTAAGTTCAAGGCCTCACGTTGGGTGTAGAGTTTACTTAAAAAAATAATAAAAACAACAACAACAAAAAAACCTGTGCATTAAAGCAATGGATGTAAAAAAAAAAGAGGGACTGGATATAGAGGGTTCAGGGCAGGTATAGGGTTATGAGAAACATTGTGAGCAAAAGGAATTGGGAAAGAAGATATGAAGAAGTTGCTGTGGAGGCGCACCTGGGTGGCTTGGTCAGTATAGTGTCTGTTTTCCGCTCAGGTCATGATCTCGGGATCCTGGGACCAAGCCCCAGTTTGGACTCCCTGGTCGGCGGGGAGTGTTTCTCCTTCTCCCCACCCCTGCTCACGTGTGCACTCTGTCTCCCTGTGTCTCTCAAGTAAATAAAATCTTAAAAAACAAAAAAAGAAGCTGCTGTGGATTTTGGAATGGATATTTTTCTTTGGGAGTCTCACTACATTAAGATTGAAATTGCTTTTAACTTTTTTTTTTTTTTTTTTTTTTTTTTGAGGTTAGACTTGTTTCTTATGTGATGCCATTCCAGCACTGGACTCATGGAGGCTGAACATTTATTCAGGTAATAATAGGTAACATTTATAGAGCACTTTCTATGTGCTAGACAACAAGCTAAGTGCTATACCTATATTCTCTTAATTGTCATGCAACCTCATGAAGTTGGAACTGTTATTGTATCCGTTTAATAGATGAAGAAACTGAGACTAGAGTGTATCAAGACTGAGTTCACCTGAATTAGGAAATAAAAAAGACTACTGCCGTAGTCGAAGTGAGAGATGATGGTAGCTTGAATTAGATGATGTCATTCCTCACCTGTCATAAGTACATGAATATAAAGTGGTTTTGACTGAACTTCACCCTCATTTTCATAACTTCTCTCACTACTGAATACATCATACTTTTTGTTTGTCTTTGAAACAATGGACATACTTTTTGGTAAAGAAAAATCCAATTAGATTTTTCTTTAAAAATCCAATTAGATTAGTTAGAGTTTTAATTTTAAGGCTTTTCTAGCTTTTTAGAAAGATAATAAGTTTGAAATAGTTTAAATTTATTTGAGTGAATATCTATAAAAGGTAAATAGATATTTACCTTACAAAATAGATATTTACTTTATCTTACAAAAGGTTAAGAGATACTAATGGGGGCATTCTTAAAAGATTGTTAGTATGGATAATGGGAATTTTTTGTGTTGTTTTTGTCACACTTGAAATACTGTTCACAGGTGTTTTAGCTTTAAGGAACCTTATTTTAAGGGCTTCTTGTAGGAGCTTTCTTGGTATGTCTAAATATTTATTTACAGATTGTGCTAATGGTAGTACTTGCTGGAACTGAGAGGGTTTTTAGCAGTACTTGAAAATCAGTCAAAAATGAAAATTCAGCATCTCTGATATTATAATGTTGGTTAATAGAAGTATTTGTAAATTTACAAAAATTCAAATTTATATGCTTGCTGTGAGTGGTTCTCCATGTATAGTTTTGCCAGGAGTTGTTTATACACTCATCAAAGTAAAGTAAAACTGTTTTACCACTCCCTTAAGAGCCATTGGGTAGTCAGCATGAATACATTGTCCTGTTAGCCTTTTCCCCATCTTTTTCAAAATAGATCTTGAGCTGTAATTGACATACAGTAAGCTGTACATGTTAAAAGTATACAGTTTGTTAAGTTTTGACATATGTGTTGTTCACCCATGAAACTGTTACCACAGTAAAGATAATGAAAATATCACCTCCACAAGTTTCCTTATCCCCATTTTTAATACTTCCCCTCAATTTCTGTAGTCTCTCAGCAACCACTGATGAACTTTCTGTCACTATAGAACAGTTTTCACTGTCTAGAATTTTATATAAATGGAATTGTAAAGTATATACTCTCACATTTATTTTTTCTTTGGCTTTTTTTAAACTAAGCATAATTATTTTGAGATTCATATATGTTGATGCATGTATCAGTAGTTCATTTTTATTGCTGAGTAGCAATCCTGTATAGCTATAACACAATTTGTTTATCCATTTGTGTTTTGATGATGCACATTTGGGTTTTTTCCAGTTTTTGGCAGCTAAAAGTTATGCTGTAAACATTTGTGTATAAATCTTTGTATGGGCATATACTTTTTTCCTCCCTTAAGGAATTTCTTTTTAAAAAAATTGTGAAATTCATGTAACTTATAATTAACAATTTTAGTTTATAGTTCAGTGGTATTTACTGTATTTTTGATGTGCAACCACTAGCTCTCTCTAGTTTCAAAAGTTTTTCATCATCATGTGAACCATCTCATACTCGTTAAATAATCACGCCCCATTCCCCCGTCTCCCCCCCATCACCTGGTGACCACTAATCTGCTTTCTGTCTCTGTGGATTTGCCTCTTCTGGATATATCTTATAAAAAGGATCCGATAATATATGAACCATTCGTGTCTGGCTTCTTTCATTTAGCGTAATAGTTTTAATATTCATACAAGTTGTAGCATGTATCAGTACTTTTATTCCGTTTTATGACCAAATAATATTCCATCGTGTAGGTATATCACGTTTAGCTAATCCATTCATCAGTTGGTAGACATTTGGGTTGTTTCCACTTTTTGGGTACTATGAATAATGCTGCTGTGAACGTTTATTTATTTAGAAGTTTTGGTGTGGATATGTATTTTCTTCGGGGTATATATCTAGGAGTGTAATTACTGGATCCTATGGTAACTCTGGTCAGCTTTTTGAAGAACCGTCACACTGCTTCCAAGCTGGCTACATAATTATGCATCCCCCTAGCAAGGTACGAGGGTCCCAGTTGGTCTGTCCTTACTAAACTTATTGTGTGTCTTTTGATTCTAGCCATCCTTGTGGGTGTCAAGTAATATGATTTTGATTTGCACTGCCCTGATGACTAATGATCTTGAATTGAGCTTCTTTTTCTGTACTTACTGGTCATTTGTATATTTTATTTAAAGAAATGTATATTTAAATTGTTTGTAGTATTTTTGGATAACTTGTCTTTTTTTTTTAATTGAGTTTTAAGAGTTCTTTATTATGGATACAAATTCCTTAGTTGATACATGATTTGCTGATATTTTTTTCCTATTCTGAGTTGTCTTTTCACTCACTTGATGGTATTGTTTACAGACAAAAGTTCTAAATTTGATGAAGTCTGCTGATCTTTTTTTCTTTTGTTGCTTATGCTTTTAGTGTTATGTATAAGAAAGTTTTGCCTAACCAAAGTTCACGAAGATTTATTCCACTATTTCATATTGAGTTTTATAGCTTTAGCTCTTATATTTAGGTCTGTGATCTATTTTGAGTAATTTTTATGTATAATATGAGATATGGTTCCAACTTTATTCATTTATGTTTAGCTCTCCACTTGTCATAGCACCTTTTGTTGAGAAGACGGTCCTTGGCCT
Organism: Enhydra lutris kenyoni; assembly: GCF_002288905.1. NCBI lineage: Eukaryota > Metazoa > Chordata > Mammalia > Carnivora > Mustelidae > Enhydra > Enhydra lutris. The sequence continues at coordinate 5,065,870 of NW_019154158.1, forward strand.
GTTTGATTGTCTTGACCTCCTTTTTTGAAAATTAGTTGACCATAAATGTAAAGGTTTATTTCTGGGCTTTCAGTTCTATTCCACTGTAGTACTGTTCTGATTACTGTCACTTTGTGTGGTAGGTTGAAATTAGGAAATGTGAGTCCTTCAATTTTGTTTTTCTTTTTCAAGATTATGTTGATTGGTGGCCTGGGTAGCTCATTTGGTAGTGCATGGGACTCTTGATCTCATAGTTGTGATTTGAGCCCCATGTTGGGTGTAGAGATTACTTTAAAAAAAAAAAAAAAAAAAAAAAAGAGGGCTCCTGGGTGGCTCAGTCATTAAGTGTCCACCTTTGGCTCAGGTCGTGATTCCAGGGTCCTAGAATCGAGTCCTGTATCAGGCTCCCTTCTCCGCAGGAAGCCTGCTTCTCCCTCTCCTGCTCCCCCTGCTTATATTCCCCCCCACAACTGTCTCTCTCTGTCAAATAAATAAAATCTAAAAAAATTAAAAAAAAAAAAAAGATTTTGTTGTTTATTTCAGGTCCCTTGCATTTCCATATGAATTTTAGGATCAGATTGTCAATGCCTTCAAAAAAGCCAGCAAGGATTTTCATAGGGATTACACTGAATCTGTAGGTCAATTTTGAGAGTGTTAACCAGCTTAGCAGTATTAAATCTTTCAGTCCATGAACATGGGACATCTTTCCCCTTATTTATTAATAAGTTCTTTAATTTCTATCAGCGATTGTTTATAATTTTTAATATATAAGCATTACAGGTTTTTAAATCCTATTCTAGGGGTGCCTGGGTGGCTCAGTGGGTTAAAGCCTCTGCTTTCGGCTCAGGTCATGGTTCCAGGGTCCTGGGATCAAGCCCCGCATCGGGCTCTGCTCAGTAAGGAGTCTGCTTCCCTCTCTCTCTGCCTGCCTCTCTGCCTACTTGTGATCTCTGTCAAATAAATAAAATCTAAAAAAAAAAAAATCCTATTCTATTATACTTCCTTGTTAAAATTATACCTAAGTATTTTATGATTTTTGTTACTACTGTAAATGGACTTTTTCCCTTAATTTCATATTTGGAATATTCATTACCTGTGTATAGAAATATAATCAATTTTTGTATGTTGACCTTGTATTTTGCAACCTTGCTGAACTTGTTTATTAGTTTTTAGTGGATTCCTTAAGGAATTTCTATATATAAGATCATGTCACCTACAAATAGAAAAAAATTTTGGGGGGTGCCTGGGTGGCTCAGTCATTGCGTTTCTGCCTTCAGCTCAGGTCATGACCCCAGGTCCTGGGTTTAAGTCCTGCATTGGGCTCCCTACTTGGTGGGAAGCCTGCTTCTCCCTCTCCCACTCCCCCTACTTGTGTTCCCTCTCTTGCTGTGTCTCTTTCTATCAAATAAGTAAATCTTAAAAAAAAAATTTTTTTTTGTTTTTGAAGATTTATTTATTTATTTGAGAGAGAGAGAGAATGAGTGGGGGGAGGGGCAGAGGGAGAGGAAGAGAGAATCCTCAAGCAGATTCCCTGCTGAACAAAGGGCCTAACTTGGGGCTGGATCCCAGGACCTTGAGATCATGACCTGAGCTGAAATCAAGGGTTGGCTACCCAACCAACTGAGCCACGCAGCTGCCCCTGCAAATAGAAAAAGTTTTACTTCTCTTCCACACTGAATGCCTTTTCTTTCTTTTTATTGTCTCACTGCCCTAAGTTTTTTTCCTTCTGTTCCTCAAACTGGATATTCTTTTCATTTGTTGTTTTAAAGTTTTTATTTATTTATTTAAGTAATCGCCACACCCAGTGTGGGGCTGGGACTCACAACCCCAAGATAAAGGGTTTGCTTGTTCTTCTGAGTGAGCCAGCCAGGTGCCTGCAGACTAGATATTCCTTTTTTTTTTTTAAGATTTTATTTATTTATTTGACAGATAGAGATCATATTAGGCAGAGAGACAGGCAGAGAGAGGGAAGCAGACTCCCCACTGAGCAGAGAGCCCGATGCAGGGCTTGATTCCAGGACCCTGAGATCATGACCTGAGCCGAAGGCAGAGGCTTAACCCATTGAGCCACCCAGATGCCCCCAGACTGGATATTCTTAATTGACTCAACTTCAAGTTTGTTGGTTCTTTCTTCTGCCTGCTCATATCTTGTATCAAACCCCTCTCCTTTGTTTTTCATTTTTGTTATTGTACTTTCCAAATCCAAAACTTTTATTTGGTTCCTTTTTGTAATTTCTATCTTTCTCTTAAAATTCTGTTTCTGAAATGTTACACTTTTATTTTAATTCTTTAATCATAGTTTCCTTTTTTTATCTTATTTAAATTGGCTGATTTAAAGCCCAGTGTCTAGGATTCTTAAGTGAGTTTCTGTTGATTGCCATTTTTCCAGCTATACATTCCACTTCATGGTAATGTTATAGTGCTTCATATGTAGTATAAGAACTTTACAATAGTAGACTTCTTTTCCTTCCCTTCTGGCCATTGCCCAGTTCTGGGTATACACTTTACTTGTGTTTGTGTGTGTGTGTGTGTGTGTGTGTGTATTTTGAAGATTTATTTATTTTATACACACATATATGTATATATACACATATACACATATGCATGTATATACTTACATATATAAAAATTACAATATAAAATTATTGCTCTGAATAGTTTATAATTTTGAAAAAATATTTAAATAATGAGTAAAAAAAGATTTTTATAATTACCCACATTATAACCATTTTTGATGCTCTTCATTCCTTTGTGCATATCCAGATTTCCATCTATTATCATATTTATTCAGCCTGAAGGACTTGCACAGGTCTGCTGTTGGTGATTTTTAGCTTTTGTATGTGTGAAAAAGTCTTTATTTTGCCTTCATTTTTGAAAGATATTTTCTGTGAGTATAGAATTTGTGGTTGACAGTGTTTTTCTTTCAGTCTTTTAAGATATGGAGTCTTCTGATTTGAATAGTTTCCATTGAGAATTCTGTTATTGTCTTCGTCTTTGTTCCTCTGTATGTAATATATCCTTCTTCCTGGCTGCTTTTAAATTTACTCTGTATTACTGTAATATTAGTGTTAGGTTGTTTGGTAATGGTGTGTCTTGCTTTGTTTTTTTCAGCTTCTTGGATCTTTGTATTTATAGTTTTATTATAATTTAGAAACTTGGAAACTATTATTTCTTTAAATATTTTTCCCCCATCTCTTCTTCAGAAATTCCAATGACCACCTATTAGGTAATTGGAATTTGTCCCCCACAGTTCATGGATACTTTGTTCATTTTATTTTAGTGTTTTTTTTTCTTTCTGTGTTTTATTTTGGTTGACTTCTTTGCTGTGTTTTCATATTTTCTCACCCTGTTTGTTCTGTTGCGGTTTTTAATCTTCTACTAGTCATACATAGTGTGTTTTTATCTCTACCATTTTGGAGATTTTTTTTACTTCTTCTTGGATCATGCTTCCTTTAGATTTTTACACATACGGAATATAGTTGTAATAAATTTTTAAATGCTGGCTCTTTACTTATTTTGTAAGCTGTCACTTCCAGTCATTTATTTTAATTTTTCATTGTGAAATAAGTATAATTTATAGGAAGTTGCCCAAAAAATGTACAGCAATTTTCCATTCCATGTGCCTTTCACCCAGTTTCTTCCAATTGTGTCAGCTTGTGTAACTATAGTACCATGTAAAAACCAGGAAATTAATATTATTACAATCCGTAGAGTCTATTCAGATTTGACAATTGTACATGTACTCCTTTCTGTGCGTGGGTATATGTGTTGGGGGAATTCTGTGGAATTTTAATGTATATCCACAACCACCATCAAGATACAGAAGTTCCATTCCCATAAGAATTCTTCCTGTTGCCCTTTAATAACAACATCCACCTACCTCCACCCCATTCATAAACCTATAACCATGGCTTTAGCAGTCTGTTCTCCAGCTTTTTAATCTTACCATGTCATAATGTTAATTAAATGGAATCATACCATATATAACCTATTGAGATTGACTTTTTCTCCCACTCAGCATAATTCCCTTGAGGTCCATCCAAATTACTGCATGTGTCAATAGTTTGTATCCTTTCATTGCTGAGTACTAGTCTGGTACGGTTGTTCCAATTTTGTTTACACATTCACTTTTTGAGGGACTTCCGTGTTGGTTCCAGTTTTTGGCCATTGTGAATAAAGCTGCTATGAACATTTTTGTTCAGGTTTTTCTGTAAATGTAAGTTTTTAGTTGTGTGGGATAAATGCCCAAGAGTAATTACATAAAACTGCCAAACTGTCTTCTAGAGTGGCTATACCATTTTTACATTACCATCACTTATGTATGAGTGATCCATGTTTTCTGAATTCTTGTCAATACTTGGCATTGTCAGTATTTTTTATTTTATTTCATTCTGTTTTTATTTATTTATTTATTTATTTATTTATTTTAGAGAGGGTGGGGAAAAGTGCATGCATGCACACGTGAGAGTGTGGGGGAAGGGCAGAGGGAAAGTCTTCAAGCAGACTCCTCCTGAGCATGGAGCCTGATGCAGGGCTTGATCTCATGACCCATGCCACCTATGAGAAAGATCATGACCTGAGCTGAAAGCAAGAGTCAGATGCTTAACGGACTGAGTTACCTAGGTGCGCTAGTATTTTTTACTTTAGCCATTATGATAGATATATAGAAATAATTCATCTGTTTTGCATTTCCCTAATGGCTAATGATTTTGAATGTTTGCTTATGTCTTTTGCCCATTTCCTTTTTTTTTTTTTTTTTAAGATTTTATTTATTTATTTGACAGAGAAAGACAGTGAGAGAGGGAACACAAGCAGGGAGAGTGGGAGAGGGTGAAGCAGGCTTCCTGCCAAACAGGGAGCCTGATGTGGGGCTTGATCCCCGGACTCTGGGATCATGTAACAACTGAGCCACCCAGCCGCCCCTCTTTTGCCCATTGCTTAATGGTTTGAGTTTTGAGAGTTGCTTATATATCTAGATACAATTCCTTTCTTAGATACGGTTTACAAATATTTTCCCCAGGGGTATACTCTCTTCTGTGAACTCTAGACTCTTTTGCTTTCTCAGACTTTCACTCCTGTGTTCTCCACTCAGGGAGCATGTTGGATTCTGCCTAGGTTTCTCCTGGACTCCTCCCTCTCACCTTTTTTTTTTTTTTTTTTTTTTTGAGATTACTTGGAAGCAGTGTCTAGCCATTAAGCTTGGGTAATCTTAAGGCTTACCTTATTTGTTTCCCATCTCTCAGGAATCCCTGTTGTTTATTGCCTGATGTCCAGTGTCTTAAAAACCATGGTTTTACCCATTTTTTTCTGTTTTTTTTTTTTCAGTTGTTTCTGCCAGGAAGATAATATGATCTCTCTTACTCCATGTTAATCAGAAATCAAATCTCCCCTGCCCCCTCCACTGCTGAAGTTTTCAATAACATTAGGAACAGCCATTGTTAATAAATACTGTCCAATAATTCCTTCCTGAATTGAGTTCTTTGTTGTTTTCTTTTTTTTGTAAAGATTTTATTTATTTGTCAGAGAGAGAGCACACTCATGCACAAGCAGGGGGAGCGGCAGGCAGAGGGAGAAGCAGGCTCCCGGCTGAGCAAGGAACCCAATGCTGGACTCGATCCCAGCACCCCGGAATCATGACCTGAGCCAAAGGCAGACACTCAACCAACTGAACGACCCAGGTGTCCCCTTCCTCAGGTTCTTAAACAGAAAAGGAGTGGGGAATAGAGGCTAAATATAACTCAGACAAAAAGATACTTCTGATGTTGTTGGGTATCAGTTGAAGCCCAGCTACTTCCAAAAGTTTGCAAATCAATCAGATACAGGCTTAGAGCTAGAAATAGGTTAGCTACCATAGCACAAGATGATGGTGTGAAAAGATTTTAGTGACAGCTTGTGTGTGATAATATATCCTTTCTTGTTCAGGGTTCTCGGATGTAATGCTAGATTCTGGCTTTCATATGCCTTTTCTCTATTCTTATCCATATAGTTCTTTTATCAAAAGAATGGTTATATTTATAAAATCACATTTTTCTGTATTTAAAGGGTAGAGTTGACCAGTTAAAGCAGCCTTTCCAGCCTAAGTGCATCTTGCTAGGTTATTCTTTAATTTTTTTTATTAGTTTTGGAGCTTACATCAGCATTTATGATGATTTGATAAACATATGCTAGGATTTCTTAAAGATTATCTCTATATTGCAAAACTGTAGTTATCTATGTAAAAATTCAGAGAGATGGAGTGTTGTATAGGACCATGTAGTTATCAAACACTTGAAGAAAATATTTCTTTGGAGTTATTTTGTGAAATTAGGACATATTTCAGTAATTGGGTGACTTTGAGCTCTGGGAATCTGCTAGAGCCACCTTTGGGATAGAGTGGCTCCTGCTTATGCCATTCTTATCAGGAAAGATTTATTTCTATTTCCAGTCTATCACTTCTGCTGATGAACAAAGGGCATATAGTTCGTTACATTAGTCAGCTATTTTAAAAAATTTTTTAATTAAAAACAATGTTTTTAAAAGGTTTGGGGTATCTGGGTGGCTCAGTTGGTTAAGCAACTGCCTTCGGCTCAGGTCATGATCCTGGAGTCCCAGGATGGAGTCCCATAACAGGCTCCCTGCTCAGCAGGGAGTCTGCTTCTTCCTCTGACCACCCCTACCCCCATGCTCTCTCTCTCATTCTCTCTCTCAAATAAATAAATAAAATCTTTAAAAATTTTTTTTAAAAAGATTTTATTTATTTATTTGACAGAGAGAGACACAGCGAGAGAGGGAACAGAAGCAGGGTGAGTGGGAGAGGGAGCAACAGGCTCTCAGGGAGCCTGATTTGGGGCTCAATCTCGGGACCCTGGGATCATGACCTGAGCAGATGCTTAACTACTGAGTCACCCAGGTGCCCCTAGTCAGCCAACTTTTTTTTTTTTAGGTTTTATTTATTTATTTGACAGAAAGAGATCACAAGTGGGCAGAGAGGCAGGCAGAGAGAGAAGCAGGCTCCCTGCTGAGCAGAGTCTGATGCGGGGCTCGATCCCAGGACCCTAAGATCATGACCTGATCCGAAGGCAGAGGCTTAACCCACTGAGCCACCCAGGTGCCCCTATTTTATTTTATTTTATTTTTTATCATTTTATTACTATTACTTTTTAAAGATTTTATTGATTTGTTTTTAAAGATTTTTATTTGTTTATTTGACAGACAGAGGTCACAAGTAGGCAGAGAGGCAGGCGGAGAGAGAGATGAGGAAGTAGGCTCCCTGGCAAGCAGAGAGCCCAATGCGGGGCACGATCCCAGGACCCTGGGATCACAACTTGAGCCGAAGGCAGAGGCTTTAACCCACTGAGCCACCCAGGCGCCCCAAAGATTTTATTTTTGAATAATCTCTGCACCCAACATGGGGGTCAAACTCCCAACCCCAAGGTCAAGAGTTGCATGCCCTACCAGTTGAACCAGCCAGGTGCCCCAAATGCTGTTGGTATTTTGATAGGGATTGGATTAAATGTGTAGATTGCTTTGGGTAGCATAATACATTTTAACAATATTTGTTTTTCCAGTTCATGAGCTTCTTTGTATTGTCTTGAATTTCTTTCATCAGTGTTTTATAGATTTCAGAGTACAGGTCTTCTACCTTTTGCGTTAGGTTTATTCCTAGATATCTTGTTATTTTTGGTGCAGTTGTAAATGGAATTATTTTCTTAATTTCTCTTTCTGCTGCTTCATTATTTGTATATAGAAATGCAACAGATTTCTGCACATTGATTTTTGTATCCTGTTCCTTAACTGAATTCATTTATCAGTTCTAGCAGTTTTTTGGTGGAGTCTTTTGGATTTTCTCTATATAGTATCATGTCACCTGCAAATAGTAAAAGTTTTTACTTCTTCCTTACCAATTTGGATGCCTTTATTTTTGTTGCGTGATTGCTGTGGCTAGGACTTCAGCACTATGTTGAATAAAAGTGGGAAGAGTAGATATCCTTGTCTTGTTCCTGATCCTAGGCAAAAGGCTCTCAGTTTTTCCACATTGAGGATGATGCTGTCTGTTTTTCATATATGGTTTATGTTATGTTGGGGTGCATTCCTTCTGAACCTAGTTGGTTGAGTGTTTTTATCATGAATGGCTGTTGTACTTTGTCAAATGCTTTTCCATGTCTATTGAAGTGATCATATGGTTCTTTCTCTTACTGATATGATGTATTGTGTTGATTGATTTGTAAAAATTGAACCAACCTTGCAACCCAGGAATAAATCCCACTTGATTGTGGTGAATGATGTTTTTAATGTATTGTTGAATTTGATTTGCTAGTATTTTGTTGAGGATTTTTGCATCTGTGTTCATCAGAGATAATGGCCTGTAGTTCTCTTTCTTTGTGCTGTCTTTATCTGGTTTTGGTATTAGGGCATGCTGGCCTCATAGAATGAATTTGGAAGTTTTCCTTCCTCTTCTATTTTTTGGGAATAGTTTGACAAGAATAGATATTAAACCTTCTTTAAATGTTTGGTAGAATTTGCTGTGAAGCCATCTGGTCCTGGACTTTTGTTTGTTGAGAGTTTGTTGATAGTGATTGAGTTCCTTTGCTGGTAGTTGGTCTGTTCAAATTTTCTATTTCTTCCTGTTTCAGTTTTGGTAGGTTATATGTTTCTAGGAATTTATCTATTTCTTCTAGGTTTTCCAATTTGTTGGCATATAGTTTTTCATGATTTTCTCTTACAATGGTCTATATTTCTGTGGTGTGTTTGTTGTTATTTCTCCTCTCATTTGTGTTGTATTTATTTGGTTCCTTTCTCTTTTTCTTGATAAGTCTGGCTAGTGGTTTATCAGTTTTATTGATTTTTTTCAAAGAACCAGCTCCTGGTTTCATTGATCTGTTTTTATTTATTTAGTTTCTATATGATTTATTTCTGCTCTGATATATATATATTTTTTAAAGATTTTATTTATTTATTTGACAGCGAGAGATCACAAGCAGGCAGAGAGGCAGGTAGAGAGAGAGGAGGAAGCAGGCTCCCCGCTGAGCAGAGAGCCCAATGCGGGGCTCGATCCCAGGACCCTGAGATCATGACCTGAGCCGAAGGCAGCGGCTTAACCCACTGAGCCACCCAGGCGCCCCTCTGCTCTGATATATTTATAACTTCCTTCCTTCTGCTGGTTTTAGGGTTTGTTTGTTGTTCTAGGTCCTTTAGGTCTAAGTTAAGTTGTTTGAGATTTTACTTCTTGAAGTGGGCCTGTATTGCTATAAACTTCCCTTTTAGAACTGCTTTTGCTGTGTTCCAAGGTTTTTGAATCATTGTGTTTTTGTTTTCATTTGTTTCCACGTACCTTTTAAAAATTTCTTCTTTTATTTCTTGGTTGGCCCATTCACTGTTTATTTTTTATTTATTTGTTTTTTAAAGACTTTATTTATTTATTTGACAGAGAGTGAGAGAGGGAATACAAGCAGGGGGAGTGGGAGAGGGAGAAGCAAGCTTCCCACAGAGCAGGGAGGCTGGCACAGGGCTCGATCCCAGGTCCCTGGGATCATGACCTGGGCCGAAGGCAGATGCTTAGCGACTGAGCCACCCAGGTGCCCCTCATTCATTGTTTAGTAGTAATTTGATCTCCATATATTTGTGGTATTTCCATATTTTTTCTGTGCTTGACTCCTGGTTTCACAGTGTGGTCAGAAAAGATGCATGGCACAACTTTGATCTTTTTTAATTTTTTGAAGCTTTTTTTGTGACCTAATATGTGATCTATTCTGGAGAATATTCCATGTGCACTTGAAAAGAATGTATATTCTGCTGTTTTTGGATGGAATGTTCTTTTTTTTTTTTTTTTTTAACTTTTTAAGAATTTCCTTAAGTAATCTCTACAGCCAGTGTAGGGCTCAGACTCACAACCCCAAGATCAACAGTCCTATGCTTTACAGACTGAGCCAGCCAGGTGCCCCTTGGATGGAATGGTCTGAATATACCTGTTAAATCCATGTGGTCCAGTGTGTCATTCAAAACCATTGTTTCCTTCTTGATTTTCTGTTTAGATGATCTGTCCATTGATGTACATGGGGTATTACTATTACTATATTATTATCAATTAGTTCCTTTATGTTTGTTATTAACTATTTTAATGTATTTGGGTACTTACTTCCATGTTGGTGCATAAATATTGTTGTTGAACAGTTGTTACATGTTCTTATTGGATTGTTCCCTTTATTATTGTATAGTGTCCTTTTTTTTTTTTTAAAGATTTTTTTATTTATTCATTTGACAGAGATCACAAGTAGGTAGAGAGACAGGCAGAGAGAGGAGGAAGCAGGCTCCCCGCTGAGCAGAGAGCCCGATGCGGGGCTCGATCCCAGGACGCTGGGATCATGACCTGAGCCGAAGGCAGAGGCTTCAGCCGAACACTGAGCCACCCAGGTGCCCCATGTATAGTGTCCTTTTAAAAAAAGATTTTATTTATTTATTTATTAGAGAGAGCGTGAGCAGGGTGGGGCAGAGGGAGAGGGAGAGAGAGAATCAAAAGCAGACTCTGCTGAGTGGAGCCTGATGCTGGGCTCGATCTTAAGATCCTGAGATCATGACCTAAGCTGAAATCAAGAGTCGGACACTCAAACGACTGAGCTATCCAGGTGCCCCTGTAGTGTCATTTGTCTTTTGTTACATTCTTTGTTTTAAAGTCTATTTTGATACAAATATTGCTACTCTGGTTTTCTTTTGACAGCCATTTGCATGATAAATGTTTCTCCATCTCCTCAGTTTCAATCTGCAGGTGTCTTTAGGTGTAAAATGAGTCTCTTATAGGCAGTATATAGATGGCTCTTTTTTTTTTTTAAATCCATTTTGTCACTCTGTATCTTTTGACTAGAGTGTTTAATCCTTTTACATTTAAAGTAATTATAGATATGTATTTATTGTTATTACTTGTTCTGTGGTTGTTTCTGAAGATTTCCTGATTCTGTCTTCTTTCATGGTTTGCTGGTTTTCTTTAGTGATATACTTGGATTTCTTTCTCTATTCTTTGCATATTTATGGGTGGTTTTTGATTTGTGATTACCATTGTGTTTATGTATAACATCTTCTGCATATACCAGTCTATATTAAATTGAAGGTTAAGTTTGAATATATTCCTTACTCCTTCCCATATTGTAAGTATATGGTGTCATATTTTATATCCTTTTATTTTGTCAGTTCCTTGACTGATTTTTTAGAGAAATATTAATTTTTACTGTTTTTGTGTTTCCTAACTTCATACTGTTACTTTTGATCTTTCCTTTAAATTAAAAGAGTCCCCTTTAATATTTCTTATAGGGGTGGTTTGGTGGCGATGAACTTCTTTTTTCTTTTTTAAGGATTTTATTTATTTATTTATTTGACAGAGGGAGACATAGTGAGAGAGGAAACAGAAGCGGTGGGGAGAGGGAGAAGTAGGCTTCCCACTGAGCAGGGAGCCCAGAGCTGGGTTTGATCCCAGGACCCTGGGATATTGACCTGAGCTGAAGCCAGAAGCTTAATGACTGAGCCACCCAGGCACCCTCTTTTGTTTTTGTTTGTCTGCTAATGGGGTTTCCTTTATGTGTAACTATCTATTTTTGTCTTACCGCCTTTTTTTTTTTAATTAAGATTTTATTTATTTATTTATTTAACAGAGAGAGAGAGAGAGAGAGAGAGAGAGAGAGAGAGAATATAAGCAGGGGGAGTGGGAGAGGGAGAGCAGGAAGCCCAATGCAGGGCTTGATCCCAGGACCCTGGGATCATGACCTGAGCTGAAGGTAGAGGCTTTAACCCTCTGAGCCACCTAGGCACCTGAGAACAATGGTTTTGTAAGAAGAGGTCTTATAGTGCCCAGCAGTGTAGTGTCCCCTGAAGCACCAGGCTACAGTGTCTCGAATGTGTGCTTTGTGCACTTTGCTGTCGTGTCCTGGCTGCTTTATCTTACCCTTCAGGCCAGTTGTCTGCAGAGGCTCTCTTTGCCTTTTGTGGGGAGTGGTTGGTTCCTGGCCTGAATGTGGCTTGTTTTAACTAGGTGTGTTCTGGTCTGCTTGTAAAATGAGTCTTGTTGCCACCACCACTGGAACTAAGGCCTCATAAATCTCAGGAGATGGTCAGGAGATGAAGTGTTGGCAGGAGTTTGGGTTGGTCTTCTGGGGGAGAGGGCTTGTCAAGCTGGGACTGAGCCAAGTGTGACTGGGAAAGGTGGTTCCGCCAGAGCTTAGGGAGTGGGACCTGGCATAAGCAAGTTAGGGAGCAGGTGTCCATGCTGGGCTAGTTCCTGCAGGTGTCCCTGTGCCTGTGCTGAGGGGTTGGGGAGGGAAGTGTCATTGGCCAGTTCTTTCGTTCTCCGTAAATGCTACCTCTCTGGGACATGCTCTGAGATGAGCAAGTAACCTACCCACTGTGTGTCCCCTGCCCTCTTCAGATCACTGTTTCTATGTATTATGTCCATACAACATGTTTGCCCTGCCTTTTCTCCAGGAGTAGCCCCAGTGTCCTCTGAGCTCTATTAGAGGCAAGCACACTGGCCTTTAAAACTCCAGGCTTTAAGCCCCACTGGTTGCCAAAAGGCATGAAATTTTGCCCCTTTCACTTTCCATGCCATTTGCTAGGGGAATTTGTTTTCTGTTCTGTGTTAGTTTATCTCTTGCCAATGGCACCTCCCTCCCCACTGCAGCAACTACAATCTGTTTCTCTCTGAAGCCACATATCCTTACTTCCGACCTTCTTCAATGTGTCCTCTTCTTTACCTTTAGTTGTGGGGTTTATTCTGCCAGTCTTCAGATCGATTTCTGGGTTATTTAGGATGAAATGATAGTTCTCTAGTTGTATTCACGGGTCAAGGTAGCCTAGGATTCTCCTACTCTGCCACTGTCTTCCCCTCAATCCCACATTTACCATGTTTTAAACTGAACTTTTATCTTCTTTCTGTCCAGACTTGCATACAAGTTTCTCCTTCAGTATTCTGATTTCAGTGGTAGAAATATCTACCCCAGTTCTCAAACTTTCTGGTACCAGAATTTCTTCACACTCTTAAAAATTATTGAGGCCTCCAAAAGAGCTTTTGTTTATGTGGATTATATCTATCAATATTAGTGTATTAGAAATTAAAACTGAGAAATTTAAAAAACATTTATTAATTTTAAAATGATAATCTATTACATGTTAACATAAAAGCAAGTTTTTAATGAAATGAATTCTTTAAAATAGTTAACGATAGAATTTAGTGGGAAATGTGTCATGTTTTTCATTTATACAAACCTAATTTAATATTGGGGTTAATAGAACAGAGACAAATTCTTATATCTGCCTTTTCATTCAGTTGGTTGTGATATAACATGTTACATAGTTTTTGGAAAATACTATCATATACCTGTGAGAGCATGAGAGTGAAAAGGGCAAACAAGGGCCTATTATTATATATTATATTTCATTTCATATATATAATATGTATCTAATGTTAATTCATATATAATATATGTGAATATATATGTTAAGTATTATTATAAAAGTGGTTTTGACCTTGCAGAAAAAAGTCTTATAGATTCCCAGGCATATCAGGCCCCACTTTGAGAAGCTGCTTTTCTATCCAGTCACTTGGATATCTTCCTCTCTCAATCATCATACACATCTCATATGTCACTAAGTCTTAATGATTCTACCTCCTAATGCCTCTAGGGTCCCAGTCCCTTTATTCTGTGTTAGAATTCTTATCTCATCTTTTTCCTAGCTGGTGTGTCTGCCTCTATTTTATCTGTGTTCTAAGCCATCCACTTTGTAGCAAAAGTAATGTTTCTAAAATAGAAATATGATGATGTAACTCATTTTTGAAAATCCTTTACAAGTTTCTCATAGTTAATTAGTATGCAAGATGTTTTATGATCCTGTTTCCACTCATCTCTAGCTTTTTCTCACTCACTTTTCTGTGAGTGCCTTACATTCTTGCTTTTCTTTATGTAATACTTGCTGTTCTGAGAAAGCATCAAGGTGATCCATATGTCTGTGTTAATGATACTATTGTTTGTTGGGTTCACACTGTGTTCCTGGCACTGTGTTCTAAGTACTTTATTATATTATCTCATTTAATCTTCATAGCCTTCTAAGAAAAGTGTTGTGATTGTTCCATTTTATAGATAAGGAAACTGAGGTTTAGAGAGATTAAGTAACTTTCTTCATATCATCCACTTGGTGAATATGGAGTCTAGGTCTGTTTTTCCACTTTTCTCTTTGGCTACCTACTATTTGTCCGCAAAGATTAAGTTTCTTCTGGTGTGATCTACATTCCCGCTCCCTTTATTCCCACTTAACCTTGTTAGCAGCTCTAGCTAGCACTTAACATAATACATTGTAATTTACCTATTTGTTTCCTGTACCATTGCTTTTCCTGGTAGGTGCAGAAAGGGAACTTCATTCCCCTGGCACAAGAATCTTAGATTGCATCCTACCATATTTGTCCTAAGGACAAAATACATATTGAGGACCTTAAAACCTAACGTCACTCTGGGCCTGCTTAGTCTATTCCTTCTATGCAAGCAGGTCCCGCAGTTTCAGAGGAACTATATAAAACAGATAATATTATTTCTATATTAATTCTTCCAAGTTTTTTTAAAGAGGGGTTGGGCAGAGGGAGGAGAGAGAGAATCCCACATAGGCTCCGGGCAGAGCCTGACATGGGGCTCGATCTCAAAACCCTGAGATCATGACCTGAGCCTAAATCAAGAGTTGGACACTTAACTGATTGAGCCACCCAGGCACCCTAGTTCCTCCAAGTTTTAAAATAGTGACCCCACTCTTATATTTAGTTTAGAAAAAACTAAATAACAACATAAATAATAGCTAACATTTATTTAAATGCTTTCTATGTGTCTAAGCATTTTACCTGTATATTAACTCATTTAATCTTTTTAACTCCGTTAGGTAGTTACTGTTACCTTTGTTTTACAAATAAGGGAAACTGAGGCACCAAGAGATTAAGTAACTTGCCCAAGATCACACAGCTTGTAAGTGGCAGAGCTGGGAATTCAGTCTCTAAAAACTAACTGTATAAAATACTGAATTTTCTTTGTCCAAGATCCCATAGTTGTATTCTTTGTTAGGGGAAAGGTAAGTGAGGATTAGAGGTAAAGTTATACGGCACAACTCTGGTGTGGTGATCTTACAGAATAAGATAACTTAGTGTAGGTTGTTTTTTTTTAAGTGTTTTTTTTTTTTTTTTTTTCAAAACAATATCTGTTTGGTTCAAATGAAAGGATCTTTTGTGCAATCTTTATTACAAAATCATCACAGTACTGAGCTTCCAGCCCAGTTAATTCCCACCTTCCCAGTGAATAAAAGCAACAAAAAGTTTTGTATTTTATTTGACACTTATGAAGTTGATAATTTTTCTTCTCCCAGCAAGTTACATTAGTTAACTCCAGAATCCTGTTTTCTTTATTTATTAGACACATTTGAACTTTATCTTTTTGGTGGATTTGTTTGCCCTTATCTCTTTTCTGTGTCCCTAGTCCCTTGAGCATTGCAATGGATGTTTAATTTTGAGAATGCTAATTAGCTTCAGTAGTTATACACTTTGAGGCATTTCTAGACAACTAATACTATCAGACTTCCATGGAATCAATGACAGAAATCCCAAAAATGAGACCCACAAATCACAAATGGCTGTTTCATTGTACTTTTTCTGAAATTAGCCCTACTTTTTTGCCCGTTTGGTCCCTTTTTTGCCCATACTAGGGAGAAGAGTGATGGCAGAGCATATATAATAATAGCTTCAGTTTCTCTCAGATTTGCTGTTCATCAGGTACCCTGCAAAATTATTTTGAAAATTATTTCATCATATTAAAATTCTATGAAGGAGATTATTTTATGGGTCAGTAAAGTGAAGTTTACAAATCAGATCACGTTAAAATAAAACAAAACAAAAGCAAACTAATCAGATCACATAGCTGGTATTTGATAGGACTAGATAGGCCTGCTCCTAAAAATTTCAGGGCAAGAGCATGAATGGAAGCACAGTTTCTGTATATCTATGTATTTAAATTGTAAGTCAAGATTTTAAAAAGTGTTAGAAAAAAATGTCCCTTACTACTTAGACATATGTTTTCCTAGTGACCTAGAAGGCCAGAGTTCTTGGACTCCTCAAAGTTCTGAGACAGGATGGGATAGTGTAGGGGTACCCTCTAAGTCTAGTCTCTATCCTCACCCTCATCATTTGTCCCCTGGCCACGATTCAGACCATGGAATGTGTACAACAGTGGGTGTTGTCTATGGCAGGACAGAGTTTAAGGAGATCCATTGAAGTACTTGAAAGTGGGCTTTAAACTGCTTGGGCAGGGAATTCTGGGATCCAGACCATAGTTGGGGGTGTTAAAGTCAGGGGCTTGAGGTAGTATGTCCACTTGGTCCCATGAACATCTAGCCCTAAAGGGATAGGCAGGTCAGAAGAGGGTTAGAGTGGATCTGTCTAAAGTGTAAGACCCAGAGTAGTGTTCCTTCACTACAACCAAAGGTGGTACTAGCACCAGAACTCAAATCCAGGTCTATCTGACCATACTGTCTGTTGTCAACAGTAAGAAAGCCTCGATTTACAGAGAAAGGAAGTGTTGGCTTACTGTCTGGTGAGTGGAGCAGGGATGGAAAATAGCAGATTTGACCATATTATGTCATGCCTGGAGAAGTGGTTTTATGTATGTATTTATTTATTTATCTATCTTTTAAGATTTTATTGGTTTATTTATTTGACAGAGAGAAAGAGATCACAAGTAGGCAGAGAGGCAGGCAGAGAGAGAGGGGGGGAAGCAGACTCCCCACTGAGCAGAGAGCCCGATGCAGGGCTCGATCCCAGCACCCTGAGATCATGACCTGAGCCGAAGGCAGAGGCTTAACCCACTGAGCCACCCAGGTGCTCCTGGAGAAGTGTTTTAGGATGGACCATCTTTTATATGAGCCAGTCTGGAGGGTATGTGCTATGGTGAGTGCTGTGAAGTGTGTAAGCCTGACGATTCACAGACCTGTACCCCTGGGGCAAATAATATATTATATGTTAATAAATGAGCCAGCCTGTTTGCCTTTTGAAAATATTATTTAGTGTTTACACTTAGAAACTAGAGAATTTAAGAATTGAAAAAACCCTTCATCTTATTACATATGCATTCTGGTCTTTGTGTAGTTTAAGTTGAATGGCACAGTTAGGAGGAGACATAGCCAATTTTTCTTCTAAAAAAAGGTGAGGCATAAGCATTTTGGTCTGTAATTTATACTGAAAAAGAATTTACGTAATGGTCTGTAGTTTATACTGAAATGGTCTGTAGTTTATACTGAAAAAGAATTTCTTCAGTCCTGTTTCACCTAGTTCGGATAGAGCAGTATATAAAAGAACGAGATTATGGTTTATTTGGTATTTTATATCACACATTATAGGTAGTATAGGCATCATTGTATGATCTTAAAATTTTCAGTTTTCTGAAATTGATCTCAAACATATGAAGAGACTAGCTGTGGGGAAATGCAGTTTGGATACAGAATGTTATTTTTTCATTACATACATTGTTGAGTATTTAGAGTACATCTGGGTTCTGGTCATTCTTAGGGTCCTCAAGACACCAGTCTTAAGATTGACAGTCCAGCCACACTCTTGGTCAGATCCCCTACTTGAAGCATTCTTGAGTACATTGAAACCTTCACCATCTACATGAACCTAGGATCTTGGACTGCCTTCATCTAATTATAAACTCAGTCAATTCTGTCAGACTCAGAATTTAATTAAAATCTGGTGAGAACAGAGGTGCCTGCGTGGCTCAGTCAGTTGGGCCTCTATTTTCAACTTGGGTCATGATCCCAGGGTGATGGGATTGAGCTCTACATCAGGCTCCTTTCTCAGCGGGGAGTCTGCTTCTCCCTCTCCCTCTGCCCCTGCTCATGCTCTCTTCCTCATTCTCTCTCAAACAAATTAATAAAATCTTTAAAAAAATAAATAATTCTGGTGAGGACATGATCATGGATTCTGTTTAGTTTTCAAGTTACCCTTTTTATTACAGGTGTGAGAATCTTGTGTTTGCATGTATTGCATGATTGGATCTGTTGAAGGTGTAAAAATGAATAGAAAAATCTTTAGTGCTATGTACTCTTGTTACTAGAGGCATGATTAGTAAGTCAAAGTCCAAATTGATTTTAGACCTAGACCTTGGTGGTACAGAAGATAGAATTTTAATCTCCTTCTAATTTTTAAAAAAGATTTTATGTGTTTATTTTTTATTTGAGAGAGAGAGAGAGAGACAAAGCATACATGTGCGTGTGCAGGGGGAGGGGCAGAGGGAAAGGAGGAGAATCTCCAGCAGACTCCATGCTGAGCACAGAGCCTGACTTGTACTTAGTCTCATGACCCTGAGATCACGGACCTGAGCCAATACCAAGAGTCATACATTTAACTGACTGAGCCACCCGGGCACCCCTAACCTCCTTATAATTTTTTTTTAAGAACATGTCTTCCGTGTGTCATTTTGATCTGCTTTTTCTGTGATACCTACTATTGCCAAATAATGCTATTGCTTATTAGTTCTCATTACCAAATTTGCCAAGTTCTTGGAAAATACTTGTTTTTTTGAAAAAGCACACTAAAATACTGGCATCCATTTTGGGTGACAGTTTCAGTAGCATCCTGTACTGCAAGGGCTTGGGAATTTGTTGACATAAATCCATTTTCTCTGACTCCTGATTCCCCTACCTAGGTTCTGTAGCCTATGGTCTATTTTTAAATCCTGCTGCTATGCTCTGTATGCAGCAGTTCTTTTCCTGAATTATTTATTATTGTTTGGAGCTGAATGGAGCAGTATGTTTTTCACCACTGCTCATTAGAACTCACGTGTCTGTCTTCAGCTTGCCTGACAGATTTGGTTCATGATAAATCCCACTGGTCCATTCTGGGAAGGCTGCAAGGCAAGGAACAGGCCACAATCTGTGATATCCTGTAAGAGCATTCAGACTTTTGGTTATTGTTATTTTGTTCTGGCAGCAGTGAGAAAGATCGCTATCCCCTGTTCTTCCTTTAGACTTTCCTTAGACCCTGCTCAGAGATTGTGTTATGCTGGGTTTTGTGATAGTGTTTATGTTTTTATGATAATTGTTGCATTTTTAGGAGAGATGAGGGAATCCCTATGAAAGGCAAGCATTAAATCAAGATTCGGTTTCATTATAAATATAATCCATATACTTGGGGGCACTAAAAATCTTTGGTATTGGAATATGGGGCATTTGTTTATTTTGTTTGGGAATATTTCTTCTCATTTCATGTTCTCTTACCTTCTTATAGACTGTAGGCTTGGAAGAAGGATGGCAGAATCTAAAAGCGAGGCAATGATTTTGAGTGATATTTCTTCCCTTTTCTGTTTTCTGGTATATCAGAACTAAGTTTCTCTTTTGTGTTCATCCTGGGTTTTTTCCCCTTGCATCCTATCTTTCATGAAAATATTTTTCGTGACATTGCTGCTTTTTTTTCTCTTTGATAGATGAGCACACCACTACTTATGTATTCCTTACTTTTAAAAATGTTTTCCCTAGGGCACCTGGGTGGCTCAGTTGGTTGAGTCCCTGACTAATTTTTGGCTCAGGTTGTGATCTTGGGTGTAGGATTGAGCCCCAGGTCAGACTCCACACTGAGAGGAGGGGATTCTCTCTATCCCTCTGCCCCTCCCACTGCTCACATACAAGTTCTCTGTCTCCCTCAAATAGATAAATCTTAAAGAAAAAAAGAATTTCGCATTTGAAAAATATATATTTTCCCTTTTCACATCACTGTAGGTAGAAAGGGGGTAGCTGTCAATCATTTGGGCACTGGGAAGGAAAAACCATGTTTGTCCCCCAACCCTGTTGGCCATCCCTGAGTTTGCTTGCACCTTTAAAAAAAAAAAAAGTAATGGTATATATTTGAGTCTAATTCTTTTTTTTTTTTTTTTTAAGATTTTGTTTATTTATTTGACAGAGATCACAAGTAGGCAGAGAGGCAGGCAGAGAGAGAGAGAGAGAGGGAAGCAGGCTCCCTGCTGAGCAGAGAGCCCGATGCGGGACTCGATCCCAGGACCCTGAGATCATGACCTGAGCCGAAGGCAGTGGCTTAACCCACTGAGCCACCCAGGCGCCCCTTGAGTCTAATTCTTGCACCAGTGATGAAATGCCTTTTTTTTTAAGATTTTATTTATTTATTTATTTGTCAGAGAGAGAGAGAGAGAGAGTGCAAGCAAGAGCACACAAGTAGGCAGAGGCAGAGAGAGAAACAGGCTCCCCACTGAGCAAGGAACCTGATGCAGGACTCCATCCCAGGACCCTGGGACCATGACCTGAGCCAAAGGCAGCGGCTTAACCAACTGAGCCACCCAGGCATCCCGAAATACCTTTTTAAAAAAAGATTTTATTTATTTATTTTATAGAACCGAGAGCATGAGCAGAGGGAGGAACAGCAAGTGAGAAAGAGGGAGAGAAGTCTGCTTGAGAGCAGACTCTGCACTGGGCAGGGAGTCTGACTAAGGGCTTGATCCATGACACTGACATGACCTGAGCCAAAACCTGATGCTCAGCTGAATGAGCCAACCCGGGGGTCCCTGAAATGCTTTTACATTCTGAACCAGAACAAGGATTTTGGCCTCTGTTGCTACTTTTGGTCAGTGCTACTAGCTGAGAAACTGGCCTCTCACTGCTCAGAGATTCCAGTTATTATTGTCATCATCATTTCATTCCCCTGTGGTAGTGGCTGTCAGTTGGATAAATCCCACATGTTTCAGCAGGATCTTAGGACAGCCCCACTCACTGATACTTCATTAAACTCATTTCTTTGGACTGAGTCAGCCAGGTTGAACTAGACTGAGTAAATTACCTATCCCTTGTGCCTTTGCTCTCTCCTTCAAGTTATCGTCAACTCTCTTTGCCAGTACATTTTGACCTCCCTTGAAAAATCCAGCACAAAATTAACGTTTAGGAAACTTTCCATGATTCAAGCTACCCAGCTCTTATTAATTTGTACTCTTAATTTTTGTAATTTTGAGCTTTCTACTTTATTTATTTATTTGAGAGAGTGGGAGAGAGCATGCATGTGTGAAAGAGTGGGGAGGGACAGAGGGAGAGAAGAAAGAATCTCAGGCAGTCTCTTCGCTGGGCATGAAGCCATTGTGGGATTGATCTCATGACCCTGAGATCATGACCCGAGCTAAAATCAAGAGTTGGGCACTTACTCAGCCTCAGCCACCCAGGCGCCCTGAGCCTTCTGTTTTCAAGTTGCTGATGATTTAAAAGCACAATCCCTGCATTTAAGGAGGTCTAATCTTGGAGGAAAGTCAGGGATAAATGAACTTGCTTTTCTCATTATTTTGAATTTCTGTTGGTTTTTTAATTTCACATATATATCTTTAAATTCCTGATTTCAGTTGTAAGGGCAGGAGCATTATCTTCCCTTTTTTTTTTTTTTTTTAAGATTTTATTCATTTATTTGAGATAGAGTCCAAATGAGCGGGGGTTGTGGGGGAGAGGGAGAAGCAGGCTCTTCACTGAGCAGGGAGCCTGACTTGGGGCTTGATCCCAGGACCCTGTGATCAATGACCTGGGCCAAAGGCAAACACTTGACCAACTAAGCCATGGAGGCGCCACAGTTATCTTCCTTTCTGTGAAATCTTATGAAATGTTTCTGCTGCTCTTGGCACATGGTAGGCAGCTGCCTACTTTACCACAGGGCAGACTCATTGGGTAATAGGGTATCGGTGTAGGGAAAGAGGGATCCTAAGTATTGGGGATTCTCTATTTTATATATTTTAGAGTGGTAAGAATGCTAAGACTTTATAGTCTTACTTGGAATTATACTTTGGAGACTAAAATGACACAGACTAAAAACTGAAAGTCCAAAATGACATACTTGGTTTCTGAAATAACCATCCAAATTTTGTCTGCCTAACAAAATTAGAGCATATTTCTTATTGGCATGTTGGGAGGATGGTTTACTTTAGCAAAGTCTATCCCTGACTGTCCAATGGTGGTGTTGTACACCCTTAATAAATTTGAGTTCACCTTACTGTAAGTCTTTTAGATGATATTTAGAACCAAAATTGCATATTACCTGCAGGGCTGTTAACCTCACTTTCCAACCTCCCCTGACACTGCATTAGAGTTGAGTTTATCTTAGAGATTTAATTCAGAACTAGACTTTTGGGGTGCCTGGGTGGCTCAGTGGGTTAAACCTTTGCCTTCAGCTCAGGTCATGGTCTCAGGGTCCTGGGATCCAGTTCCGTATCCAACTCCCTGCTCAGCAGACTGCAGAGAGCCTGCTTCTCTCTCTCCTCTGCCTGCCTCTCTGCCTACTTGTGATCTCTCTCTCTGTCAAATAAATAAATAAAATCTTAAAAAGAAAAAAAAAAACTAGACTTTTAAGAATAGAGCTATGTTTCATTTTTCTGACACTATTTAGATCACTTGGTGGTGTTAAGGTAAGGGTAAATAGCTTGAAAGTTCTTGAGGGAAGGCTAAGAGGAATGCTACTTGATACTGCTTATTTGCCCAATCCTTTTGTATGAAATCAGTCTCCTGACCACTTGTGTTGCCTTCTTTGTTCCTCCCCAGCCATACCCCTGAATCTTCAGTCCTAATGACACTGTCTGTGCTAATTTAGGAAACAATCCCTAAATCCAGCCTTACTTTATTGTAGAATTTGAGGGTCCCCAGGAACACCTTTGGGTTCAGTACTTTGCTAGAAGGACTTACAGAACTTTTCTAAAAGTTATTACACTCAAAGTTATGATTTATTTCAACAAAAGGAGACAGATTAAAATCAGCCAATGGAAGAGATGCTTGAGGCAGAGTCTAGTAGGGTCCCAAATCCCGAGCTTCTGTTTGTCCTCTCCTATTGGAGTCAGGGACAGCATTAACTCTTCCTGGCAGTGATGTGTGATAATACACATAGAGTATTGCCAACCAGAGAAGCTCACCTGAGCCTTGGTGTCAGGTTTTTTGGGGGAGGACTCCATCATGTAGATGTGGTTGATTGCCCACGTAGTTGACCTCAGTTTCCAGCCCCTCCTGAAGTTGCACTGATCCTGTATGATTCACAGTCCCCATCATAAATCACATTGTTAGACCCTCTGGCACAGCTCAGAGCCCTCAGTAAACAAAAACTTTTAACAACAGGCATTTCTACAGTTTAGGTTTATTTCCAGGGAGCTGAAGGCAAAGACCAGACCTGTCTTTGGCCAAGGTTAAATCTTTTACAACACACTGTGCTAGTTCAGTCTTTGGGCCCAACCAAGAGGAAGGGAAAGGGAACTAATTTAAAATTTTTTGAGCCATGCAAATTTATTTCTTGATCAGAAAGTTTAGTGTGTATAAATTGATTTTTTTTTTTTTTAAAGGTGGAGATCCAAGTTGATAGAACTCCCAGGCACCTCAGGGAAGCAAACTCAGATCATCCCTGGTGGAGCATACCTCAATCCTAGCTTCAGAGAATTCCTAATAATAGATTGCCAACAAATAAGAGCTAATAATAGTAATAGAAAAAATATCCCAAGTCACTACAAACAAGAATCAGCAGAAACAACTGATTCAGACCCACAGAAATAAAAATAACTATTATCAAAGTTAAAAAACTCAGGGAACTTATAGTTCTGGTCATGGTGGAGTAACAAAAAGTTGATTTATGCCTCTGCCTTAAACAAATACAAACAAATGAATAACTGGACAAAATATATTTTTAAAACTGTTTTAGACATTGAACAAAGGGTAGTGCAGCACACCAGTGAAACCTTAGAGAAGGGAAACAGACAAGTTGAGCCCTATTATGGCCCCATCTGATGAAAGTTTCTACACATTTGGATGAGAAGAGATACCTAAACAGAGCTGGTAGTCTCCCACATTTGAGGAGACAGAAGTAAAAGTTCAGGGAAGCCAAGACAGCTAGAATTTGGGGCAGAGTATTTGGTAGAAGAAAGCTTCAGACAAAAAAGAGAGCTCCGGAGATTTGTAGAAGCTTCCCCTAACCCTGAACTGTCCAATACAGTAGCTACTAACCTCATGGGAATATTTAAGAATTCAGTTCTTCATTTGCACTGATGCATTTTCATGCTCAGTTGCCACAATTTCATCATTGCAGAAACTTCTGTTGGATTTCACTATCTTAGATTTGTTAGTTGAGTGCTTATCAGTTTATGAATAGTGAAGAAATTAACCCAAGGCCAGAAAAGACCACTAGAAAGCATTAGGCAGAACAGTCCCTGGAATACAGGACCACAAATGTGTTGTGTTTCTACTAGCCAGAGCAGAAACACCTTCTAACACCTGGGATATTGAATGGAGGTCTTAGAAGGGCATTGCCTCAGTGAAAGGGTCAAATTAGCCCTAATCTAAAGGATTTACCTTGAATTTACCTAACAGCATAAAAGCAAGCCCCAAAAGGATAAAATGGCTTCTAAGTCATGGATTCCTAGAACAGAGCTCAAAATTAAAGACTTAAAAAAACAAAAAAACAAAAAAAAACCACCAGCCAAGAATGCAAAATTGATGGCATTTGGCATCCAGTCACAAATTATCAGGCATTTAAAAGAAGCACAGAATACAGCTTATATTAGGGAGAAAAACAAGTCAATAGAAGTAGGCCTAGAAATTACACAGATGATAGAATTAGTGGACAATGACATTGCAAGAGTTACACTGTTCCAAATGTTCAAAAAACTTAAAGAAAGATTGAGCATGTTAAGTAGAGACATGGAAGATATAAAATGACCCAGATCAAACCTTAAGGGACAACTGGGTGGCTCAGTCATTTGAGTGTCTGCCTTTCAGCTCAGGTCGTGATCACAGGGTCCTGGGATTGGGATTGAGTCCTGCATCAGGCTCCCTGCTCAGAGGGGAGCCTGCTTCTCCTTCTGCCTGCTGCTCCCCCTGCTTGTGCTTTCTCTTTCTCTGATTGATTGATTGATTGATAGATAGATAGATAGGTAAATAAATAATAAAAGAAACATATGAAATGAAATACAAGTGCGGTACCTGGCCAGGTCAGTTGGTAGAGCATGCATCTCTTGATCTTGGTCTTGATCTTGACCAAGCCCCACATTGGTTATTGATCTTACTTAAAAAAAAAAAAAAAAGTAAAGCAAAATAAAATATAAGAAAAAGATTGAAAATATAAATATACAGAGATAAGTGAATAATAAGTGAACAGTGGGACAGCATGAAGCAGTCTTAAGAATGCATATAATTGGAGTCTCAGGAATATGGGGATGAGTACAGAAAAAAATATTTGAAGAAATAAAAGTTGAGTGCTTTCTAAATTTAATGAAAACTATAAACTCATAGATACAAAAGGCCCATTTAAGATTTTTTCTCCATCACTGGTTTTAAGCAATTTGATTATGATATGTTTTGGTGTAGTTCTCTTCATGATTTTTTCTGCTTTAGGTTTCTTGAGATGCTTAGATCCATGAGATTCCAAAAAGAACAGTCATGAAGAGAGCTATACCAAGATTCATCTTAATCAAGTTGCTTCATACTAGTGAAAAAAGAGAAAGTCCCCAAAGCTGACAGAGAAAAGAACCTACATTCTATACAGAGGGGTTATGGTCTGAATTGTGTCCCCCCAAATTTTTATGTTGAAATCCTAACCTCCATTATCTCAGAATGTGCCTATACATGGAGAAAAGTCTTTAAAGACATGATTAAAATGAGTCTATTAAGGGGGAGCCTGGCTGGCTTACTCAGTAGAGTGTGCAACTCTTGATCTTGAGTTTGTAGGTTTGAGCCCTATGTGGGATGTAGAAATTACTTAAAAAAAGAAAATCTTAAAAAATGAGGCTGTTCGGGTGGGCCCTAATCCAGATTGGATTATAAAGACTGGTATCCTTATAAGAAGAGCAAGAAGAATTGTGAACATATAAAGGGACACTAGGGATATGGGTGCATAGAGACAAAACCATGTGAAGTCACAGTGAGAAGTTGGCCATTTACAGACCAAGGAGAGGCCTCTGGAGAAACCAAACCTGTTTAACACTTTGTTCTTGGACTTCTAGCCTCCAGACTGTGAGAAAGTAGATTTCTGTTGCTAAAGCCATCTCATCTGTGGTATTTTGTTATGGCAGCCCTGACTAATATACAAGGTAAGAATTACAGCAGACTTTTCATCAGAATCATTGCAAGCCAGAAGATACTAGAGTGGTAACATTAAAGTGCTAAATGAGAAAGCCTATAAACCTAGAACTATATATGCAGTGAAAATGCATTTAAAAATTGAAGAGGAAAATATGAGGGTAATGAAAGTGTTCTAAAATTGATTTTGGTGGTGGAAGCACAACTCTGAATACATTAAAAGCCAGTGAATTGTGGACTTCAAATGGGTGAATAATATGGTATATGAATTTTATCACAGTAAAAATAAGATGAAGTAAAGCCTTTTAAAAAATATAAGAGCTGATAGCATTAATCACCATCAAGCTATGACTACAAGAAATGTTAATGGCAAGAAAAGATTACACCAGATGGAAACTTAGATCTATATTTAAAAAATGAAGAGAATCAGAAATCCATATAGAGGGCACATGGGTGGTGCTGTTGGTTAAGCATTAAGCTTTTGCTTTTGGCTCAGGTTTGTGAGATCAAGCCCGAGTCAGGCTCTGTGCTCAATATGGAATCTGCTTAAGATTCTCTCTCCCTCTACCCTGACCCTCTCTAAAATAAATAAATAAACTTAAAAAAAAAAAAAAAGAAGTCTATATAGAAACTATTACGAGTCCTTTTATTTAGAAAAAGCCACTTAAAAAGATCACTGATTAAAACAAAAATAATAAAACTGTACTTGGGATTTATAAGATGTATAGAAGTAAGATGTATGATGGCCAATTGCCCAGAAGGTTGGGAGAGGTAAATGGAAGTATACTGTTCTAAAGTTCTTTTTTAAATTAAATTAAATTTTTATATTTTGAAGATTTTATTTATTTGTGAGAGTGAGAACTAGCAGGGGGAAAGGCAGACAGAGATAAGCAGACTACCTGCTGATCAGGGAGCCTGATGCAGGGCTTAATCCCAGGACCCAATCTCAGGGTCCTGAACTGAAGGCAGATGCTTACCTGAAACATTTATTTGAAGATGGACTGTGATATGTTAAAGATTTATACCTTAAATCCTAAAGAAACCACTTAAAAAAAAAAGGCAAAGAGGTATAATTAATAAGCCCATGAAAGGAGATAATTGAATCATAAAATGGTTAATTAATCTAAAAGACATCCAAAAAGGAGAAGATGAACAGATTGGACAAGTAGAAATCAAATAGCAAGATGGTTGACTTAAATCCAACCATATAAATAATCACATTAAATGCAAATGTTCTAAACACTACAATTAATAGGTAGAAATTGTCAGATTGCACTTAAAAGCGAGACCTAGTTTTGGTGCTATCAAAAGAAACCCACATTAAATACATTTAAAGACACAGGTAGACTAAAAGTACAAGGATGGAAAAAGATACACTATGTGAACACTAATCAGAAGAAAACAGGAAGTACTATATTAATACTAGACAAAGTAGATTTAACAGCAAGGAATATTACCATGGATATGGAGGGTGATTTCATGATGAAAATGGGGTCAGTTCTTTAAGAAGACTAACAACCATAATGTTTATGCTTAAATTTAACAACAGAACTTCAAGATTTTTAAAGCAAAACTAATAAAAACTGAAAGAAATAGATAACCCATCAGTATAGTTGGAGACTTCAACAGTACTTTCTCAATATTTGATTGAACAGTTAGACAAAAAAATCAGTAAATAACTTGACCTTGTTGACATTTGCTGACCACTCTACCCAACAATGGTATGATCGTATTCTTTGCTAGTGTTCATAGAATATTAACCAAGATAGACCGTATCTGGGCCGTAAAAGAAATTTCAAAAAATTTAAATTTTACAAAGTATGTTCTTTTATCATAAAGGGATTACATTAGAAATCAGTAACAGAAAAATATCTGAAAACTCCCAAATATTTGGAAATGAAACATAATCTGTATTAGACATCAGTCGAAGAATGATAAGAAATTTTTAGAAAACCAGGAAATATTTTTATTTATTTATTTAAAAGATTTATTTATTTATTTGACAGACAGGGATCACAAGTAGGCAGAGAGGCAGGCAGAGAGAGGAAGGGAAGCAGGCTCCCTGCTGAGCAGAGAGTCCAATGCGGGGCTTGATCCCAGGACACTGGGATCATGACCTGAGCTGAAGGCAGAGGCTTTAACCCACTGAGCCACACAGGCCCCCCTGGGAAATATTTTTAAAGAATGAAAATGAGAACATGATATAGCAGAATTTGTGGGATTCAGTTAATGCAGTACTTAAAAGGAAATTTATAACATTAAATGCATATATTAGAAGTAGAAAGATTTCAAATTATTGACCTAAGCTTCCACTTTAAGAAATGAGAAAAAGAAAAGGAAAGTTAACTCCATAGAAGCAGAGGAAAGGAAACTGAAGATCAGAGCAAAAATCACTGAATTAAAAAGCAGAAAAATAGTAGATGTTATCAGTGAAACCGAAAGCTGATTTCTTTCTTTCTTTCTCTTTCTTCCTGTTTCTCTCTCTCCCTCCTTTCCTCCCTAACCTTTACACCCAACATAGGTCTTGAACTCACAAGCTCCCCCACAAGAGTCTCATGCTTTACTGACTGAGCCAACCCAAAGCTGTTGCTTTATTTATTTTTTAAAAGATTTTATTTATTTATTTGAGAGAGAGACAGAGTGAGAGAGCATGAGAGGGGAGGTCAGAAGGAGAAGACTCCCTGTGGAGCTGGGAGCCCGATGTGGGACTCGATCCCAGGACTCTGAGATCATGACCTGAGCCGAAGGCAGTCACTCAACCAACTGAGCCACCCAGGCACCCAAAGCTGCTGCTTTAAATTGATAAACAAAATTGATGAACTTTTAGCCAGGCTTAGGCAAGGAAGAGAGAACACATTACTGGTATCAGGAATGAGAAATAGGACATGAGTGATGATTCTATAGCCATTATAAAGATAAGTACCACAAACCATTATAATGCCAGTAAATTTGATAATTTACGTTAAATACACAAGCTCCTTGAAAGATACGAACCCGTAAGGCTCAATCAAAAAGAAACAGATAACCAGACTAGGTCTGTATCTATTAGGGAAATAGAATTATAGTTTAAAACTTTCCCACAGGGCACTTGGGTGGCTCAGCCGTATGCGGCTGCCTTCGGCTCAGGTCATGATCCCAGGGTCCTGGGATGGAGGCCCTCAGCAGGAAGTCTGCTTCTCCCTCTCCCGCTCCCCCTGCTTATGTTCCCTCTCTCCCTGTATCTCTCTCTATCAAATAAATAAGTAAAATCTTAAAAAACAAAACAAAACAAAACAAAAAACAACTTTCCCACAGAGGAGACACCAGGCTTGGATGGCTTCACTGCTAGAGTCTACCAACAATTTTTTTTTTTTTTTAAAGATTTTATTTATTTATTTGACAGAGAGATAGATCACAAGTAGGCAGAGAGGCAGTCAGAGAGAGAGAAGGAAGCAGTCTCTCCGCTGAGCAGAGAGCCCGATGCGGGCCTCGATCCCAGGACTCTGGGATCATGACCTGAGCCGAAGGCAGAGGCTTTAACCCACTGAGCCACCCAGGCGCCCTGGAGTCTACCAACAATTTAAGGAAGAATTAATGTACCATTTTGACAAAAAAAAATTTTTTTTTTAAAGATTTTATTTATTTACTTGACAGAGATCACAAGTATGCGGAGAGGCAGGCAGAGAGAGAGGTGGAAGCAGGCTCCCCACTGAGCAAAGAGCCCCATGCGGGGCTCGATCCCAGGACCCTTGGATCATGACCTGAGCCGAAGGCAGAGGCTTTAACCCACTGAGCCACCCAGGTGCCCCTCGACAAAAATTTTTTAAGAACTTAGAAGAGGAGGGAACATTTCCCAACTCATTTTATGAGCCCAGCCTTGCCCTCATACCAAAACCAAAGACATAAGAAAATAACATGCTAATATTCAGTATGTACATAGATGCAAAAATATTTAACAAAATTTTGGTAAATTGAAATCAGTAATTTCTATAAAAGATAATACATCATGACCAAGTAGGATTTATCTCAACAATTCAAGGTTGGTTTAGCATTTAAAATTCAAACAATATAAGTCACACCTATTGACAGACTAGAAAACAAAGTAACATGATTATCTCGAGACTCAGAAGAGTATTTGGGAAAATTCAATTTCCATTCATGTTAAAAACTTTCAACAAATTAGCAGGAAACTTCCTTTTTTTTAAGACTGTATTTTTATTTTTATTTTATTTTATTTTTTTTAAGACTGTATTTTTAAATACTCTCTACACCCAGTGTGGAGCTTGAACCTACAGCAATAAGAGCAAGAATTGCATGCTCTACCAGCTGAGCCAGCCAGGCATCTCTGTAAGGGAACTTTCTCAGTCTGATAGAGGGCATCTTTGAAAAACCAATAGCAAATACTGTACGTAATGAAGAAAAAATTCTTTGCCCCTAAGAACAAGAACAAGGCACAGATACTTGCTTTACTACTTCTTTTTAACATTGCATTGACAATTCTCACCAGTGTGGTGAGCTAAGAGGGGAAGAGGAGCAATTAAAGGCATAAGGTTGAAAAAGGGAAAAAGTAAAACTTACTACTACAAAGGACAGATTCATGTGTGTAGGAAAACATAAGGATTCTATAAAAGTAGATTATTTAAGTTTAGGAAGGTTGCAGGATACAAAGTCAGTATATAAAAATCATATGTATGTTTATATACTAGGAAGTGCAATCTGAAATTGAGGTTGAGTAAGTACATCATTTACAAATAACAAAAATAAAGTCTTAGAGCTAAATTTGACAAGATACATGCAGTAGCTGTATACTGAAAACTATAAGACATGTGCTTTATTGAATTGGAAGATTCAATATTGGTAAAATTGTAATTCTTCCCAGATCTGTATATTCAGTGTGATCTCAGTCAGTCAACACACTAACTAAAATTTACCTGGAAACACAAGGGTCTAGAATAGACAAAACAAATTTGAAAACTAAGATCAAAATTGAAGGACTTAATATAACCTGATTTCCTTTTTTTTTTTAAATTATTTGAGAGAAAGCGTGTGAGTCTGAATGAGTGGAGGTGGCAGAGGGAGAGGGAGCAAACGGTTTGGTAATTAAGATGGCGTGGTGTAAAAATAAACCTATATAGACCAACGGAAAGGAATAGAAGTTCAGAAATAGATCCATGCATGTATGGTCAGTTGATTTGTTTGATTTTTGAAAGTTGCCAAGGTATTTCAGTGGGGAAAGGAAAACTTTTTAATAAGTAGTCCTTAAACAGATAAACCTTGTAAAGGAAGAAAACCCTTTTTCATTCTATTCTTCTAGGTTCCCAGCTCGGTCTCTGTAACAAGACAGATTAACAAGAGAAAAACAAGTTTATTGACATATATATTCCATATATGTGTATATACGAGAGAAATGCCTAGATGAGTAACTCAAAAGTTTGGTTAGAAGTTAGGTTATATAGGGTGCCTGGGTGTCTCAGATGGTTGAGTGTCTGCCTTCAGCTCAGTCATGATCTCCAGATCCTGGGATCGAGCCCCATGTCCAGCTCCCAGCTCAGTGGGGGGATTTGCTTCTCCCTCTCCCTCTCTCCCTGCTTGTGCTCTCTCTCAAATAAATAAGTAAAATCTTAAAAAAAAAAAAAAAAAAAGTTAGATCCTAACAAATTTTTAGAGAAATGTTAAGACAAAGGAAAAGGACCTTGAGTGTCTAGTAGTGGCAGATTATGGGAAGGAAGACAGATATATTGAAACTAATGGTAGATAAAGACTAGCTAGTAAAGTTTGTTATGTAAAACCCTCTGGTGCCATCTCCAGGCTGGTAAGGTTTGTCTCCTGTTAATTAACTTTTGTCCTTCCTAGTGAAGAAGGGAGGAGGACACCTTTGTAAATTTAAATATGTGCTGCTTTTAGGCAAATGGAGGGCAGAGAGCTTTTCTTTTATCTGCTTCTTAATTTCCTTATGCTCAAAATAACCCTATGCCAAAGTGCCATATGTGGGATGGCAAATTCTGCTATCCTTCACCACATTAAAAAAAAACAACAAAAACCTTCAACCTTACTTCACATCGTCAAAAATTAACTCACATGGATCATGGGCTTACATGTAAGAGCTAAAATTAAATTCTAGAAGAAAACATCTGAGAAAATCATTGTGATCATAGATTGGAGAAAGATTTCATAAGTTAAACAGAAAAAGCGCAAAGTATAAAAAAATTGATGTTTGAGCTCATCAAAATAAAATTTCTTTTTTTTTTTTTTAAGATTTATTTATTTCTTTATTTGACAGAGATCACAAGTAGGCAGAGAGAGAGGGGGAAGCAGGCTCCCCGCTGAGCACAAAGCCCGATGCAGGGCTCCATCCCAGAACCCTGAGACCATGACCTGAGACGAAGGCAGAGGCCTTAACCCACTGAGCCACCCAGGCATCCCAAAATAAAATTTCTCGTTTAAAGACAGAGTAGGGATGCCTGGCTTGCTCAGTCGGTGAAGCCTGTGACTCTTGATCCCAGGGTCATGAGTCTATGTTGGGCATAGAGCTTATTCTTAAAAAAAAAAAAAAAAAAAAAAGACTGGCAGAAAATATAAGTATTTGAATGTGGGATATATGAAGAATGCTCATAATTCAATAATAAGACAAAGCAGTTTAAAAATGGGCAAGAGATGTGAACAGACTCTTTGCTACAGAAGATAATGTGCTTGGCAAAGATACTCAACATTAGTTATTAGGGAAATGCAGATGAAAACCATAAGTACCACTACACAACTACTTAGCATGGCTGATCTTGAGAAAGTGTGATGAAGTCAAATGCCGGTGAGGATGTGGAGCAACTGGAGTTCATATATTACTGATAGTAATGTAAGATGGTGAAACCACTTTGAAACAGTTTGAGGTTTTTTTGTGTTTTTTTTTGTATTAAATATACATTTATCATAATGACACAGCCATTTCACCTCTGAAATGAATCCATATGTCCATGTCAGGACTTGTACATTAATGTTTATACCAGCTCTATTTATAATAGCTAAAAATTGGAAACCCATATAATCCAGGTATTATCAACAGTAAGTAGATAGATAAATTGTGGTTTATTTATACAATGGTGTAGTACTTGGCAACAAAAATAAACAATGTATTGGCATACCAGTATGGAGTATTGTAAAGCTGTTAATTTTTTAAAGTGTTTTTAAGATTTTATTTGTTTTTGTGAGATGGAGAAAGCAAGCACGAGAGGGGAGTTAGGGGCAGAGGGAGAAGCAGACTCCCTGCTGAGTCCCTGCTGAGTCCCTGCTGAGCAGGGAGCCTGACATGGTGCTTGATCCCAGAACTCTGGGATCATGACCTGAGTGGAAGGCAAGACAGATGCTTAATGGACTGAGCCACCCAGGCACCCCTTAAATTTTCTGATAGTCTGTTGGATGTGACCTGGTATTTCCTCATCTTAGTTTGCATTTTCCTAATTATTAGTAGAAGATAAGCTTTTATTATTGGACTTTTGGGTTTCTACTTCTGAGTCTTTGCCAACTTTTCTATTGCATAATTTATCTTTTTCTTTTTGGATTATAATTCTTTGTATATATTGGGTACCAATTTGTCAAATATGTATGTTTGAAAATTTTTTTTTCTTATCTATAGCTTATGTTTTAACTTTACAATTTTTTTACAGATTTTTTATTTATTTTATTTACTTGAGAGAGAGCAGGGGGGAGGGGCAGAGGGAGAGGGAGCCTGATGCAGGGCTTAATCCCAGGACCCTGTGTTTTTTACTGTATAGAAATTTTAAGTTTTAAATCTTAAAGTCATCAGAAGTTAGTCTTTTTTTTTTTTTTTTTTTCTTTCCTGGTTTCTGCTTCTGGTTCTTATTTAATAAGTCCTTCATTATGCTGAGGTCATAAAGAGTCTTGTATATTTGCATCTGAAATTTTAAGAATTTGCTTTTCAAATGTAGATTTTTAATCCATATGGAATTTATATTTGTGTGGGATATGAATGGACTTTTTTTTCTCTATAGAGAATTAGTTGCTTCAAAACATTTGTTATTGAATATTAATTATGTCTTCTGATATGATCAAGTTTTTGGATATGTAGGGGTCTGTTCTATGATCTCTATTCTTTTCCATTGGTCTGCTCAATTTCTATGTTTTTTAAAAATAAAAACAAAAGCATTTATTTGGGGTCTCAGAATTGCAATTTGGGGAACATACATTTGGGGAAGCTGCCCAAGCTTCCCCTTAGGGAACAAAAATCAAGAGCTTATAAAGACAAAAAGGAATGCTTTTATATATTGTTCACAAAGAATTTTGTTTGGTGTTGGTGGCAGAAAGCTAATTTTGGCTGTAAATAATTGATTCTTAAGGCTATCAGTAGGCAGAGTCTCTTGCTGTACCAAGTTGCAGGTGTTTGGCCTGAGTCCTTAGAATATTTACAGTTTGTTTCAGTTCGAAGTTCATGGTTGCACCCGATAAGAACGTGATAAGGTCCATCTCCTAAATGGCCCCAGGCCATTTTAAAACCCATTGACAAAAGTGTCTCTGTTTTGTTTCACCTTTCAACAAATAATGGATTAGTCAATATTCATTCCACATGTCATAATTACTATGCAAGAAGTCTCTACTAGTAGGGCAGTCTCCTTCACCTGTTCATTTTATTCAGACTCCATTGATATTTTTGTTGTAAATTGCATTGAATTTTTAGATTAACATGGAGCATACTGACTTCTTGGCAATATTGAGTCTTAAAGCCAGAGTTATTTTCTCTTAACTCCATTTGTTTGGGTTTTTTTTATCCTTCAATAGCGTTTTATAACCTTTTCATTAAAGATCTTTTTCTTTTGTTTGTCTCTAGGCAGTATCGGTTGTTACTGTGTATGGGTTCCCTTTTTCTATTTTTGCTGGAAATACGTACATTGTTAATTTTAATACCTTGATTTTCATTTCAGCTGAGCTTCTTTATTAAAGACATTTTAGGGTGCCTGGGTGGCTCAGTCTATTAAGCAACTGCCTTTGGCTCAGGTCATGATCCCAGGGTGCTGGGATCGAGCCCCGCATTGGGCTCCCTGCTTCTCCTTCTGCCCCTCCCCAGCCCGCTCTTCTTCACTCCATCGCTCTCTTGGAAAAATAAGTAATATCTTTTAAAAAAATGAAGACATTTTAGAAAATGTGGATGAGTAAAACTGTGTAAAGAAGAAAAAAAATATCACCTGTAATCTCATTCCTAGGAGAGAGATTCTTGTTAAATTTTTTTTTACATTTTGGGGGTGCCTGGGTGGCAGAGTTGTTAAGCGTCTGCCTTTGTCTTAGGTCATGATCCCAAGGTCCTGGGATCGAGCCCTGCATCAGGCTCCCTTTGTGGTGGGGAAGCCTGCTTCTCCCTCTCCCACTACCCCTGCTTCTGTTCTCTCTCCTGCTGTGTCTTTCTCTGTCAAGTAAATAAAATCTTTAAAATAAAACAAATTTTTGGGACACCTGGGTGGCTCAGTTGGTTAAGCAGCTGCCTTCGGCTCAGGTCATGATCCCAGCGTCCTGGGATCGAGTCCCACATCAGGCTCC
Source organism: Enhydra lutris kenyoni (assembly GCF_002288905.1). Lineage (NCBI taxonomy): Eukaryota > Metazoa > Chordata > Mammalia > Carnivora > Mustelidae > Enhydra > Enhydra lutris. The sequence goes on from NW_019154158.1 coordinate 5,101,432, forward strand.
TTGCTTGGCGGGGAGCCTGCTTCTCCCTCTGCCTCTGCCTGCCATTCTGTCTGCCTGTGCTCGCTCTCTCTCCCTCTCTCTCTGACAAATAAATAAAAAAAATCTTTAAAAAAAAATAAAACAAATTTTTGTTATATTTTTAATCCATTATCTTTTCATATTTATAATTAATATCACAATGTACATATAGTCTTGCATAAGACTGTATGGTTATTAAAAAATTATAAACACATCAGAATGACTTTACATTCATTTGTTTGAATTTGTCATCAGTTATTGTTATTCCTATTCGCTATTTATTCCCAGATTTTTCTCTGTTATAAATAATGCTTGTGAACATTTTTATATATAAATGTTTTATTCTTTGTGATTATTAAAGAATGAGATTCCAGTGAAAAGCATTTAAAATGCATAATACTAGTACCTAGACCATAGAAAGTACTTAAAAAGATTTTGGTAAATGCAACTTGCTTTTATCACTTAATGTGACTTGGTGGTCTTGACATACTTTATATGGATTTAGCTAATGATTCTTTAACAGAATAATTTTGTGAAGGAACATTCGGACTTAAATATAGTACAGTTTGTCCCATCTTACCCTCTTCTTGATCCTCTTTCTGCTCCATTTGTGCCTCATTTCTCTTGACAGCAAAATTATTTGAAAGAGTTATCTCTTCTTGCTATCACCAGTTTCTCTCCTTTTTATTCTCTTAAACCCACTTCATTTAGGCTTTTACCACCACTACTCTCTATTCCTAAATCCAGTAATTAGTTGTAAATTCTCATCTTTACTGACCTATCAGTATTTGACATTGTTTATTGCCTTTTCCTCTAAATGTTTTTTTCACTTGGCTTCCAAGACATCGCACTTTGTTTTCACTGGCCCTTCCTTCTTAGTTTCCTTTGCTGGTTCTCCTGGCCTTTTTTCTTTTTTTAAATGAAAAAAATTTCAAAAATGCAAAAAAATACGATATTATAATGAATCTACCCCATGTACTCTTCAGTAATCATCAGCATTCTACTATTTTTGTTTAATCTGTACTACTTCCATCCATTGTTTATCCCTATTTATTTAAAAAAATTTTTTTTAGATTTATTTTAGAGAGAGCATGTGCACGTGAGAGTGGGAGGGAAGGGCAGAGGGAGAGGGAGAGAATCTCAAGTAAACTCCCTACTGAGTATGGAGCCCAACTCAGGGCTCCATCTCATAACCCTGAGATCACGAACTGAGCCAAAATCAAAATCAAGAGTCAGGTGCTTAATTGACTGAGCCACCCACTTTCTCCAGCTTAACTTATGTATTATTTTTCTTATTTTTAAGTCTTACTTAAATAGTACAACTTGCATACAGTAACATTTACTCCTTTTTTTTTTTTAAAGATTTTATTTATTTGACGGAGAGAGAGATCACAAGTAGGCAGAGAGGCAGTCAGAGAGAGAGGGGGAAACAGGCTCCTGGCTGAGCAGAGAGCCCGATTCGGGGCTCGATCCTAGGACCCTGAGATCATGACCTGAGGCGAAGGCAGAGGCTTAACTCACTGAGCCACCCAGGTGCCCCAAGTAATATTTACTTCTTCAGATGAACAATTCTATAAAATTTTGACAAACATATACAGTCTTGTAACCACCACAATATAGACACAGAATATTTTCATCACTTAAGTGGTTCCCTTTTGCCCATTGTAGTTGCTTCTCTTTCCTTACCCCCAGACACTGGCAACCACTAATGTTTCCTATCCTTATAATTTTGACTTTACCAGAATGTCATGTAAATGGAATCACACAGAATGTAACATTTTGATACTGGCTTCTTTCAGTATGTCTTTGAGATTCATCCAAATTGCTACATGTATCAGTTCATTCCTTTTTGCTGTCCTGTAGAATTCCACTGATGAATGCACTACAGTTTATCCATTGACTGAAAAATATTTAGGTTGTTCCCCCCCCCCTTTTTTTTTTTTTTTGCAATTATGAATAGAGCAGCTGTAAACATCCTTTACAGGTTTTGAAATAACTAGGAGTGAGACTGCTAGGTCATATGGTAAGTGTATTTTAACTTTATAAGAAACTACCAAACTCTTTATCCAGAATGTTTGCATGAGAGTTTCAATGTATTGAGAGTTCCAGTTGCTCCATATCTTCACTAGGATTGTCACTATTTTATATTTAAGACTTTTGCCTCTTTTTCAATTTTCTCATTGTTATTTTCTCATTGTTGAGTTTTGAGAGTCCTTTATCTATCCTAGATACAAGTCATTTTGGGGGGTATATAATTGGATATATTTTCTTCCATCTGGTATATTGTCTTTTTATCTTAGCTTTTGCTGAACACAAGCTTTTAATTTTGATCAAGACCAACTTGCCAAATTCTTTTCTTTTCTGGATTGTCTTTGGGTATCTTATTTAAGAACTCTTTGCCTCTGGGGTTGTCTGGGTGGCTCAGTCGGTTAAGTGTCTGCCTTTGGCTCAGGTCATGATCCCAGGGTCCTGGGACTGAGTGCCATATCTGTCTCCCTGCTCAATGGGGAGTCTGTTTCTCCCTCTCTCTCTCAAATAAATAAAATCTTTTTAAAAAGGGGCACCTGGGTGGCTCAGTGGGTTAAAGCCTCTGCCTTTGGCTCAAGTCATGATCCCAGGGTCCTGGGATTGAGCCCTGCATCGGGCTCTCTGCTCGGCAGGGAGCCTGCTTCCCTTCCTCTCTCTCTGTCAAATAAATAAATAAAATCTTAAAAAAAAAAAATCTTTAAAAAAAAGAAAGAACTCTTTGCCTAATCCCGAGTCACAAAGATTTACTCCTATATTTTCTTCCAAACATTTTATGGTTTTACATTTAGATCAACAATCTATTTTGAGTTAGTTTTTTAAAAAATTAATATATAATGTATTATTTGTTTCAGGGGTACAGGTCTGTGAATCTTGAGTTAGTTACTGTGTAATGTTTAGGTTGATACTCACTTATTTTTGTATATGGATGTCCAGTGGTTTCTATGCCATTTGTTAAAAAGATTGTCTTTTCTCCATTAAATCGTTTTTGTACCTTTGTAAAATAAACCAGTATATTTATATAGATTTCTGGATTTCTTATTCTATTCCATTGATCTGTATTCCTTCCCATCGCCAATTCTACACTGTCTTGATTATTGTAACTTTATACTAAGTCTTAAAATTGGGTACTATGATTTCTACAAATTAGTCTTCAAAATTTGGCAATTTTGCTTTTTTGTCTCTCCATATAAATATTAGAGTTAATTTGTCATATCTACAAAAAATCCTACTGAGATTTTGAATAGAATTGTACCAAATCTACAGATCAGTTTGGGGAAATTTGATTTGGCAGTGTTGAATTTATGTCCTACAATCTTGCTAAACACACTTATTAGTTCTGGATTTTCTGGGGGTCGGGGGGTGGTTCCTTAGTATTTTATATGTGTGCGATTATATTGTCTGTGAAGAGAAATGGTTTTTATTTCTTCCTCACCAATCTGTATGCCTTTTATTTCTTTCTCTTTGCTTATTCTACTGGCTAGGACTTTCACTATGATGTTGAATATTAATGGCTTACAGTGGACAATCTTATTTCTGATTTTAGGGAGAAGGCATCAGTCTTTTTTTTTTAAGATTTTATTTATTATTTTAACTTATTAAAAAGATTTATTTATTTGAGAGAAAGAGAACATGAGTGGGGGGAGAGGCAAAGGGAGAGGGAGAGAAATCCTCAGACAGACTCCCTGCTAAGCACAGAGCCTGACATGGGGCTAGATCCCAGGACCTTGAGATCATGACCTGAGCCAGAATCAAGAGCTGGTCACCCAACTGACTGAGCCACCCTGGCACCCCTGTTTACTTTTAAATTGTGAGTAGGATTCATGCCCAAGTTGGGGCTTGAACTCATGACCCTAAGATCAAGAATCGATGTTCTACTGACTGAGCCAACCAGGCACCCCCAGAAGTCATCAGTCTTGAAGATTGTTAGAGTTGCCCTTTATCAGACTCAGGAAATTTCCTTGTATTCCTAGTTTGTTGAGAGTTTCTATTGTGAAGGGGTGTTTAAATTTGCAAAATGCTTTTCCTGCAGTGGTTGAAATGATCATGTGTTGTTTTTTACCCCCTTTGGATTCAATATGGTGGATTATTACATTGATTGCTTTCCAGAAATTGAATCAGCTTTGCATTCTCGTGACAAACCCACTAGGTTGTAAAGCATTATCCTTTTTATATATTACTGATTTAATTTACTAATATTTTGTTGAAACATTTAATGTCTTTGTTTCTGAGGTTATTGGTCTGTATTTTCTTGTAATATCTTTGCTGGTTTGGGTATCAGGATAATGGTCTCATAAAATGAGTTGGGAAGTGTTTTCTTCTCTTCTGTTTTCTGAAGAGATTATACAGAATTGGTACTATTTCTTCTGTAAATGTGTGCTAAAATTTACAAGAGAAAATATCTGGGCCTATAGATTTCCTTAATAGTTACAGGATTATTCAAATACCTGATTTATCTCTAACGACTTTTTTTTTTTTTAAGATTTTATTTATTTATTTGACAGAGAGAGATCACAAGTAGGCAGAGAGGCAGGCAGAGAGAGAGAGAGAGAGGGAAGCAGGCTCCCTGCTGAGCAGAGAGCCCGATGCGGGACTCGATCCAAGGACCCTGAGATCATGACCTGAGCCGAAGGCAGCGGCCCAACCCACTGAGCCACCCAGGCACCCTCTAATGACTTTTGATAATTTCTGGTTTTCAAGGAAGCAGTCTGTTTCAACTGAGTAGTTGAATCTGTGTGTTTAGAATTGTGTGTAATATTCCCTATTTTCTTTTAAATGACCGTGGGATCTGTTGTTTTACTTTTTTTTTTTTTTTCAATTCCTGTTATTATGTGTGTTTTCTCTCTTCTGTGTCAGTCTTGCTGGAGATTTATTAATTTTTTTTATCTTTTCAAAGAACCAGCTTTTGGTTTCCTTGATTTTTTTTCCTGTTTTTAATTTATTAATTTCTGCTTTTTATTATTTATCTTCCTTCTGATTACTTTGAGTTTATTTTGTTCTTTTTATTTTGTTCTTTTTTTGGTTTCTTCTTTCTTTTAAAAGATTTTATTTATTTATTTGACAGAGATCACAGGTAGGCAGAGAGGCAGGCAGAGAGAGAGAGGGGAAGCAGGCTCTCTGCCGAGCAGAGAGCCCGATGCGGGGCTTGATCCCAGGACCCTCAGATCATGACCTGAGCCAAAGGCAGAGGCTTTAACCCACTGAGCCACCCAGGCGCCCCCTTTTTTGGTTTCTTAAGATAGAAAGTTAGATTAGTGATAGAGATCTCTCTACTTACATTAGTCAGCTCTGGCTGCCATAACAAAATACCAGAGAACGGGGAAATTATTTCTCACAGAAAATTATTTCTTGGGGTGCCTGGGTGGCTCAGTTAAGTGTCTGCCTTCAGCTCAGGTCGTGATCCCAGAGTACTGGGATTGAGCCCTACATCAGTCTCCCTGCTCAGTGGGAAGCATGCTTCTCCCTCTCCCACTCCCCCTGCTGTGTTCCTACTCTCACTCTCTCTCTCTGTCAAATAAATAAATAAAATCTTAAAAAAATATATTTCTTACAGGTCTCTAGGCCTGGGAAGTCTAAGATTAAGGTGCCAACAAAGTGGGTTTAATTCCAAGGCCTCTTCTTTTGTCTTGTAGGCAGCTGCCCTTTGGCTGTATATTCATGTGACTTCCCATACACATGGGGGAAGATGGAGAAAGAGCAAGTTCTCTGATACCTTTTCTTTTTTCTTTTTTAAGATTTTATTTATTCATTTAACGGAGTGGGAGAGAGGGAGGGCCCAAGCAGGGGGACCAGCAGGCAGAGGGAAAGGGAGAAACAGGCTCAGGGAGCCCAATGTGGGGCTCGATCCCAGGACCCTGGGATCATGACCTGAGTAGAAGGCAGATGCTCAACTGACTGAATCACCCACGTGCTCCTGATGTCTCTTCTTTTTTTTTTTTTCTTTTAAAGATTTTATTTTTTTATTTATTTGACAGAGAGATCACAAGGAGGCAGAGCGGAGAGAGAGGCGGGTGGGGGGTGGTGGAGGGAGGAAGCAGGCTCCCTGCTGAGCAGAGAGCCCAATGCGGGGCTTGATTCCAGGACCCTGGGATCACACCCCAGCTGAAGGCAGAAGCTTAACCCACTGATCCACTCAGGTGCCCCATGATGTCTCTTCTTTTTTTTTTTTTTAAAGATTTTATTTATTTATTTGACAGAGAGCGATCACAAGTAGGCAGAGAGGCAGGCAGAGAGAGAGAGGGGAAGCAGGTTCCCTGCTGAGCAGAGAGCCTGATGTGGGGCTCGATCCCAGGACCCTGGGATCATGACCTGAGCCGAAAGCAGAGGCTTTAACCCACTGAGCCACCCAGGCACCCCATGATGTCTCTTCTTATAAGGGCATTAATCCTATCAGATCAGCGCCCCATCTGTGTGACCTCATTTAACCTTAATTTCTTCCTGAAGGACCCCATTCCAAATACAGCCACACTGGGTTAGAGCTTCAATATATGAATTGTGGAGAGACACAGATATTTAGTACACGATACTACTTTTCTAATGTAAGCATTTAGCATTTCTTATCTATTTCCCCGTAAGTATTTCTTTAGTTTGCATCCCACAGATTTTGATATATTTACATTTTTGTTTAGTTTAGAATATTTTCCAATTTTTCTTCAGATTACCTCTTTGACCAATGGATTATTTGGAAGTGTATTGTTTAATTTCCAAGTGTTTGGAGGTTTTCCTATATTTGTTATTGATTTCTTTCATTCCATTATGGTGAGAGAGTATACTTTGTATGATTTCAGTTCTTATAAATATGTTAAGGTTGTTTATGACTCAGGATAGATGGTCTATCTTTTTGAATGTCCCATGAGCACTTGAATGAGTATTCTATTTTTAGTTTGAGTGTTGTATATCAATTAGATCCTGTTTTTTGAGGATATTGTTCAGTTCTTCTACATCCTTGCTAATTTTTGGTATAATAGGTTTGTTTCGGGGCGCCTGGGTGGCTCAGTCAGTTAAGCGACTGCCTTTGGCTCAGGTCATGATCCCAGGGTCCTGGGATCGAGCCCCACGTCAGGCTCCCTGCTCAGTGGAGATCCTGCTTCTCCCTCTCCCTCTGCCTGCCCCTCTGCCTACTTGTGCTCTCTCTCTCTCTTTGTCAAATAAATAAATAAAATCTTAAAAAAAAAAATAGGTTTGTTTGTTCCCAGATGGGAAGGGATTTGAAATATCCAACTATTTGTCTATTTTTACTTTCAGTTCTTAGATTTTGCTTTGTGAATTTTGAAGCTCTGTTGTTAGGGGTATAGATGTTTAGAACTGTCATCTTGGTGAGTTGCCCCTTTTATCATCATCTCACATTGTTCTTTATTCCTGGTAATTTCTTTTCCCTGACATCTACTTTGTCTAATATTAATATAGCCATTCTGGCTTTTTTTGGTGACTATTTGTACAGTGTATCATTTTTAACCTTTTAAAATGTAAATTAGTAAGGGCACCTGGGTGGCTCAGTTGGTTAAGTGACTCTTGGTTTCAGCTCAGGTCATGAACTCAGGGTTGTGAGATCAAGCCCCCTGCATGGGGCTCCATGCTCAGTATGGAGTCTGCTTTAGATTCTCTCCCTCTCCCTCCCTCATTCATGCTCTGTCTCTCTCTCAAATAAATAAATAAAATCTTTAAGAATTATATTAATAAACTTTATTTTTTAGAGCAGTTTTAGGTTTATAGAAAAGTTGAGCAGAAAATGCAGAGTTCCCATATACCATCCTCCCCCCAAACACACACAGTTTCTCCTAGTGTTTTGTGTTACTGTGGTACATGTGTTAAAATTGATGAACCAGGGGACACCTGGGTAGCTCACTGGTCAAGCATCTACCTTTGGTTTGGGTCCTGATGGTCCTGGGATCGAGCCTCACTTTGGGCTCCCTGCTTAGTGGGGAGCCTGTTTCTTCCTCTCCTCTCTCACTATCTCTGTTAACTATCTCTTTCTCTCTCAAAGGAATAAATCTTTTAAAAAATTGATGAACCACTATTGATACATTATTATTAAGTAAAATCTATTATTTATATTCGATTTCACTCTTTGTATTCTATAGCTCTGTGGTGTTTTTTTTTTTTAAGATTTTATTTATTTGAAAGAGAGTGAGGGAGAGAGAAAACACAAGTGGGGGGAGGGGCAGAGGGAGAGGCAGAAGGAGACTTCCTGCTGAGTAGGGACCCTACTATGGGGCTACTTCCCAGGACCCTGGGATCACGACCAGAACTTAGGCAAATGCCTACCTGACTGAGCCACCCAGGCACCCCTCTGTGGGTTTTGACTAATGTGTAAAGTCATGTATCCACTATTAAAGTACCATATTAAGTAGTTTATTCTGTTTGCCTTCAACCTTCCTAAGTATAAATCATTATATTTGAAATTTCTAATATAGTTGAGCAACTTTTTTTGGTAAGATTTTGTTTATTTGAGAGAGAGGGAGAGATTGCATGTGCATGAGCTTGGGGGCAGGAGGGGCAGAGGGAAAAGGGAGAGACAGGGTCCCTGATGAGCAGGGAGCCAGAGCTGGGCTTGATCCCAGGACCCTCATTTCATGACCTGAGCCAAAGGCAGATGCCTGACCAACTGAGCCACCCAGGTGCTCTTGAACAACCTGTCTTTTTTTTTTTTTTTTTTTAAGATTTTATTTATTTATTTGACAGAGAGAGATCACAAGTAGACGGAGAGGCAGGCAGAGAGAGAGAGAGAGGGAAGCAGGCTCCCTGCTGAGCAGAGGGCCCGATGCGGGACTCGATCCCAGGACCCTGAGATCATGACCTGAGCCGAAGGCAGCGGCTTAACCCACTGAGCCACCCAGGCGCCCCAACAACCTGTCTTTTAATTGGCATTGTTAGACCATTTACATTATATGTTATTATTGATATGTTTAGTGTTAAGTCTACCATCTTATTGTTTTTTCCTTTGTTCTTCCTATTTTTAATTCTCTAACAATATCCTTTTCCTGCCTTTTGAGTCATTTGAACATTTTGTGATACTCTATTTTAATTATTTAATTTTATCTATTAGGTTTTGACTATACATTTTTATGTAGATTTTATTGGCTGCTCTAGGGATCTCTTGTTTTTTTTTTTTTTTTTTTATTTTTTTATTTAAATTTTTTTGGTTTCTTTGGGGTTTTTTTTTTTTTTTTTTTTTTTTTCAATATACACACCTAACTTTTAGTGGTCTACTTAGAATTAATACTTTGCCATTTTAGGTAGAATGTTGAAACCTTACCACCATATAGGTTCCTGTCCTATTCCCCCTTAATATGTAGTTGTCTTATCTATTACCTTTATCAACACACAGTGAAAATTCCATTTGATCATCTTGCAGTGTTTGTTTGCAAACATCAAACATTTCAAAGAACTCAAGAGGAGGAGAATAACCTATTATATGTAACCAGATATTGAGCATTTATATTTTTCTTTCTTTGTTCCTGGTGTTCCAAGATCAGTTGTATTATTTCCCATCTTTCTCAAGAACTTTTTTGGCCATTCTTTTAGAATAGGTCTGCTAGCAGTGAATTCTCTTGGCTTTCCTTTATCTGAGAATGTTTATGTCATCTTCATCCTCAAGGATACTTCCCTTGGATATAGAAACCTGTATTTCCTTTCAGCGCTTTAAAATGCTGTTTTATTTCCTTCTTGCCCCTTTCTGATGAGAAATATAGAGGCATTCAGATCATTTTTTCCTTAATAGGTAATAACGTCATTTTTCTCTGGTTGCTTTCAAGATTTACTTTTTTACTTTGTCTTTAGTTTTTAGCTTGAGATTATTGTGAATCCAGGAGTAGACTTTCGTTTTATTTATCCTATTTGGGGATTGCTGAGCTTTTTGACTCTATATATTTATGTCTTTTGTCAAATTTGTGACTTTTTAACCATTATTTCTTCAAATATTACACCAAACTCTTTCTTCTCTCCTTTTGGGACACTGATGGCCCAAATATTAGACATTTTGGTATTGCCCTACAGATCATTGATAATCTGTTCTTTTTTCCTCAAGTCTTTTTTCTCTCTGTTGTTCAGATTTGACATTGATTCCTGTTTGATATTGCTATTAAGATTTGACCTGTCGGGGTGCCTGGGTGGCTCATTGGGTTAAGGCCTCTGCCTTCGCCTTGGGTCGTGATCTCAGAGTCCTGGGATCGAGCCCTGCATCGGACTCTCTGCTCAGCGGGGAGCCTGCTTTCTCCTCTCTCTCTGCCTGCCTCTCTGCCTACTTGTGATCTCTTGTCTGTCAAATAAATAAATAAAATCTTAAAAAAAAAAAAAAAAGATTTGACCTGTCTTCAGGGCACCTGGGTGGCTCAGTGGGTTAAGCCTCTGCCTTAGGTGCAGGTCATGGTCTCAGGGTCCTGGGATCAAGGCCTGCGTTGGGCTCTCTGCTCAGTGGGGAGCCTGCTTCCCCCTCTCTCTGCCTGCCTCTCTGCCTACTTGTGATCTCTGTCAAATAAATAAATAAAATCTTAAAAAAAAAAAAAAAAGATTTGACCTGTCTTCAAATTTATCTGTCTTCAGTTTGAATTTGATCTGTCTGAAAATTAACTGGATTCTTCTGTTGTTTCTGTTCCGCGGTTGAACTCATGAACTGAGTATGTATATTTTGGTTGTTAATATTTTTCAGTTCTAAAATTTCCTTTTGGTTCTTCTTTATATCCTCTATTTTTTCTTAAAATATTCTATTTTCCTATTGGTTTCAGGAATATTTCCCTAAATAAAAGAAATGTTATTATTATTTTTTTAAGATTTTATTTATTTGTTTGACAGAGACAGCGAGAGGTGGAGTACAATTGGGAGTGAGGAGAGGGAGAAGCAGGCTTCCTGCTGAGCAGGGAGCCCAATGCAGGGCTTGATCCCAGGGTCCTAGGATCATGACCTGAGCCAAAGGCAGATGCTTAATGACTGAGCCACCCAGGTGCCCAGGAAGGTTATTGTTTTAATCACGGATATGGATATTAGGTCAGTCTAGGCATTTATCATGCTTAAACGTAATTCCAAGTGATGGATTATCTTTCTACCTCCACAGAAGTCTTTTTGAGTACCTTTTTTTAATTGAAATATAGTTGACACACAGTGTTATATTAGTTTCAGGTGTACAACATAGTGATTAGACAAATCTACACATTATACTGTGCTGTTGGAGCATTTTAATAATAGCTGTTTTAATAGCTGTCAGATTTCCTATATCTGTGTTATCTCAGTGTTGTATCTGGTCATTTCTTTTCCTGTGCAAATTGAAATTATCTTGTGTTTTTGTTTTTTGGTTTTTTTTTTTTTGTATGCCAAGAAATTTTTAGATTGTATTCTAGAAAATATGAAAATTATGTTAAACGGTCTGGGTCTGATTTAAATGTCATGGTGAACATTGACTCTTATTTTAGCAGGCATTTGACCTGGTTAGGTTCAGCTTGCAAGTTCTGTCCAGCCTTTAGTGGATGGTGATTCCAAAGTCATTTGAGTTTTCTAAGCATTTGCAGTGCTATTTAGATTTTTTGGCAGGTACACCACCCAGTAACCCATTTGGGACTTGACAGGTGGTTATTTCATAGTTCAGAGTGGCTTTATTAAGAGATAAAAGGAGATACATGCTGAATTATTATATGTGAAGGGTCATTATGAGAACATCTCAAATAGCCTTGAAAAGAATTTACACACATGGATGCATGCACACATACGTACTAAATCTGAATATGAATCTAGGTGGCTGTTGTACTGTTCTTGCAAAATCTCTGTATGTTAGAAATTTCTCAAAAATTTGGAAGCAAAAAAGAAATAAAGGTCAGAAACATGCCATTCCTCTGCTTAAGAATTCCCACTGGACTCTCATCTCAAGTGAGATTGCCTCTCTAAATGTAAAAGCCAGATTCCTGTCAGTTGTCAGTCGTCTCTTTGGCCCTTTAGGATCAGCTTTTTACCCCTCTAGTCACTTCTCATCTCATTCAAAGTAAAAGCCAAACCCTTTCTTTTTTCCTTCTGTATGATCCTTAATGAATCTCTCTCATACTCCTAGAGCTTATCATAGTGTTTGGCCCATAGTAAGAAGACAAGCACACAATGAATATGTTTTTGAATGAACGACTAGTTGTCTTTGTGACAGGTTTTATTGTTTTCCTTAGGATGCCTGGACCCCTACCCATGTATTGTTTTGTGCTACTGAAGAACTTGTGCCACTTATAATGTCCATTAGTTCCTATGGCAATGGAAATTATTACTACCTTTCCTTGGGCTCTTAAAAATCAGGACCTGAGGTCACTTTTATATCTTCTGTCTCCAAGTCATGCAAATTTTTTCTTTTTAAAGATTTTTATTTATTTATTTTAGAGAAGGAGAGAGAGTGCTGGTGGGGGGAGGGACAGAGGAAGAGGGACAAGCAGACTCCCCATTGAGCGCAGAACCTGAGCTGGAGAGTGGCTTCACCCCAGGACCCTGAATTCATGACCTGAGCCGAAGACAAGAGTCATGCTTAACTGACTGAGCCATCCAGGTGCCCCAGAGCCCTGCATACTTTTAAAAACTGGGTGGCTCAGCGGGTTAAAGCCTCTGCCTTCAGCTCAGGTCATGGTCCCAGGGTCCTGGGATCCAGCCCTGCATTGGGCTCTCTGCTCAGCGATGAGCCTGCTTCCCTTCCTCTTTCTGCCTGCCTCTCTGCCTACTTGTGATCTCTGCCTGTCAAATAAATACATAAAATCTTTAAAAAAAAAAAAAAAAGAGCTATTACTCTTCCTCCTGTTGTCTTTTGTACCCTTTCTTTTTTTAAAAATCTATTTATCCTCATCCACATACTTACACTCTATTCTTGTCCTTTTCCATCAATTTTATCAGTAAGAAGCCTTCATAGTTTCCCAGTTCCCCCATTTTATAGCCAGTCTCTTCCCCATCCTTTTGGGACACACATGGAAGGAGGAACAGACAGCTACTAGTATTCTGGGTTGCCCACCTTCTTCCCCTAAGTGAAAAATGATTGCACTAAATATAGCTTACTGGAAAGAAAATTCTGTTTCTAGGTTTGGTCCTAATTTCTGAAGTCTAGCCTAGTAGCATTTAAGCAAAGATCTTTCTCCTGTCCTCGGTTATTTTACAGGTGAGAAAAAGGCAAAGTAGATTTAAAAGTGAACTTTTAACTCCATACATATCTGCAACTCATTATTCTCTTATTTAATAAGCCCTTGTTTTGGCATCTCTGTGTATGCAGCAGAAAGGAACTGCTGCTGTATCTTTAAAAGCTATCCTCAGAGCAGTGTGGGGGCAGGCATGTCACTGAAGTGCTTGAATGAGAACGCAAAGAGGAGTTGGGAGGGGGTGCTTTTGCAGCCTGTGTGTGTGTGTGTGTGTGTGTGAGAGAGAGAGAGAGAGAGAGAGACTGTTGGCAGAGCTCTAGGTGCCATCTCTCTGAACAGCTGGGCCGTGGTCTGCTTCAGAGCTGCTTGTCAGAGCAATTAGCCTGCTGGAGACGCAGCAGCAAGGATCAGTAGCATTTCATTCAAGGGTGAAGGGGGCGGGAGGGGACTGTGGGTGGGGGAAGAGGCACAGGTTTCCCAGAAGGAATTTCTTCCTGCAAAATTCCAGCAGAACAGATTCTTACAATGAGGTCTCCATTAAAAATGTGAGCTTGCTGTTGGTTTAAGTGCAGATCCATCTGGGGTGAGTTTTGGATAATTTTCTTTCTTTATATAAATAGTCCTTGAACTCCATAGACTGGGTAAGGAAGAAGCTAGAAAAATAAATCCCTTTTTTATCTTGGCCAATTTAACTGTATAATACACAATAGGAAAATTACAGTTATCAAATATTGTTTTGTGGGCATTTTCATTTGCTGATTTTTACCTTTAAAATGTTTTAAAAATTAGGTTTGCTAGAACTTTTATTGTATTCAGATTCTACCTCTTCCATAGCTATTTCAAGTGATGCTTCATTCAGATTTAGCTTATGAGAATAGTGGTGATTTCTGTTCCTTTGGTGATGCTGTTGACGCACATTGCAGGAAGCAGGGAATCCCCTATAAATATCCTTCACTGTGTCATTCCACAGCTATCCACACCCGGCTGGTGAATATGTCTCTGTGTCCTGTGTCTTTATGTAACTGCCCCCTAGTCTTTAACTGTGATGATAAGAAATATGTCGCCTTTGCTGTGTCTGGGAAGCTTTTTTTTAATTATGAACGTCTTAGGAAGAATTTGTTCAGCCTTTTTACTGAAACACGCTTTTTGACATATTGAGCTTTATCATAAGAATTTCATGTGGATTTACTGCTTCTTATTTTGGATTACTTATTTGTTTCTTGTAATTGGCTTCTTTTTTTGTTTGCTGACCTTGGTATCTAAAGAGTGCAGGGATGGGATTCCCTCTGCCTCCAGTGACGTAGTGATTTTGTTTGCAGTCTTTTTTCTTCCGAAAGGGAGGGGACAGAGAGAAGGAAGAAGAAAATCCATCTGAAGCGGTGCGTTCTCCCATCTATGCCTTAATGATAACTGGGTTCCATTGAACAGACAGAAGCCAAAGTGGGATGTTGTTAATGATAGCGATGCTATTTTGTTTGTTTCTTTTTAGAATAGGTTGGGGCCAGAGTTGGGACTGCTGAAGCACAGTGCCTGAATTAATCCTGTATGTCTTGCTGCTTATGAATTTTACCTAATTGCTTTTTCTAAATACGGAAAGAGAAGCGCTCACGAGCAGGTTTCTGGAACCTAGCATCCATGGGTAATTCTAGGTTGAGCTTTGGAATTTGGAATTATTTCTACCTTATTTGCACTGGTCCTGAGCAGGCAGTTTGTATGCCGTTTCTCAGACCTCAAAAATAGGTAGTTAGGTGAAATTCCGTGCCACTGTAGACTAAAACTCTCATTTTGAGTGTATGAAGCTAGAGCAAAGCTTTAGGAAGAAATTGTTAGATACCCTCTTGGGTGTGAATCTAACTTACCCTTTTCTGGATTAAGTAAGTATATGGGCTTCCAGTTATTTTTTTATGCAACTCCATTTAATACCACTGATCTCTGGAGGGCTGCCTGCAGAGGTCAGTGTGAAAAATTCAGTAGACTAGAGCCTAGGAAAATTTAAGGTTTTTGCCTGTCTGTGGATGTGTTTGGGTAGCATATGTGGAAAAGTACCTTTAAGAACTTGCTGGCTTTTCTGTCCTGACATTCTTTTCTGTTCTGTGCTCTCATTTATTCTAAGTTCTATGTGTGAAGTAAAAAGAATATTATCTGCCAGACTTAGATTCCAGTCCTATTTTTTATAGTAGTTCAAATATATCAATATTATCAATTTATTACAGACAAAAATATTTCAAACTAACAAAATTATAATTTTATTTGGAGAGAAGTTGGGGGAGGAAAAGGAAGAAGATAATCCTAGGGTAAACTGAGAGCATTCCAGAAGAATAACTTATTTTGAAACTTGCCAGAGACTGGAGCTATAAGGGTTAAGAGAAATTCCACCACATCCTTATATCTCAGTATTGCAGCAAATATGTGGACAATTTCTTGCTAGCTTTTCAGGAAACCCCTGTGGTGGACAGCCCTTATTAATCGTTGCTGGGAGACTGCTCTGACGTCATTGGGAGCAGTTCCCTGTCTGCAGTGAGAACAGGAATAGCCATAGAGGGGGAAGAAAACTGCTGTGAAATTAAAAGATGACGGTTTTAACTTGGTTTTCATTCCATTTGCGAGTGGGTGGGATCGACCTAAGTCTTTCTTAAATGTTTCAGTCATTAGCAGTGGAAAAATTACTAAGAGGTCTTTTTATTTCAATTGAAAGTGCCTTCTTTTTTCATCTTTGTTTTCTAACTATCAAGGTTTTGGAAGAGGTCAAGGCAAGAAAAGCTGTTGAAAGGTGTTGGAGAAGTAAGATTTCAGTTTCTTATCCTTCTTAATTTTTTTTTTTTTAAGGGGAGGAAAAGGACAAGAACTGCTTTTGCAAAAGGTGTTTACCATCACCCTATTTGGGATAATTTAAAATGTGATATATGTTCAAAGAATTTTCTGGCAAAATTGCTAGAGACTATTTCTATGCTACCATCGCCCTATTTGGGATAATTTAAAATGTGATATATGTTGAAAGAACTTTCTTGCAAAATTGCTTGAGACTATTTCTGTGCCTGAAACTTTTTAAAAAAAGATTTATTTGTTTATTTATTTATTTGAGAAAGAGAGAGAGAGAATGAGCTAGGGGAGGGGCCGAGGCAGAGGGAGAAGCAGACTCCCTGCTGAGTAAGGAGACGGACCCAGGGCTTGATCCCAAGGTGCTGGGATCTTGACCTGAGCGGAAGGCAGACACTTAACTGTCTGAGCCACCCACATGCTCCTGTGCCTAAAGTTCTATACCTACTTCTCTCTGGTGTTCTCTCCTAGCCTACCCACTCTCATTGTCTATAGCCTGTTAGGAGTTTTTTTGTTTGTTTGTTTTAGTGTAGTGGCTAAATGCTTGGACTCTGGATTTAGACTGCCTGAACTCAAATCCCAGCTATGCCAATTTGCTGGTTCTCTGACATTGGGCAAATTACTTAACCTCTCCATTTCTTCATATGTAAAATATATGAAATGAAGGTAATAATGGTATCCGCCTCCTAGAGTTGTTTGAGGACTAAAAGAATTAATGCATGTAAAGCCTTTAAGATAGTTCCTGGTCCTCTTAAAGGCTTACTTAGCATTAGCCATTATTGTTAATGTTTAGAAACTAAACAGAGATGGGGTGCCTGGGTGGCTCAGTCAGTTAAGTGTCTGCCTTGGGCTCAGCTCATGATCCCAGGGTCCTGGGATCCAGTCTTGCATTCGGCTCCCTGCTCAGCAGACAGCAGAGAGCCTGCTTCTCCCTTGGCTGCTCCTTCTGCATGTCCTCTCTTTCTCTCTCTGTCAAATAAATAAAATCTTAAAAAAGAAAAATTAAACAGTAGTTTTTGAGGAAGCCAGAAGTCATTTTAAAGCTATGTAGAATATTGAGTTTTTTAAAAGAATATAAGCATAATCTAAATATTTAAGGTTAAAATTGACACAGTTGATCCTTTTAGAAGTATCTTCTCTGGACACCTGGGTGGCTTGGTCAGTTAAGCATTTGCTTTCCACTCAGGTCGTGATCCTAGGGTGCTGGGATTGAGACCCATATTGGGCTCCCTCAGCGAAGAGCCTGCTTCTCCCCCTCCCACTCCCCCTGCTTGTGTTCTCTCTCTCCCTGTCTCTCTCTCTGTCAAATAATAAATAAATAAAAATCTTTTAAAAATAAAAATAAATAAAGCAGTATCTTCTTTAATCTGATGCTTATTACTTGAGACCAAATTGGGGAACACATTAAGTCAGATTAATAGCTCTCTTTTTATTTCCTTGGCCATCATTCATCTTTTGACTTCTGTAGATGATGGTTGTTTTTTTTGTTTGTTTGTTTGTTTTATGTTTTACTTTGTAGCATTGGTTCTGATATACTTTAAAATCTTAGGACACTTGTCTTTATTGTCTACCTCTGAAACTTCGTATCCTCTCCTTTTCTCTCTGAGTTGATGAGGTGGTATTCTTTCTCCACATATTTGTGAGAGTGTGGGATTTATATGAACCATTATATAGAAAGACTCCTTCAATTCACAAGCTTAAAAAACTCTAGGTGCCTGGCTGCCTCAGTTGGTAGAACATGTGACTGTTGAACTCGGGGTTATGAGTTTAAGCCCCATGTTGGGCATAGAACTCACTTCAGAAAAAATCTAGGGTCTTAGGAGACCTTGGTGGCTCAGTTGTTAAGCATTTGCCTTCAGCTCAGGTCATGATTGCAGATTTCTGGGATCAAGCCCTGCATCGGGCTCCCTGCTCAGCAGGAAGCCTGCTTCTCCCACTCCCATTTCCCCTGCTTGTGTTCCCTCTCTTGCTGTCTCTCTCTCTCTGTCAAATAAATAAGTAAAATCTTAAAAACAACAACAACAACAACAACAAAAACACTTAAAAAAAAATCTAGGATCTTAAATAGACCAAATGTCAAATCACAAATATCGAAATATTCAATATCTCCATGCCCTTTTATTTTCTTACAGTTTCATATTAAAGACTTAGAGTGTTTTTCTTTTGTGTTTTTTTGAGGCTTCATCCTTTGGACTGGTCTCTAATATCGAGGTATACTCACAAGAGTTAGTAGATGGTATGTAACATTAATGTCAAAGAGAATATTTCCATGTGTGACTTTACATCCTTTCCTTCCCCCTATTTTTTTTTTTTTTTTGAGGAGGGGAGGGGCCGAGGGAGAAAGAGAATTTTTTTTTTTTCAAAGATTTTATTTATGTGTTTGACAGAGAGAGACACAGCAAGAGAGGGAACACAAGCAGGGGGAGTGGGAGAGAGAGAAGCAGGCTTCCCGCTGAACAGGGAGCCTGATGTGGGGTTCCGTCCCAGCCCCCTGAGATCATGACCTGAGCTGAAGGCAGACGCTTAATGATTGAGCCACCCACGTGCCCCAAGACAGAGAATCTTTTTTTTTTTTTTAA
The DNA here is from genome assembly GCF_002288905.1 of Enhydra lutris kenyoni. NCBI lineage: Eukaryota > Metazoa > Chordata > Mammalia > Carnivora > Mustelidae > Enhydra > Enhydra lutris. Next base: position 5,119,952 of record NW_019154158.1, read on the forward strand.
AGATTTTTATTTATTTATTTGACAGAGAGAGAGAGAGATCACAAGTAGGCAGAGAGGCAGGCAGAGAGAGGAGGAAGCAGGCTCACCGCCGAGCAGAGAGCCCGATGCGGGGCTAGAT
>NW_019154158.1:5120169-5210741 GCF_002288905.1 Enhydra lutris kenyoni
AGAGAGAGAGAGAGATCACAAGTAGGCAGAGAGGCAGGCAGAGAGAGGAGGAAGCAGGCTCACCGCCGAGCAGAGAGCCCGATGCGGGGCTCGATCCCAGGACCCTGAGATCATGACCTGAATCGAAGGCAGAGGCTTAACCCACTGAGCCATCCAGGCGCCCCCAAGACAGAGAATCTTAAGCAGAGTCCACACCCAGCATAGAGCTGACACAGGGCTCCATCTCACAACCCTGTGATCAGAGCTGAAATCAAGTCAGATCCTTAACCAGCTGAGCTACTCAGGTGCCCCCTCTCCTCCTCATTAATTTTCTTAGGTCAGTCAGTCTAAAGGAATACAGTATATATCTCTTCTAGTGATATATAAGAAAGGAGAGTTAATGTTACTAAAACGGCGCGGCATGAGTTGAATAAAAGTAAAAAGTGCACTGCCGGGGCACCTGGGTGGCTCAGTGGGTTAAAGCCTCTGCCTTTGGCTCAGGTCATGATCCCAGGGTCCTGGGATCAAGCCCCGCATCAGACTCTCTGTTCGGCAGGGAGCCTGCTTCCTCCTCTCTCTCTCTGCCTGCCTCTCTGCCTACTTGTAATCTCTGTCTGTCAAATAAAATAAATAAAATCTTTAAAAAAAAAAAAGTGCACTGCCTGGGTGAATATCTAACTTAAAGTCCAGGCACTGTCATGGGATGTGCTTAAGTGGACATTATATGTTCCTGGGGGAACTGTTGAAAAATACCATAATTAGGTAGTGTGGCTCTCCTTTTTTCTATTTAGTGGGGTGAACTAAGGGAGAAATTTTTTTATCTCCCAAACTCTTAAATGTTGGTGAGAAATATGAATAAAGATCTAAGTTCAAAGATACTCATCACAACATTATTTTGTTGTAAAAATTAGCAGCTTCCCTGGGGGCACCTGGGCGGCTCAGTGGGTTAAAGCCTCTGTCTTCAGCTCAGGTCATGATCTCAGGGTCCTGGGATCAAGCCCTGCATCAGGCTCTCTGCTTGGCGGGGAGCCTGCTTCCCTTCCTCTCTCTCTGCCTTGCCTCTCTGCCTACTTGTAATCTCTGTCTGTCATACAAATAAATAAAATCTTCAAAAAAAAAAAAAACTTCAAAAAAAAATAATAGCTTCCTAACTATACAATAATAAGGAAATAGTTAAAAATTATGGTACATGTGGGGTTCCTGGTTGGCTTAATCAGTAGAACATGCCACTCTTAATCTTGGGGTTGTGAGTTCAAGCCCCACTTTGGGTGTAGAGATTACTTAAAAAAAAAATTTTTTTTTTTTAAGATTTTATTTATTTGACAGAGAGAGACACAGTGAGAGAGGGAACACAAGCAGGGGGAGAGGGAATAGCAGGCTTCCTGCCGAACAGACATCCTGATGTGGGGCTCAATCCCAGTACCATGGGATCATGACCCGAGCTGCAGACGCTTAATGACTGAGCCACTCAGGTGCCCCTTAAAAATAAAATATTTAAAAAAAATTATGGTACATGTATGTAGTAGAATATTAGATAACTATTAAAGTGACTGGTAAAAGTAATAATGGAGAAAATGGCCACAGGTTTTTTTTTTTTAAATCACATTTTAGTAGTAGAAAAGACATGGTATAAAGATGTTCTGTGTAATGTATACTACATAAAAATTATTAGATATGGAAATACATGCAATGTGGACACAAATTCCATAGAAATATGGAAAAAAATTTAGAAAAATTTATCTGAAAACACTGTGCTGTTGATAGCAGTTATCTCTTAGTTATGGATTATGGCTCATTTTTCTTTTCTTTTGTGTGTATGTGTTTTCTGTAAGTATAAAGAAGCCTATCAAGGACCTTTTCTGGTCTTATTAACAAGGATGAAGGGGATGCCTAGCTGGCTCATTCAGTTAAGCACCTGCCTTTGGCCCAGTTCATGATCTCAGGGTCCTGGGATCGAGCCTCACATCAGGCCCAATGCTTAGCAGGGAGCCTGCTTCTCCCTCTGCCCACTGCTCCCCCTCCTTGTGCTTTCTCTCTCTGACAGATAAATAAATAAAATCTTAAAAAAAAAAAAAAAAAACAAGAATGAAAAAATTTTTAATCCTGTTAGTATTTGAAAGCAAATTTTCAGAATATATTAAAGTGAAGATAAATGTGATAACTTCTATAAATTCTTGAGTATGGTGTTTGGAATACAATAGGCGTATAATAAATGAGACCTGCTGTGGCTGTTGTTGGTACTTGAGGAAGATGACCTCCTCTGACCAGAGCCCAGGGTGGTTATCCTGAGAAAATAGCCTTTTCAAGCAACTTCCTGTGCTTCTCGGGTCAGTAAATATGCTGTGTTTCTGTATGTACTGGCCCAGGATCTTAAAAAAGCTGGTGGGCGGGGCGGGGCGGGGGGGCAGTTTGCTGCGCTGTAGGACCAGAGCAAAATGTTTGGGTTTTCTGCTCTGAAGGTATAAAGGAAATTCTTGTAGAGAGTGGCCTAGGAGTGATTCCCCCTCTCCCTCACTGTGACTTTTTTTTTTTTTTTAGTTTTGATATTATTTATGATTCCCACTACAAGTTACATTTTACCTCTTTTCTGGGTTGTCTCCTTAACAACCTTCATTCTCCTTAATATCTCCTTAATTCTTGAAAAATTTGAAACAGTGTAACAGGAAGCATTTTCTCTGTTCTAGGAATTTCTGGAACTCTGTCTATTGCTTCTCATGTTAGTCTGCTCTTACGGGTCCCTTGGAACTCAGTGCTGACAAAAGAGATGTAGACTTCCATCTACTTTGGACTTATTTGGGACCTGAGATGTGCATGTAAGAAACTGTATTCAGCATATGAAAAACATACTGGAAATAGACATGTGGGTGGCTATTTTTAGTGAGCTTTAGTGTCAGATCTTAACATCTGAATGTTCTTCATAAGCTATACTTCTTAATAGTAAGTGACTTGTATAATAAATACATGTTTAGTAAAGTCCTAGAAAGAATGATTGTAGTTTCTTACCATGGCTTTTATGTCTGAAACGATGTTCTCTTCTACAATGCAGGAAAATGTGAATGTACTTAATGCTACTACTGAACTGTATTCTTAAAAATGAATAAAATGGTAATTTTTATATTACATCTGTTTAGCACAATTAAAACAGAAATGAGCCAGATGAAAATGTACAGTTTCCAAGCTAATTTTGACCCTGACCATTCAGATTCTGTCTACTTCTTAGCATTCACTTACCATCATGTACCACAAGGTGGGGACCGAAGTTTCTTGTTGCATCCAAAGATATTATATCAGTTATTGGCGAAAAGCATGCCAGGAAAGCAGGATACCTTGTAATATGTCAGGTGGATTTTAGAATGTCAATGAGTGGGCGCCTGGGTGGCTCAGTGGGTTGAGCTGCTGCCTTCGGCTCAGGTCATGATCCCAGGGTCCTGGGATCGAGTCCCGCATCGGGCTCTCTGCTCAGCAGGGAGCCTGCTTCCCTTCCTCTCTCTCTGCCTGCCTCTCTGCCTACTTGTGATCTCTGTCTGTCAAATAAATAAATAAAATCTTTAAAAAAAAAAAAAAAGAAATTTAGAATGTCAATGAGTATCACTGGGGAGAATGATGGGTTGTTTCATTCTAGTCTCCTTGTCTAGTTTGTAATTATCTTGTTTCCTCTTTGCTTCAAGAAGGTCTACAGCTGAGGGAGAAGGAATGGGGGCATATGGTATGTGAAGAGCTAATATATTATTTCCTCATTTGGACATGGCAGTTTTTTTCTCTAAGCATAGTGAGGGTGCTGGGGGAGGGGAATGTAGAGAAGACAGACATAGAATTCGAAGGACGTATGAACTGTGGTTTGCAAGATATGGAGAATAAGAACCTGAGATCTGTGAGTTTTGAGGCTTATTTTAACAGTTCAAAAAAAATTGTGGGAAAAGGTTAGCTGTCTTAAATTAAAGCTTTTAGCTCTCCCTGTATATTGTGGCATGGGAAGCTTCAATGCCGTAACTTTAGTGGGGAAGGCAGCACTCCCTAATTACTAATCCTCAATTTATCTTGGTGTTGGTTTTTCACAATTCAAGGGTTCCCGAATTTCTCTACTGAAGTTAAACAGGGTAAAATCTCTGGAGTTTTTGGGATCCCTTGTTATTTGCATAGATTCATTGTCATTGCTGTCCACTCTTTCTCCCCAGTATTCATTTTTAGTATATCAGAATGGCAGGATTTCTTATTTGTCTGTAGAGACTATTTTTTGACAGTATTTGCAGCAGTTTCTGTGGGAAATGCATTATTAAAAAAAAAGAAAAAAAAAAAGGAGGAGGAGGAGGACAGAAAAGGCAGAGGGAATCTTGTCTTGTAGCTCTTAGTGATAGAGCCTGTTGCCATGGAGTCCTGGATCAGATTGGCTGACCTGGGGGCCAATGAGCAGATAGAACATATACATATCATCATTTAACCTTGCAGAATTCATTTACTCAATGATATGCGACAGTAATACCATAACTCATTTAAAGCTGTGAAATAAATCGTTTTAAGAATGGTATGAGATGTTTTTCTCTTCTCTTTCAAAATTTGCAGTTTAATATAAACACTGTAATGATACATCATCTTCTTAATGTGATTTGATTGGAAGAAGATATGGTGGGAAACACCTATCACCTGTTTGTGAGTGAGGCTGCTGCTGTAGTCAGTTGAGCTTATGCCAAGTCTAAACCAAACTCTCTGGCCTTATAGACCAGAAGAGATTTGTCTTTATATCTAGAGGTGCCTTGCTTATTTTGGTAACTTTAAATCTGAGTCAGAAATTGGCACCTTGTGTCTGATTTGCTTTTCCTTGTTTCTCTTCCACTCTAACTCCATTTGTCTGGAGTTAGAAAATAAGCTCGAGGGGCACCTGGGTGGCTCAGTGGGTTAAAGCCTCTGCCTTCGGCTCAGGTCATGATCCCGGGGTCCTGGGATGGAGCCCCACATTGGGCTCTCTGCCCAGCAGGGAGCCTGCTTCCTCCTCTCTTTCTGCCTGCCTCTCAGCTTACTTGTGATCTCTGTCAAATAAATAAATAAAATATTTTTTAAAAAGAAAGAAAATAAGCTGGAGGTTGCATCTGTGTTTTCCATTTTCACTTTCCTAGCCTGTTCATATTTATTAGGGTAGGTCTGGGAAATTTCACTCAGCTCAATGTTAGTTCCTTGTCATCGGAGATCATGGCATGTATTTTCTCCTGTACCTATTGCTTTAGAGATTGGAAATGAGTCATTCATACCAAGAAACCTCCCTCCCTAGATTTTTGTAAGTGAAATCAAGAGTATTATGTTCCTTTTCTTATATTTTACATCATAGATAGAAATTATGGTGTGTCATGTTCTCCTCTCTCCAGTGCTCCCATGCTTGACTATTTACAGATTTGAAAGACTGAAAGAGACCTCAAGAAGTCCATGAATTTGTTCTCCCCTTTTGAGGTATTTGCATCTCTATAAGTGAGATGTGAACTTTTCATTATACTGCCACTTTCTGTCTCAGAGGAAGAAAACCATCAGATTTATCTGTTAAGCAAAGACTAGCAAAAAGTCTGTTTGGAATCTAATTAAATAGCTTTTTGTTAGGGGAGGCCTTGGAGTAGGATAGGAAGTATTTGGGTTTGTTTGTTTTTATTTGTTTGTTTTTTTTATTTTTTATTTTTTTAAATTTATTTGACAGACAGAGATCACAAGTAGGCAGAGAGGCAGGCAGAGAGAGAGGAAGGAAAGCAGGCTCCCTGCTGAGCAGAGAGCCCGATGTGGGGCTTGATCCCAGGACCCTGGGATTATGACCTGAGCCGAAAGCAGAGGCTTTAACCCACTGAGCCACCCAGGTGCCCGTATTTGGGGTTTTATAATTTTAGTTATTATGACCAGAGGAAGGCTTACTGAGATAGCATTTCAGTAAAGACTTGAAGAGACGAAGTAAGCATGCTGTTATCTGGAAAATGATTGCTCTGGGTGAAGGAGGGAACAGCAAAAGTAATCACTGTAAAGTGGGCTTAGAGCATAGCGGGGAGCCAGTATGACTGGACCTGCAATAGTGGGGGTTGGGGGCAACATAGTAAGAGATGGGGTCAGAGGGCAAACTGGTATGAGATTATTTAAGTTTTGTAGGTCATTTTAAGAATTTCGGCTTTTGTTCTGATTGAGATGGGAGCCATTGGATGGTTTTGAGCAAATGTGTAACATGATCTGAAGATCTTTTTTTACAGTCACTGTGGCTGCTATGTTTAGAAAATACTGGAGGGAAGCGAGATTGGAAGCCGGAAACTAGTTAGTAGCTTATTATAATCATTCCACCAAGAAAGATGGCGGCTTGGACTAGGGTGGTAGCAGTGGAAGTGTGGGAAATCACCAGATTTTTGATGCACTTTGAAATTAGAGTGAATGAGTTTTGCCCTCTGATCACTTTGATCTTCAGTTTATTCTTCCATAAAAAAGGAACGATAATGCCTATTTGTGTCTAGCTCTGTGCACACAACAGAGTGAGTAATTCTAGAAGTAATTCTAGAAGTCAGGGCTCCTTAGGATCTGAATCATCAAACATTAAGTATTCTTTATACATCTGACCAGCCATCGTGGGTAACAGAGTCTGAAGACCTGGTCACTCTTCAGTGATTGATCTCTTGCCTTGGGCCTGTGCTTACAGCTATATCAAACATTGGAATTCTTTCTTTTGGAAGAAGCATTTACCTGAATTGACTTAAAAAAAAAAATTCTTAAAATACCAAAGTACTAAGAAAAAGTGGAAGCTAACAGGAAGGGGTAAATAAAATTCTCTTTTCTATTTCTTGTAGTCTTTTACTGTCCGCTTATCATTGAAATAGGTAAGAGTCTCACCTATGCAGGATAACATGGCTTCTACACTGTTCGGGAAAAGGGTATATAAAAGATACCAATTCTGAATGGAAGTGTGTTCATTCATAAGAGAAAAACAGTACCAGTGAGCAGCAAGGGAAAGGGGTCTCTCAGTCATTGTTCTCTCCCTTCTTACTGTGGAATGACATTTTCTGAGCATCTACTGTGTGCAAGCACATTGCACTTGTTATCTCACATGTTTTTTCAGCGACTCTGTGAGGTGTGTCTGATGCCTGATCTTACAAATGAGGAGGCCCAGGCTTAGTTACATGATTGCTAAGTTGTGAAACCGGACTCTCCTAGCCAAATTCACATCAAATTACAGAGTTCATAAAATTTATCCACTACAGGGGCACCTGGGTGGCTCAGCGGGTTGAGCCTCTGCCTTCGGCTCGGGTCATGGTCTCAGGGTCCTGGGATCGAGCCCCGCGTCGGGCTCTCTGCTCAGCAGGGAGCCTGCTTCCCCCCCTCTCTCTGCCTGCCTCTCTGCCTACTTGTGACCTCTCTCTCTCTGTCAAATAAATAAATAAAATCTTAAAAAAAAAAAATTTATCCACTACAACATGCTTGCTGCCTTCTATACTCTGGAGCTTGAATGTTCTTTATTTTGATGGGTGCTACCCCTAACTCACCCTACTATTATGTTCAGTCTTTTCCTTACAGCAGAGGTGGTACTAGAGCACAAGGGTGATGCTCTTATATTCTCCATAAAATGCCAACTTTTGGGGTCTCCGGCTGGGTCAGTTGGTAGAGCATGCGACTCTTAATCTTGGGTTTGTGAGTTCAAGCCCCATGTTAAAAATAAAATCTTTTAAAAAAAATACCAACTTTTCTTTATTTTAACTTCTTCTCTCCCAAGTACATATAAGCTCCAGAGTGTTGCTGCTTGATTTTTGCTTGTAGGAATCGAGGAATTATTACTGGTTTTATCAGAATTACTTTGTGTCTGTGTATATGCACATGCACACACATGTATCTAGTATCTTAGGAGTGAAGTATATTTTTCTCACATTCAGGAAATCTAGAGATAGTCTAGTCTGGGACTGCTCTAGTCAAGGATCCAGGTTTCTTTCGTCTGTTTCCTCATGATCTGTGGTTTTCAATCTTAGTATCATCTCACAGTCCCAGATGGCTGTTTCTACATTTAAGCCAGTAGGAATTAGGGTAAGTAGAGAAGGGCTACCCACTTCCTTTAAGGGTACTTCGTAGAGGTTGTATTTACTGCTTGTATTAATTTCGTAGGGCTACCATAATAAAATAAGACAGACTGGATGGTTTAAGGAACAGAAATTTATTTTCTCAGTTCTGGAGACTAGAAGTCCAAGATCAAAGTGTTGGCGGATTTGGTTTCTCTAGAAACCTTTCTCCAGGACTTGGAAATGGCTTCCTTCTCACTGTGTTATCGCACAGTTTTTCCTCTGCCCATGTATTTCTCATGTCTCTTTGTGTGTCTGGATTTCCTCTTCTTATAAAGATATCAGTCAGATTAGATTAGGGCCCCACCCCCACTCATTTTAACTTAATCACCTCCTTAAAGATCCCCATCTTGGGATGCCTTGGTGGCTCAGTGGGTTAAAGCTTCTGCCTTCGGCTCAGGTCATGATCCCAGGGTCCTGGGATCGAGCCCCGCATCAGGCTCTCAGCTCAGTAGGGAGCCTGCTTCCTTTCCTCTCCCTCTGCCTGCCTCTCTGCCTACTTGTGATCTCTGTTTTTCAAATAAATAAATAAAATCTTAAAAAAAAAAAAAAAGACTCCCATCTCCAAATATAGTCACATTGTGAGATACAGGAGGTTAGGTATTCAACATACAAGTTTGAAGGGGGATATAGTTTAATTCCTAACACTACTTCTTATGTCTCATGGACTAGAACTTAGTCATATCCTTGTATTTAGCTACAGTGGAGGTTGGGATATGTGTAGCTTTTTTCCAGGCAGCCATGTGCCCAACCTAAAACGAGTGGTTCTGCTAAGGAAGAGGTAATTGGATATTATAGAATAAATAGTGGACTCTCCTTTGCAGCAGAGGCTTAAGGAATAGTGATTCTTTTTTTTTTTTTTTAAAGATTTTTATTTATTTCACAGACAGATCACAAGTAGGCAGAGAGGCAGGCAGAGAGAGAGAGGAGGAGGAGGCAGGCTCCCTGCTGAGCAGAGAGCCCGATGTGAGGCTCGATCCCAGGACCCTGGGATCATGACCTGAGCCGAAGGCAGAGGCTTTAACCACTGAGCCACCCAGGCGCCCCAGGAATAGTGATTCTTAAAGGTTTTTAGTTCCTTCATATGAAATTAGATTCTTCTTTCATTTCTCTGGCAATCTCACATTTCATTTTATATTTTGAAATATTCTTTTAATACTACATTGTTGGCTTAGGTGTCCTCTCTACCTAAGGCAGTGACATTGACTTCTAAAGTCATCACAGTAGGGCAAGGTAGACTTACCCACATAGCATTTAAGTTAGTAATAGAAGGCATCATGAAATGCCATGAACAGTAGGTAAGTTGTGATTTTTTATTCTCTTTGCCAGAATGTCTTCTCTGGATTCAGCTGGGAGCACTTTTGCCAGGGCGTGGGAGAATACAGTATGAACTTTCAAGGTCCTATGCCTCCCTAAGATTCTGTGATATTTTCTTCATAGTGGCATTACTATGATAAAACTAAAGAAAATGGAAGCAGCAGAAGGAAAGGCACCCACCCATTGGTGCTCTTTGCTTAAAAGAGGAGGAAATTTGATTTGTTCTGTTTTGCTCACAGAAGTAAAATGGGCATTTTTGGCTAGAAATGTAGAGAAGCTAATAGAAACTATAATGATGCCCAACATTTTAGTCCATTGATTAAAAGCACCTGTAGTTCTCATTTCAGGACAAGTACAGCCATAACAGATATTGAACAAAGAAAGAAGGTACATGTCCAGAACATTTTAGTCTTGTTCCTTTCTTTAGTTTGCCTAAGAAATTGCTCTAAAGCCAACTCCTGTGGCCTTCTTTATACACCAGTAAATCCTTTTGCATTTATAGAGTGAAGTGATCTTCTTAACACTTCCCTGATCTAAAAATTGGTAAAATTGTTGTCATTATTGTTATTTTTATTGGCCTAGTACTAGTGAAACCTGTGACTGTTGACTTTTGAAGTCCTTAAAGGACTTAGTGACTGTCACATAACTGTAGCCTTACATGTTCCATAAGTACTTTACTCTCTAGTCCCCCATATTCTGCTTTCTCTCTTTGAAGAAAAGGGAGTATTGGACCCATGTCTCTTATTTATAACTCAGTAGGGTCTTTTATCATATCTCCCCAGGGCGGTTTTGCTATTTACCTCTTCAGGCAGGAAGTTATCATACTGTTCTTGGTTTTCGTCCTTTGAGCACTATAGTGGAAAGAACATGGGATTTTGTAATCAAGAAGACCTGGATTTGAATTCTACCTCCTTATACATATTGTGTGGCCCTGAACAATTCACTTAATATTTCTTACTGTTAATATTTCATTCAAAAATTGAGATAATTTTTTATACCTTGAGAAGATCAAATAAGATACTCTCTATAAACTGTAAAAAATTTAAAGTCATGGGGGTGACCCAGATTGAGGAAAAAGATGGGAGAATGTAGAAACCCAATTTTTGAACCCCCAAATTTGTCCCCCAGCAACACTCTGTAGAGAGACTTTGGTTCTAGGCACCCCTTTCATCCCCTTCATGCCCCAGAACACTCTTTTTTTTTTTTTTTTTTTTTTTAAAGATTTTATTTATTTATTTGACAGAGATCACAAGTAGACGGAGAGGCAGGCAGAGAGAGAGAGGGAAGCAGGCTTCTCGCCGAGCAGAGAGCCCGACGTGGGACTCGATCCCAGGACCCTGAGATCATGACCTGAGCCGAAGGCAGCGGCTTAACCCACTGAGCCACCCAGGCGCCCCCAGAACACTCTTGAATGTCTACCTTGGGACACCTACAACTTTGGCTTTGGGATTAGATTCAGCTAGGTTGGAATCCTGCCCTTGCTCCTCTTATATTAACTTGGGAAAGTTATTTAATTCCTCTGAGTTTTAGTTTCTTCCTTTTTTTTTTTTTTTTAAGATTTTATTTATTTGTCAGAGGGAGAGAGAGAGAGAACACAAGCAAGGGGAGCAACAGGCAGAGGGAGAAGCAGGCTTCCCGCTGAGCAAGGAGCCCAATGAGGGACTCGATCCCAGGACCCTGGAATCATGACCTGAGCCGAAGGCAGACGCTTAACTGACTGAGCCACCCAGGCATCCCTGAGCTTAGTTTCTTCATCTGAAAATACCCTGACAAGAGTTTTGTTTGGATTAAATAAAGTAATATGCTGAAAAATAAATCAGAGGCAAAGAAAGCATGTAGACTTTGGAATCAGACAACACCAGTGTTCTCATCTGGTTCTGTTATTTAGTGGTGGTATGACCTTGAGCAAGGTGATTAACTTCTCTTGGTGAATATGAGTTGAAGTGCATAAAGCACCAGGTTCATAATTGTGCTCAGTGAACATTAGTGCTTTTTCCTTTTCTCCCAGCTCCAGTCAAATGTAGGAATAGACTTGCCATGCATAAGCGCAGACTTGTTTTGTTTTTATCCTGCCATTTTAACTATAAGGATGTTTTGTCCCCGTTGTCATGACTCCTAAGGGCATTTGTGTGTGTGGTTTGTGTGTGTTTATATGTGTGTGTGTGTGTTTAAATAACATACAATAAAATGCACAGATCTTAGGCATTCAGTTAATAACTTTTGACAGTTGCATACACCCATGTAACCACATCCCCCAACAAGACAGAATATTTCCATCACTTGAAGGATCCCTTATACCCATATTTTACCCCCATTCCTAAGCAAGCACTTCCTGATTTAAATCATTGTAGTTTAGTTTTCCATGTCCATTAACTTCTTGTAAATGGAATTATGTTTTTTTAAAGGGAGTTCTGCATTCTTTTACCTACCATAATAGTTTGAGATCCATCCATGTTTTTGTGTATTTCAGTATATTCCCAGCAAAGTCCCCTAGTCTTTCTGATAATGGTCAAATCACTGGTCCCTTCCCAAACCAGTCACAAAAAGGAAACAATTACCATAATTGGTGTACCTAATTAAGGTCCACCTCCTAGGGTTCAGAATAGGGTCAGTTTCTCTGATCACGTGTCCTCAGAACAAGGCAAACACCAAAAGTTCTTTCTTTTTTATTGTGGCACAGTATTCTATGAACATATAGTAATTTGTTTATCTATTCTCTTGAGCCTCTAGATTTTGAACAGTTTAAAAAATATATTTTTTCAGTTGAGAGTCATTTATTCTTGCTATACAAATTGGCAGAGGACTGGTAAGTTTACAAGAATTTTGCCACAGGGTAGGTCAGAATTTTTGGCCTCTAGCTATTGTCTTCTTGCTTACATTTTGTCTACTTGGCCATAGATTAAAAGGGAGAAAATGCCCTTCTGTCTCTGAGTGTCCCCTATATAATATATTCTTTTTGGCCTTGTGCCTAGAAAGTTGTTTATGAGTTGATGGAAGGATATATAATTTCACTGTGCTCTGGAAGGTACTTACCTTGGCAGTCAAAAAATTTATGGGGAATATGCAGTTTTCTCCCTGAAAAAATTGCCGGATCTTGGCTCCCAATCATCTTCCCCATATCATCCTATTTCCTCACTCCATCTCCTTGCTCCCCACTTCTGGCAGTCCCCTCTGTGAAGCTTTGAGCCACTGAGTATCCTCAGGAGACATTCTGGCTTAAAGTTATACTGTTTGCCTGGACAAAATGTACAATGTGCAGAGATAGTTTGTAGGGAAGCATGTATCTTGGCTCTCCTGGGACGTTAATGTCTTTGCTTTGTTCTAGTCAAGTTACATATGAAATAGTTCTTTTCTTCTTTTGACTGCCCCAAGCCCTTCATCTCCTCTCTGTACCAAATAAACCATGAAGAGTAGAAATTATTTCTCTGCTTTTAACCCTTTTCTACTAGCTTTATTCTTGCTCCTTAAGACTTTTTAAAAAGTTATTAAATTGTCTTTGTCTTGTCCCTCAGCTGGAACCTTCACTTTTTGCATTGAAAATTTTGTTTCCAGAAATTTTTTGCCATAAGAAAAAGGAGAGACTTCCACATAGGATTGCAGGACTGGAAATGGACATAGTTAAAGTTTATTTTGTAGAACAAAAGAGAGCCTCAGCTCAAGAAATACAATTTTGAGCTCAGTGTGTCTTCCGGTGGATCTTGACTCTGAATAGTAACACTCTGACCTCTCATAACTAGCCGTTGTTAACTTGAAGGAAGCTTTTTTTTATCCTGAAGCAAAATGGTGAGGAAATAAAACCATGTGATTTAAAGACCTGCCTTAAGAAGCTGGAAGTGTTTAGAGAAAGAAGGAAGATAAAGTTGTCTCCTGTAAGGGGCTGACATGGAAGGGAGATTAAGCTTGTTCTTTATGACTTGCACAGAGAACTAAACTGAGGCCAGTGGCAGGAAGTAACCGGAAAGGAAGTTTTGCCTCTTTACACTTTCCCCCGAAAAAAGGTTTGTATATGGAAGAGATGACTTCCTTTCACTAGATGTATACAAACAGGGTCAAGCCAACAATTTTTCAGAGTTATTGATGATTCAGGAACCTGACTGAGAAGGTCCGTGAATATAAAAGGATGAAACTAAATGAGAAAGCTTCTGCGTCCCTTTCCAATTGTGAATTCCATGATTCCATTGTATCTTTGGTAGACCTTCCGTTTTCTGCCTAGTCTTTGAGCATCTGTCCCCTTAATTAGTGGAAGTATTGCATAAAGGTTAATAAAGCAAGTGCTAGAGCCATATTTCCTGGCTTTGAGTCCTGCTCTGCTGTGTACCAGTTGTAAGTTATTTAATTGCTCTGTACTTCAGCTTACTTACCTATAAAATAGTGATGATAATAAAATATATATCTAATACAATTGATGTAAGATTAAATGAGACACTTAAAACACTTTAGGATAGTGCCTGACACAGCATAAGCACTCCAAAAATTTTAGCTGATACCATCAATTCTCTCTTGCTCGCTTGCTCGCTGTCAGTTATTTCTACTTACAAAGCTAGGCTTGTCTGTCTGGTCCAGGTAGTCCCTCTCTTCACCTACAGTTTCTGATTATCTCAGGATGCTTCTGGCTAGAAGGAATGGTAAACTCAACTCAAAATAGCTTAAGTGATAATGTACCTCATGTATCAAGAGGTACAAAGCTAGGAGGATCCAGGCTGACTAATTCAATCTGCCTCATAGCATCAAGGATCCAGGCTTATTCTCTCTGCTCCACCATCCTCCTTGAGTTAATAGAATATTGCAATCCAGGCATCATCTGTACACAAGACTACCTTCAGTAAAAGATAACAACCATTTTTTTCCTAGTGGCTTTTTTTTTTTTTTTTAATAGAATGAATAACCTTTCTTTGAAGCTACTCACCTGGCAAAGTCCTCTCATATTTCACTGGGTATGATTGAGTCACTTGCCCCTTCCTAAATCAATCACAAAAAGGAAACGGAATTACTGATCTAGCTACTTAGGATCCCAGCAAAGTGTCCTAGTCTCTCTGATAACGATCAAATCATGGTCTCTTCCCAAACCAGTCTCAAAAAGGAAACAATTACCATTACTGGTGTACCTAATTAAGGTCCACCTCCTAGGGCTCAGAATAGGGTCACTTTCCCTTAAATGAAGGCAAACACCAGAAGTAAGTCTGGGCTAGATTGGTATGTATGGAAGAAAGGGAAGATTTGGGTAGTGTGCTAGTGAGCTAGTGTACCTTTTCCTCTGCTGTTGCATTTTCCTTGGAGTAAGAATTTTTCCCTTAGTGCTGTGGCTGAGAAGCAGTGTTTAGACACTGTGAAGTTAGTCTAGGTATCCAGATAGTTGAGTCTTTTCTGATTTATGTGTGAAAAGGAGCTGCAAAGTTGTTATTCTCATTTGAAGAAATATACCTATTTGGTAATTGAAACCTGGAAAAAGAAGCACCCAACTGCTTTATAGTTTTCCATAGCACCTTCCCCCCCTTTTTAAATTGAGATATAATTAACATATAGCTAGGTGTAAGTTTAAGGTGTACATAATGACTTGACATATATGTATACTGAAAATGATTCCCACAGGGCCGCCTGGGTGGCTCAGTTGGTTGAGTGTCTACCTTCAGTGCAGGTCATGATCCCAGGTACCTGGGATGGAGTGCTGAATTGGGCTCCCTGCTCAGCGGGGAGCCTGCTTTTCCCTCTGCCCACTGCTTCTCTCTTTGCCCGCTGCTTCTCCCTCTGCCTGCTGCTTCTCTCTGTGTGTGTTCTCTCACTCTGACAAGTAAATAAATAAAATCTTTTTAGAAAAGAAAAGAAAATGATTACCACAATAAGTTTAGTTAACATTCATCTCCTTATTTAGCTACAAATTTTTTTTTCCTTGTGATGAGAACTTTTAGGATCTACTTACTTAACAACTTTCAGATATACCATACAGCGGTGTTAACTATAGTCATCATGTGGTACATTGCATCCCCAGTATGTATTTGTCTTCTAATTAGAAACTGGTACCTTTTGACCACCTTCATCCAATTTCCCCATTTGCCAGCCCTCACATTCTCTTTCTGACAGAAAAATCTCTTTGAGATATTAAACCTCAAAAAGAAAATACTGAAGGTCTGTTATGTGGTAAAAGAAGTAAACCTAATTTTGTGTGACTGGACAGCAGATTTAGCATCAAGATTGAAACAGTACATAGCTTATTATAGGGAGTAGCTCTGTAGCAGTAAGAGTATATAAAAAATAGTGGGATGATCCCTTGCCAGGAGTTTCCCAGGAGAGGCTTGCAGGAAGTTACAGAAAGGAAGTTCTGATGTGGGGAGATTGACAGGGGGGTGGTGTTGCATGCAGGCATATTTAAGAACTCTTACAATTCTGATCTCTATTGATGTTTCCCAGCTAAGAGATATGGAAAAGGCATGTGCTGAGTTTTATTACACTTCAGACTGAAGAGAATGGGTGCTTGATTTACCTGTGGGAGAAAAAATCGCAAGTGTGTACATGCAGTCTCCATGAACAGCCAAAATTCCATAAAGCTCCATAGGTTCTCTTTTATAGAACCCTCTAGGTACTAGATCCAGTTAATTAAAAAATAGAATATTGGCCATTTTCTTGTGTGGTCAGTTTCTTCCAGTATTTGTCATCTTAAATTCAA
Source organism: Enhydra lutris kenyoni (assembly GCF_002288905.1). NCBI lineage: Eukaryota > Metazoa > Chordata > Mammalia > Carnivora > Mustelidae > Enhydra > Enhydra lutris. The sequence continues at coordinate 5,136,181 of NW_019154158.1, forward strand.
CTGTATGACTATGATTATATGAATGACTCTCTGGCCTTTTAAAGGCCTTTGTCCAGCCCTCTGCAAACTGTCTAGGCACCTGCAAAAGAGCCCCCACAAGGTGAACAAAGCAGTAATCTTACGGACTAATTTACACCAGGATGAGATTACCTGTGCTTCTTAAGGAGCCTTCAGGGTCTCATCTTTTGAACTGATTGGAAGGAGGAAAAAATGACAATGTGACAGTTTTCTTGAATCATTGCTATATGTTTGTTTGGCTCAATTTCTAGGGCCACGTGAAATAAACATGATGTCTGGGAGCATTACCTTTTTAAAGGTGGGAAAGAGAAGTATTCGGGATTGAAGGGCAGTCTGTAATCTATAGTAAGGAGGAACCTCTACAAACTACTGTTTCTGTGTGCTTGGATTACTGTGTTCACTTGCTCACAGGATTTCCCAGGTATCCAGAGTGAGTGATAAAGAGCTGGTTATCCTGCAAGACAAAAGCTCTGTGCACTGGGACGCAGGGGAATGACTGAACCCAAATAGTGAATAACAAAGCAAAGATTCTTAGGTCTTCATTGCTTAAGATAAAGGAAAGAATTTAAGAATCTATAACCAACATCTGATTTTGCTGCCTTTTGAAGAGGGAGATACTTGAAGTTGGTAACATTGTTGTGGCTTGTGGTCGCTGTGGAAGTTCTCCCTTGGGAAGAGAGAGTGGTCCTTGCTGGTAGTGAATAGAACTTTATAATATACTTTTCTTTCTGGAGAGAGTCTAGTGCTCAAGCTGAAAATGTGAGCAAATTTCTGTAGGAAAAAAGACAGGGCAAATAAAGTGCTAAGAGGACTCATACTACATTGCTTTAGAACTGGATCCTGGTGAATCTCAGCGTAATTACCCAAGTAAAAGAATCCAGATAATGTATGATGTAAAATGCTAGCAAATGCAGACTAATCTGTAGTGACAGAAAGCAGATCAGTCACAGACTTGGGGAGGGGCTTACAAAAGAGCAGGAGGAACCTTGAATGTGCTTGCCATCTCGATTGTAATGATGGTTTCACAGGCATGTGCATGTTCATAATTCATTATATTGTACATTTTAAATATATGCAGTTTATTGTATGTCAGTTTTATCTCAGTAAAGCTTTTATTATTTTTTTAAAAGATTCTATTTTTAAGTAATCTCTACACCCATCATGGAGGTTGAACTTACAACCCCAAGATCAAGAGTCACACACTCCACTGACAGAGCCAGCCAGGCGCCACTACCTCAATAAAGCGTTTAAAAAAAGAAAGAAACTGGGGCGCCTGGGTGGCTCAGCCATTAAATGTCTGCCTTTGGCTCAGGTCGTGATCCCAGGGCTCGGGGATCAAGCCCCACATTGGGCTCCTTGCTCAGCGGGAAGGCTACTTCTCCCTCTCCCACTCCCCATGCTTGTGTTCCTGCTCTCTCTCTCTACGAAATAAATAAAATCTTTAAAAAAAAAAAAAAAAGAAAGAAAGAAAGCAGTCAGTCAATCAATCCTGGGTCACCATTTATCCAAGGACCCTTTGTGGGTTACAGGGTGGCTGCTGCAGACTAGTATGTGAAGTGCAAGTCTTGTGTGTATGTGAAGTATGGATAAATGCCTCCTGTTTAATGCATTTGACATTTCTTTAGGAGTCCATAGAGCCCACTGTATTATATTGAAGAAGATGTCTAACAGTAACACTATTCAAGAGACCCTGGAAATAATGAAAGAATCAGAAAAAAAACTGGTGGAAGAATCTGTAAGCAAAAACAAGTTTATATCTAAGACTCCAAGTAAGGAAGAAACTGAGAAAGAGAGTGAAGATACTGGTTTGCGTCCAGAGACACAGGTAAGGATTAGAAGTGCATCATATGCACACTTATTATGCCTCAGTAGAAATGTCATCGTAATTGGCATTGGGAATCTGTAAGAAGCTAGTCACTTGATTCTCCCTAAAAATCCAATTTTCAGCTTTCAAGAACTGTCTCCTTCCCTTTTTGTCATAGAGTCCCCAGTGAAGTCTAGAGAAGACAAGAGTAATTTCCTAACCCATTTGGACCTGCATTACACTGGGTTCTTGCTACATTTGATATTTTTTAACTATCAAAAAAAAAAATGAACTGTATACAAACACATATTTAACGAGTCATAATATGGTTCATATAATAAATTCTTAAAACTACAGCTGCCTGGCTTTAGACACAGTATTAAATTCATATCCTGGTTGTATTAAAGCAGTCAGGATTTTCCGGATCAGAAATAACCTGTGAACTTGCCACTTGGTAAATGAGTGAGAAGAATTTCACTCTTTGGTTGCCATGTTGCTTTCCATCCAAATTCATAGTGCAGTGCAGATGTAATGGCAGTAGGTAGCCAGCCAAGCTTCCTCCAGGGCTCCTGTTTGGTACCCAAGCAGTGCATGCTCTGAGCCTCCTCTGGTTTACCTGTTCTGATCCTTCTCTTCTCTGTGGTCATTGCTAGTCTCCTCCGTTACCCAGACCCAATTATGTAAATCATTTCTTTCATGCCCAGGGTTGGACTGGTCGTTCTCACGTGCTTAAGAGATAGACTAATGGTAGTAAGTTAGTTTAAAAAGCAGTGGTGGCAACATTTTGGAAGGTTTCAAAAGTTGAAGCGTCATTTCTCTTGACAACCCAATTCATTTAGGCCTTTTTTTCTTGAAAGACTAAAACAACAACAACAAAGGGACAAATTAAAATCAGATAGCTCCCTGAAATATTTTGTTCTCTGGCTGCTTGCTTTTCTACTGTCTTTCCTCTTACAGTTTGCCAGATCTCTGTACTAGTTGCTTTTCTTTCCATTATCCTTTGCGTGTAAGTTGTCATTCCCCGCCCATCCTTCCAGAGTTTGTAGAGACAGTCTGCCACTGTTCCAGCTATACTTCCAGCCTCCACTGATACCAATAATGAATTTTAAGTCCTCAAGACAGATAAGTGATGAATGTTTAATTATATGCTGTCATGTTATATGGAAGATGATAATTAGATCAACTTTTGGGTCCAAGTTATTCTCAGGAGACTATTTGAAGTGGTGTTCTGAACTCCTGTTGTGTGTACCCCTTGAAGATAAGCAGAAAAGAAAGGATATGTATAAGTGTTATATACCTTATGGACACTCAATTCAGGAGTGTCTTCATCTGGATATACAAATAGGTCATGTGGGAAGTTGGAAGGGGACTGACTTTTTGCAGCTGCTAGAACAGGGGGAGCTGCTGCTGCCATCTACTGGAGCTCCTGCTCGTTCTACCAAGTCTTCAGTTTTGTGCCCCCCTTCAGAAGCCCTCTCCCCTCTACCATTTCCCAGCAGGTCATGTGCCCCTTCAACAACACTAAAAATTCTGCTCTTTATCTTACCTTCCCCCCACCTCAACTCATACCCTGGAAGTCTCCCCAGGGATCTTACTGATGCTATCAAGGGAGTGCCTGTTATGATTTGGAGCTGGAAAGTTTGCAAAAAGGGGAGTTTCCTTGCTTATACTATGTGAGACATATTCTTAGAATCAGCAGTTGGAACTCAGAACATCTTTCACATGGAAACAGTGCTATAAAAGGCAGGTTCTGAGATTCAGTTTAGAATGGGCAAATTAACCCTGACCTACCGAACTTAGGGGGGTCCTTCAACTAACCCATAACAACTGGGAATGACCTCCTAACTGGGCTTTCTGCCTTTAAACTTGTGATCCTTTTGGATTCCTCTACCGTACTGCTTTAGAAAGATCACCATGAAATAAAGATCTGATTTTGTTCATTCTCTTCAACCTTTCTGTATGTCTCATTGTCCTAGGCTAAGACCAGATTTATCAGCAGACATATTGTGACCTAATCCCTTGCCTGACAGCCACCTGCCTCTGGCATCCTGTGCTTCAGCATTGTCTGATTCCTTGGGCCTTGTTACAAGAGCTGGAAAGTGTAGAGAAAGCATGCTTTTGTACATGCTTTCTCTGCCTAGAGTGCCTTCCTTGGTATTCTTTCCTTGGCTTCCCCCAACCCCTGAACCTCTCTTGCCAACATCTGCCTGAAACTCAAAACTCAATTCAGATGTGTCTTTCTCTAGTAAGCCTTCCTTGACAGCCTTACTCACCCATTGCAGGTCTACCCTGTATAATTCTTAGAATAATGTCTGTCTCCATCTCTACAGAACTATAAGCTCAGTGAGGTCCAGGATTAGGTCAGTTTGGGCTCACTGTTGTTTCTCAAAAGCCTGACACAGTTCTTTGCAGACACTCAATATCTGTGAATGTATGAATCTGTGAGTTGCTAGGTCTGGGTTAGACACTTGTGCTGTGTGCTCCTATAGCAAGCACTATGTGACTACTTCTGTAATGCATTTAACATACTGTATTGTAATTGTCTATTTGTCTGTCTTCTCCAACAGGATTATGAGTTCCTTTTGGACAAGGTTTGTGGTTTTTATCTCTGTATCCTCCAGTAATTAGCATGGTGCCTGGTACATATTAGAGTTTCAATATGTCTTTGACTATTACACGAAAACTATCCATTCTGGTAAATAAGCAGATTCATAAATTGCTTGTAGGGCTATAAATTGGTATAACCTCTTTGAAGGTCAATTTGGCAATAATTTTATTAAAAATTAAATTTTAAAAATTTTAAAATGGGCTACAGATAAACAGTATTTGTAGATACACTTGATTTGGTCATTGAACTATTGTTTATACTAATAAAAGATCAGAAACATCCTAAATGATGCTGTTTAAGGGACAGATAAAATAATTTATAGTACAGCCCCAAGTAGAATACCATATTAGACACTGAGAAAAATGGTAGATCTTCTGTAGAATAATATCTGTGGAAAAAAAAGTTTAAAGGCAAGGTGTGTAAAATATACATCTATTTGTTGTTGTTTTGGGTTTTTTTGTGTTTTTTTTTAAGATTTTATTTATTTATTTGATAGATCACAAGTAGGCAGAGAGGCAGGCAGAGAAAGAGAGAAGCAGGCTCCCCACTGAGCAGAGAGCCCGATGCGGGGCTCGATCCCAGGACCCTGGGACCATGACTTGAGCCAAAGGCAGAGGCTTAACCCACTGAGCCACCCAGGTGCCCCTGTTGTTTTTGTTGTTGTTTTAAGATTTCTTTCTTTATTTGAGAGAGAAAGTGCATGAGCAGGGGGGAGGAGCAGACTTTCCGCTGAGCAGGGAGCCGGACTTGGGGCTCAATCCCAGGACACAGATCACGACCTGAGCCCAAGGCAGATGCTTAACAGACTGAGCCACCCAGGCACCCCCATCTGTTTGGTTTTATAAAAAAAGAAAAGAAAAACCTATGTGTACATATGTACAGTAAGCTTATATATATATTCATAAATGATCTATAGAAAGATTATAAGAAAGGCAGTACTACTTGATCCTCTAGGAGAGAACCAGGTAGCTGGGGGACAGATATGAAAGGAGACTTACTGTTTTGTATACCCTCGTTACACCTCCTGAATGTTTGTGTTCTGTGTGTGTTACTGCCTTTTTGAAAAAACAGTGAAATACTGTTTCATATTCCCACACTATGGCTTTTCCTTACTGTAACATCTCTTACATTGACCAGTTCCATCGTCATTTCTTACTCTTTCCATCCACCTTCCTGGTTCTCCATTTTGCATTGTGGCAGTGTTTGGTAACTAGCGAAGAGGACAAAGGAAAGAGAAATCCTCATCTACCCAGGACCATGCTGGTATTCTGCCTCTGTCTTGTTTTCCCTTCCCCACCCACCAACCTCAGTTCTCCCCACACCCCAATGGGCAGTGAGTTCCATTCCAGACATCTGAGAATCCCCAGGTGCTTCCTCCCATACAAAATCCTACCTCCACCTCTTCTCCAAAGCCCCCATTTTGACTTCTTAGCTGTTCAGAAACCCTATCAGTGAATTAGTCATTTCTTACCTCATCCTGCCATAGGCCTTCATTTTTCATCTTCTTCAGCTTCTATTCTGCTCCTTACCCACTTTTTTTACCCTCCCTTTGTTCTGGAAGTCTTGTCCATATCTTCCATGCTCCCTTATTTTTATCCTGTCCCAGACAGGCTATAAGAGCTACTACCAGGAGCTTAGAACTAGGAGAATTCTTATCTTCAGGAAAGGAGACAGTTGGCAAGAAGAGTCTTCATTCCATTTCAGCAGCCATTGGGACAGGTGCTTTGGGTCTCTCAAGTTAGAACTCTGAACATGTTATCCTGTAAAGATGTTATTATAAGTGATGATTAAGGGCCATATTGCATGTCCATTTTGGGTTAAATAAGCTCCTGTGATCATGCTTGGGTAAAAACACTCTGTCATGCTATGGTAGTGACATTTCCAGAAGCTGTCTAATCAGATGATTCCGTGGTTTATTCAAAAGTAATTTTTATTAACCTGTGAAGTAGGCCAACCAGTCTGTGTCTTCCTGTTCATTTTCTTCATGGTAAGTGGCCTGTGGTCCTTTCTGTGTCACAGTTACTAGAGTTGTAGCAAAGGGGAGACAGCCACACCAGGTGGGTCTCATTATTGTTTAGCTATTGTAATGGTTTTACAGTTAGTGCTTTCTCTTTGTAAACTTGTATTGTTTTTAACCTAAATGTTGATTTTCTATACCTTTAATATTTTCTAATCCCCTTCTAACAGAGGCGGACATCCAACCATGGTCATGCCAGGAAAAGAGCCAAGGTGAGAGCCCTTTCTGTATACAGTAGTCCCCCCACCCTTATCTGAGGTTTTGCTTTCCATGGTTTCACTTACTTCTGGTCAACTACAGTCCAGGAGCAGATGATCCTCCTTTTGACATATTGTCAGGTCAGTAGTAGCCTAATGCTCTGTCACAGTGCCCGCATCGTTCACCTTGCTTCACCTCATCCCATGGGCATTTTATCATCTCACATCATCCCAAGAAGAAAAGTGAGTACAGTGCAGTAAGATATTTTGAAAAAGAGAGAGAAGGGCCACATTTATATAAGTTTTTTACAGTATTTTAATTGTTCTATTTTATTGTTGTCGTTACTGTTGTTAATCTCTTACTGTGCCTAACTTATAAATTAAACTTTATCTTAGGTATGTATGTCTAGGAAAAAACATAGTATATGTAGCATTTGGTACTATCCATAGTTTCAGGACCCCACTGGGGGTCTGGGAAAGTATCCCAGGGGATAAGTGGGGACTACTGTAGTTTCTTTTCTACTGTTATTAGTAATACATTTCACAGATGCACTTATCACTAGTATCTAATTTATTTAGATTATATGCAAGCAAAGTTTTTCTGCCTGGACTTTATACTCTAATTGTGAATATACGTACACGCACACATTTCATGTTAGAAGGTTTGGCTGTATTTTTCTCTGTTATCTCTAGTTCAGTCACAGTCTGTTTCTGATACCCAGCCAGAGCCTCTCACAAAGCCTGAGCAAATTGGTACTGGTTCTGCTGTAAAGCTAGTTTTTCTGTTCACTTTTGGTTTCTCTAGGAGTACTATGTGAATGTTATCTTTTCCTCCAACATTTTTTTCCCATTTATCCTTTAGGAATTTATCCTTTATAAATCCTGCCCCATTAGTAGAAATGACTCAACACTTTTGGACATCCTAAAAATAAAGCCTTTTTTGGTGGTGGTGGGGTTACTTTTTAAGTTGGGGCAGGAAGGAGGAGGAGGATTTTGTTTTTAATCATTTTATGATAAAATTAGCACATCATGGATTATTTTAAGCGGTGTTATCAGAGAGGACTATATGTGTTAGTGTGTGATGGTTTTTTAATTTTAGTTGGGGGAACAGTAAAATATTAAACCTTTCTTGCAGTGAGAATAGTTATCACCAGAGTAATTATTAAGTGTATATACCTATTCCCCCGCAAAAGACAATGGCAGAATTTGGGAGTGGCTCAGCCAGTAGGTAGCCCGGGTTTGAAGGAGAACACGACATCAGATAAACGAACTCTGTGTCTTGCCTGACATGGCCTAATCCTCAGTGATTCTTAATTAGCTTGGTTTACTTTTACTATTAGCTTCTTAATCACATTAAATCCCAAATGTTGGGAAGTTTTCTTTCTCTTTACTCTTTTCTTAGACGCTCCTTTCCATACTCTTGCCGCCTCGGGTTTAGAGTCATTTAGCATTTATCGTCTGCTGTGCTCTAGGCACTATTTATGATATGTTTGTTTATGTACTTTATGTCACCTGATTCTCACAAGTCATCATTAAGTGTTTTTATCCCTGTTTTATTGAGGAAAAACAGAGACCTAGAGAGGCCAAGTAATTTGCTCAGGGTCTCTCATAGCTCATAAGCGCAAAAGCAGGAGTTGAAGCAGGGACTTCTGGCTCTTAAATCCAGTGTCTACTAAGCTCTTCAACTGTGTATTTTCAGTAAACTTCTGAGTCTGAAATTGGAGCATGGGCTAAAGAAAGGAGTGAGAGCTAAGTGAAGTGCTTTTCCTATCATCTGTTCAAAGTAGCCATTTTGTTTTTATATGTTTATTAATGGAAGTAGGGAAATTATCTTTGAAGTAAATCAGGAACTGGTGAGTAAGTCTTCTTTGGGCAAAAAAAGAACAGCACAAAAACCCTACTTAATGGAAGCAGCAACTAACAAAGCCAAAGAGGATACCCTTCATTCAGCGAAAAGCAGCTTTCTGAATGTCCATATATATATATTTGGGCTTTTTTCAGTCTAATTCCAAGCTGAAGTTGGTGCGCAGCCTGGCAGTGTGTGAGGAGTCCTCTGCCCCATTTGCTGATGGACCACTAGAAACCCAGGTAGGTCCTTTATCAGAGTAGTGTAACTTTTGAGATTGGCAGTTGTTTGGTAAACTGTAGCGTAACAACCACAGCTTCAGCAGTAGGCTTGGAAATCAGGGTAGAAGGAACTTCAAAGCAAGTGGTTGCTGTAAAGCAGGGCATGGCTGCAAGCATGAAGTACTGGTCTTCACACCTGGACCACCCAGGATGAGGCAGACAAGGAGATCCCAGGGCTGCCTCTTGTTTTCCCACCCACACTTTCCCTCTGGCAGTTAGACCCATTTCCATCTAGTTCCTGTGCCAAGAACAGCCAGTGTAACTTGAGCTCTCCATTTGGTGGTTGTGATTGTTGGCAGAAAAGGCTTGGCCTTCTACCCTTTTGGTAGAACCAAAGCTTAAACAATTGAATTAACAAAATACTCTCTTCTGTAAGAGAATGCTGCCACCCAAGATTTCCCTTCTTTGAGAGTTCAAGGGAGAGTAAAGTCCTGTGGGAGAATTAAAATCCTTTTTCTCCTTTGATTGTATTCCTCTTTCCCCTTAATCAAGGATATAATTCAGTTGCACATCAGCTGCCCCTCTGACAAGGAGGAAGAAAAATCCACGAAGGATGTCTCTGAAAAGGAAGACAAGGACAAAAACAAAGAAAAGGTCCCAAGGAAGATGCTTTCTAGGGGTGAGAATTCTTGCCACCCCTCATGTCCTAGGATCTGGCTTTGCGGTGCCCTTTCCTTCCATCTTGGAGCCTGACACCCACTAACCTTACTGGCTCAGCAGTTCCTAGTGTTCTGTTGACTTCATGGTTGCTTGGGGCGGTGGGGGGGTTTCCTAACTAGGTTACTTTCCTTGCTGCTTTAGCTAACCCTGCCTTAGGGGCTCACTTGCTGCAGAAAGCTACTCCGTTAACACTGGCACTACCTATAAGAGGACATTATAGTTAATTCTGATTTTATTTCTCCTCTGGAATAAGTAGTGACATGAATCACCACTAGTAGCAGATCCTCCATATATCATTTATATTTTGGTTTTAGGATGCCTGGAGTGATTTTTTAAAAATCAGATTTGCACTAATTATTAAGCTCTTTTTGGTTTTAAACTCTTGAGCTGGTAGCAAAAAGACCTGGTCCATAAAAATTATAGTTGACAGGAAAAAGGCAACCTTGGGATTAAGATTTTATAAATAAATTGTAAATAATCAATATTTGAACCTGTTTGCTGAGATTCTGGAAAATTCAGCTCTGATTGCTCTTACCTGGAATTTATTTTCCTTAACTTGAATAAAATCTGCTTTGTTTTGGTTGGGACATTCAGCAAATACTTAATTATGGTAAGGTAGCGTATCAGTGTAATACTGATGCAGCACTATGACCCAGATTCTACCTTCCATCATTGTCATGGGGAATCTGGCAGGGGGAAGGGACCTGGCAAATCAAGCGTCATTCTGGTTTTTAAGCTAAAACCCCTAAAGTTTTATTTTACTTTGCTGTGATCCCTCCTGATTGGGTTGTGGGCTTCTGCTTGGGATTAGATTTCACGCAAGGCAGTTTCATTTATTTTAAATTTCTTTTATTGTGATGGTTCTAGACTCCAGCCAAGAATATACAGACTCCACTGGAATAGACCTACATGAATTTCTTGTAAATACACTGAAAAAGAACCCAAGGTAAAAACATTATTTGATGGAAGGGGGACAGTAGGGTCCAGCAGGATACCGAAAAGGACAAGTAGCTTTTCAGGATTTTTCCATTAGTCAGATCTATGCTTCCGACCCTCCACCACCTTTCCCTCTAATGTAGTTTTATATTCCGTGAGGGATTCAGAATACCCTTGTGTTGAGGTGTCTTCTTTCAGAAGAGCTGAGAAAAATCTGTGGAAGGAGAATGCAAAGACAAATGTGAAGTCTTGGGAGAACCATATAAAAGCACAGAAGGAAAAATAATTGATACATACATATGCTAAATCATAATTGTTTTAAAATTGTTTAAATAACAAGATGGAATGTAGACTACTGATTAGATTTATTTTAAGTATAAAGTATGTGTTTAAATGAATATGGCTGCCAACAGAGAGGTTTCTGATAAGGAAAACAAAGTACTGATTAGGAGGATCTGCAAATGTATACTTGATTGTTTTTCTCTTTTTAAAGTAATGTAAGACAGGCCAGTGAGGCTCAGCAGCCTCTGTGTTTTTGTCCACTGTTGGGGTTTGGATCTGTCCCTCCCTTCAGCTTCTGTAGGGTGCAGGTTTCAATGCTTTTAATGTCTATGGGAGGGCTGCTTTTTGTTTTGTTTTGTTTTAATCTTTTTTAAACAGGGACAGAATGATGCTGCTAAAATTAGAACAGGAGATTCTGGAATTTATTAATGACAACAAGTAAGTTATTTGAATGAAATACACATTTAGAGGTGGGAGGGGGCACTGAAAAGAAATTCAGGTACAATTTTAGGAGATTCCTCTTAAATCTTTCCCTTACAGTTTGAATTTTGAAGTAATTACTCACTGGGAACCAAAAGGAGTTGAGGAGAAATAATCAGAATGTATTAAAAAGTACATGTGACCAAGTGAGGTTTTTAAGTTATTGCACAGACTTCAGTTGAAAAGAATTGATATCTTTTCAGCAGCTACCTTTGTCCCATATTTAGTTATTCTTAAACTTCTCCCTTTTTCCCTTGTAGAATATCATCCAGGTAGAGGAGACCTGGAGCTTAAGGAATAATCTTAAATGAGGGTAGTGGATCAAAGGAATATACAAAATGCTATAGATAAAGAAGCTGAGAGAACCTTTTTGGTTCTCATTTGAGTAAGGATCTATCTTCCTTATAACATGTCTGTTTCTCCTAAGAAATTCTCTACTTTAGACATAAAAAAAAGTTACAGTTGGCTATTACTGCTGTTGTTTATCCTTATTTCACTTTTTCCCCTGGTTTCCCTTCAGTAACCAGTTCAAGAAGTTCCCTCAGATGACCTCATATCACCGGATGCTATTACACCGGGTAGCTGCCTATTTTGGGATGGACCACAATGTTGATCAAACTGGAAAAGCTGTCATCATCAACAAAACCAGTAACACAAGAATGTAAGGGAAGAAACCACAGATTGGGAGACTTCCCTGGAATAGTCTGTGGGGGGAAGAGGAAGGTGTAGGACCAATATATTCCTTTCTGGGGAGGAGATAGTATGGAAGTTACGTGATCGATTCCTATGCTTTGTGAGGACTTGGAGATAGATTCCGGAGGCAGTGATGTTTTGTGAAGACTGGTGCCTGGCCTCTCTTCACCTTTACTGATGGTACAGGTATAACTTTAGGAGAAGACAACTTATTTATATATATAAAGAATAGACCTTGAAGATTTCATTGTGACGTTTTGGATGCCTGACTCCAGAAACTTCCTCAGGGGACTGCAGGATATAAGAATGCTTTATTATGAGGCCTGCTTCCTAACAAAAGCATCTCTTACCTTACTTCCTTCTACATTCTCCCCCAATCCCAGCCCCGAACAGAGATTCTCAGAACACATAAAGGATGAGAAGAATACAGAATTTCAACAGAGATTCATTCTCAAGAGAGATGATGCCAGTATGGACCGAGATGATAACCAGGTGAAGAATGGAAAGGGGTTGGGCCTGTACAGAGAGATTGCAGTAAGAGAAACTGGGAGGGGAGAAGAATTTTTGTGGAATAAAACTCTAAAACATCTTAGTATGGAAAAATGTATTGAGTTATGCTGAGTTGGCTTTGGCTTAATGTTGAGGACTGACTACACTTGTTGAGCTGAATGCCGCCCTATAGCCCCAGAGAGACATGGTGCTGAGTTTTGCTGGGTTTTCTCATTTGGCCTAGAACTCCCTGGTTCTGCCACTAACTTCTAACTCTATGTCATTTTGGGACAAATCAAGGTCCCTCCCTGCTTCAGCCTTGATTCAGCTGATGGCTTCATTCTTTTTTTCTTGAATAGTTAGGAATTTCTTTGGGAACCACCAAAAGCTACTTTATCCCACTTCTGTCTTATCCTAGCTCAGGGCTAGCCTTGGACTGGCAAAGTTGTGATGTAATATACCCACCTATAAAGATGTTTCTGATCCCTTTCTGCAAACTCCTTATTCTTTTCCCAACTCCTTCCACCAAGGTGAGTGAGTTAATTTGACATTTGATGCTGGGAGTCTCAGGCAGTATCCCCTTTTTAATCCGTTCCTGTGGGAATAAGAAGTGAACAGTCTGTCCCATTCCTTCACTCATGGGCCTGGCTGTTGCCCTGACTTCTAGCCTGCCCTTCAGATAGTAAGTTTTCGTTTGGGGATTAGTTTTCTCAGCCACGTACAGGGTTTAGATCCAACCTGCTTCTGCTTGACCTCCGAAGGAGGTTAGGTGGAGAACCAGGATTAAGGTTTGAAGAACGTGGTTGAGTAGAGCCAATATTAGTCTTGCTAATTAATGATAACTGTAATAATATCTTACCTCTAGAGTCAAAATTAGTTTTCTTGGGATATTGTATGGTCTTGAGACCAGGACTTTTCCTGCTTGCTACTTGAGTATTTGAGGGAGTCCTTTTGAGAAAAATGCCATTATCTTTTGTGGACAAACACACTGGGTCTGATTGAAAAGAATGAAACATACAAAAAGACAAATTTTAAAAAACAAGAAAGAGCCTTTCCATCCTGATGCCCTTCTCTCCATTTTCCCAAAACCCTTTTTCTGTGGATCAGGAATTATTCAGGCCTAGTGACACATTGGGGCAAAGTGGAATCTGTCCATATTATGAACTTTCCATCTCTCAGCTTCAGGCTTGATCCATAGTAGGGGAGCCTTTATGCATTTTCTGTCTATGATATTAATAATAAATACAATGATTGTTACTTCTTTTGAGTGTTTTCCCTGAACTAGACTCTGTTCTAAGCGCATTATGTACATTATCTCTTTGAATTGTCTCTACAACCCAGTGTAGGTGGGGTTATTAGCTCCACTTTAAATATAAGAAAGCTGAGGCTAAGAGGTGTTAAGTTACTTGCCTGAAATAACTTTACACAGAATGGAGAGCTGAGATTCTAGCCGGGACCTCAAAGCATATTATGCTCTTTCTACTCTGTCGCTGGTTCACCAGTGTTAGGGGCCCCTGAGGTCCTACATCTTCTTGGAGTAGGATTTATAAATGGACAGTTTAGTAGGATTTAGGTTCTTAAGGCTAGTGAGAATTAAATCTAGTCAAAAGTTGATACTCCTGAAGTTATGCCTACCTCTGGTGACGATCAGGAAGATCAGCCTAGAGTAGTAGCCTCCTTGGTTGCTTCATCTGAAGCTTTCAGAGCCTCTGGATTGAAGGTCAGAATCTTTCATACCTGATGACATTCATTTGATGGGTTGTCTCCCTCAGAGCATCTTGCCTTCAAGAGCAGTATGGAAAAGGACACTGTGTACACCCTACGTGGGACAGTGCCCACAACTCACAGGCCAGGAGAGAAAAACAATGATGGAGAACTGGGCGGTAGGCTAGCCAGAGGTGGTGATTTGCCCAGCCCTCCCTCTTCACCTCTCTATATTTTTCAGAGAATTTAAGGCTCTCTATCCTGCATTTCCTTCTTTTCCCTTTCTGTCACTCTCTCTCTCTCTCCTCCTTCCACCATACCTTATTTGTCTCTTCCTTTCCCTGTCCATCCTTCTTTCTGTTCTGTTCTCCTTTTCTTTCTCTTCTCTTTGTGTTGCTATGTTCTTTTTTCTATTTCTGTAGTTTCTATCTCTTTCCCTCCCTCCAGTGGCTGTAGTTAAGATGAGAAAAAGTGCTTAAGCTTTTAGGTTAGCTTCACTTCGATTTCATTCCCAGGGCCCTCTTCGCTGAGCTGAGTGTGACTTGGGTCTTCAGGCCATGGCATTAGTGAGTAAAGAAGGGATAATATCAGGTGCTAGTTCTGTAAAACTCTTCTCTATATTCAGCTCTGCTAAATACTTGTTTCTTCTCCCTCTCTAGTTTCCTCCTATCCCTTTCTTTCCCTCCAAAGCAATGTTGTTTATTCCCTGGGCTTTTCTCTTGATCCTTAGGATCTGACTACTATAAGGAAGTAACCCAATCCTTATAAATAGTTGTTGTTCTTGTCACTCTGGGTGGGGGTGGGGAAATGAAGAGGTTCCAATCATCCAGAAAACCTGATCTCCCAAACTGCATGGTCAGATGTACCCAGTGAAACCTGTCCGACACTGGAAATTTTATTTTATTTTTTTTTCCATTTTTTTGATGGCAACTATAAACTCTCCCGGTTTCTCTTCCTTGCTGGTGTGCAGTGAGCTTGCAGTACGAGGAGAACTTAACTAGCTTAATTCTGCTCATCGATCTAGATCAGAGTTCCATTGCAGGATGGAAGGAGGAGCAAGTCAATAGAAGAGAGAGAGGAGGAATATCAAAGGGTCCGAGAGAGAATATTTGCCCGAGAGGTAAGTGTAGCTTCTGAGAGTTGTCAGCCCATAGCTTTTAGCTCTTAATCTTTGGAACTGTGATTGGAATGAACCCTCCATAAATGTTTTGTTGTTGTCTTTTTTTTTAACCAACATCAGCCAGCCCCAATTTGTCTCTCATATTAAATGTGGCTTACTGGGAAACTGCAGATTTTTATATGTATTATTTTAATACATTTTGCTGTATGGCATACAAAGAGCACAAATGGAATGGCTGAATTTGGTAGATATGATTAGACTGAAAATAGAAATGGTTTTAGCAGGGCTTATGGAAGGGCCCTGACTCTTGCCTGTCAGTCCCTTTTCCCACTTACCCTCTTTCACTTCCACTATTCATTTTAGGCATCTTTGCTTCTAGGTGGAAGACTTAGTGTCCACACAGCCTATATACATCCATCTTGTTTGGCCAGCCTCGTTTTTAGGATATGTTGGTGGTTGTTAGAGCACAGGTCTGCCATCCATTCTCTGAGATCCACATTCCACATGCACAGAGGGTACCACTTACTATTCCCTCCAGTCTCTATCTGAATAGGAAGTCTCTTTCTTCCTATATTTCCTACCTCGCTTCTTAGAGTAGGATGGACTTATGGGCCAAAAGGCAACATGATCATTTTAGGCAACTTTATTCTTAAGAATTGTGGGCCATATTAAATATACTTGGTACCCCTATATTTGGTGGCCTTTGCCTATAAGACTAAAGAGAAGTATTTAAGAAATTCAGGAAAGGCTGTAGATAAGCAAGAGAGGAACAGATCTTCAGAAAAACGTAGGGGATCTGGATAACAGCACTATCTTACAGTCAAATTAGCAAACAAAGTAGAAAGAGCCAACCTCCCTTTGTAGTCAAAAGATGGCCAGTTCTAATCAATATACTTTGATGAACACTACTCTCCTCTCATTTCCCCACTCTCCCCTCCATCAGCAAGACAAAAAATACATTTATCTTTCCATCATCACCTAGCTCAGAGAAATATTATCTCTGACTTCAAGAAAATTGAACTCCTCTATGAACTTGTTCTGTTGTCTCAGGAGACCCAAATGTTCCAAGGATCCTCATGGGGACAGATACACAACAAATCTGGCCCAAAGTCCAAGGAAAAGGAATCGTCTTACCTTCTGTTATATAGACTTCAATTCTGAGTCAGAAAAAGAAAAGAAAAGAAAAAGTCCATCCTCCAAATTATCCAACCATAGCCCAAAGAGGGTTCTTTACCTTTACCTGCAAACCATTTGCATGGAATGAGAGGAGAGTGGTCACTTATACATGGCTGTGGCCGGCAATGACCTTGAGATAGAGCAGGTTGGTGGATAATAACAAAGATTTACATACTGCTTACTATCTTTCAGACACTATTCTTAGAATTTTGCATAAATTTATTTAATCCTCACACTAGGTCTATGAGGTAGGTTGCATTGTTTTCCTCATTTTATAAATGAGGGACTGAGGCATAGAAAGGTTAAGTCATCTTAGATCACACCTCTAGTTAGTGAAAGGGTTGTTATATGAACTCAAGCAAAGCAGTCTGGCTCCAGAGACCATGTCCTTGACCCCTAAAGTAAACCACCTCGCCATAGCTTGCTCTACTCTGGGATCTTTAGATTAGGAAGTACCAGTGTCATCCTGGCATAGCCATCTGTGATGGCTGCTCTGCTTCACTGACACATGGTAAATGACTGTCCCACCATGCCAACCATTATTAGCACAGCCCTGGACACTGAAAGCACAAGTAACTATTAATAAGGTATTGCGGCTAACGAGGACCAACACTGGAACATACCTGTGTACAGCTGTACAGCTGTAATAAAATCACATTCGCTCTTCTCTCCTTTTTTCTCCTGATTGCTCGTCTCTCCAGCCTCTACTAATATATTATTCTTTGTTAAATTCTTGTGGATTTACCACTTTTCATTTCAGCACTTCCTAACTCTTGCTGTGTTAGAGGCATCAGGAATCTCAGAAGGTCTAGACACGGAAATGTGGCCAAAGCCCACCAAAATCCTGAGATTCCTATGTGGAGAGGAGCCTGGCCAGTCAGAGGGAGCTGGTGAAGGGTAGAGCTGTATAGGTTGGGTCAGACGGGAGGAAGAGGCAGGCCAACAAGAAAGGGAAGTGGCAAGAAGGGTGTTTGGATGGAAATGCTGCCACCGCAGCCTTCTCTGGAGCCTGAGCTGCCCCACATAGGCTCTGCTCCATGTGGAGCCCACTCTCCTCAGCAGTGGGACACTCTTGGTGCCTTTTTCTAAGGCTTGGGAGTGCATCACAGTGCTCACTTCACTCAGCTCAGTGGCTTTGTCAGGAAATGATCCCCCAAATGTTTCGGGCTTTTAATTCTTTCATTTTTTCTAGGCTCCGAAAAGTACCTGCTTCCCCAATTTCTTATTCTCCTTGGGTCTCAGGTCAGGTCAGAATGTCTTTCATTTTGGCCAGTGTGGAGGATAGAAACAGAATAGTTGTGGAGGATGACTTCCAAAAACACTAAATTTCTTTCTCTTGTCTCCCTTTGCCTTTCCCTTGTTCATACTCTCTAGGACCAAGCTCACCAATTATTATGCTCAGCTTACCTCTAGAGAGAATAAATTTAGAACTAAAAAGGAAATAATAGCTTAAAACTTTCCTCTTCCTCCTTTCCATACTCCCACGTTTATCAGCGTCTCTTTTTAAGCACTCTGTGGGAGGGCTAAAAACACTGAATGCTCTTTCCCACTAAAGGTGAGAGGTCAGATTGGGTGTGTGGGTGTGGGTCATCCTATCCCTGCTCCCTCTCTCCCTGTTGGGGGGTGAGCTTGGTTTGAGGACCTCGGGTATTCATAGCATCACGGACACCCTTTTCGGTTATGCCATGCTGTTTTCTTATAAGTTATTTTCCGTTTTCTCCCCTTCACCTAGACTGGCCAGAACGGATATCTAAATGACATCAGGTTAGTACCACTTAGCATGTTCCCTGCTTCTCATTGAGCTTTGTCAGTGAGGTTAATATAATCCTGTAATGATGCTTTTCTTTGATGTTAACCAACAGACTCTCCAAAGAAGCCTTTTCTTCTAGCTCTCACAAGAGAAGGCAGATTTTTAGGTACCTCTGTGTGATCTATATCTCTCCTTGTTTTTGTTTTGTTTCGTTTTTTTTTTTTATTTTATTTTGTTTTGCTGTAATCTTTTTAGCGGAGTGAGTTTGCTCCATGCATGGCTGCTTGTGGAATAATTCAATTTGTGGTTTTTGCAACGTTGGATATTTTTCCCCATTAAAAAAGAAATGGCTCCTGCACAATGACTTTATTTTTATTGTTGCTGATTTCATTTTAAGTCGTGGATAGGTGGTGAAGGGGACCAGATAGGTGTATCTGGGATAGGTACTGCTCCTTTCCAAAAGTTTGCTGGATTTGGGCATTTGGGGAAGATTTCAACATACATTTATATTAAGGTAAAAGAATGGGTATCTTCTGGCTACCTTTTCTGAATCTATGAAAGATGTGAGAAGCTTATCTGTGACCCAGCATAGGGAATGTTTTATAGCTTTAAGAAAGAATAGCACGTGCACACACACATATAAAAACACAGACATCTCTGTCTATGTAGTTTTCTCTTTGGGACAATGTAATCTGTAAGGTGGCCTCAGAAAAAGACTTGTCTGCCTTAGCATGGACATATAGCACATCTTTTTTATGGCTGTTCATGATTTGCTGTTAACATTGGTGAAAGCTGCTGTGTTAACTTCTTCAGGCCTAATAGTCTCCATGTTCCACAAAGCAGTCATGAGAATCTCCCTTGCATTTGATTTTCTCAGTCCCCCTCCAGAGGATTACAGAAGGCAGTGAGAGAAGCACTTCATTAGGACCCTGTCTGGCACCAACTCATTTTAAATACGTTCTTCCCATTTTACCAATAGGAAAACTATGGAGAAGAGAAAGCCTGAGCACTCAGTAGTAGGATTCGGGTCCAACCCTTTCCAAAGGGCTTATGGGTTTTTCAATCCTAAGCTTGATAGGAACTAATTAACTCAAATTAGTTAGAGTTCTCTTTCCCGGTACCTCAGTTATCCCTTCCCCCGTATCCTTTCTAAAGCTAGTCAAACCACATAGAAATTTGGGTTGCAAGATTTCTCATTCTTGGAATGGGGCATTATCTCCTCTTCCATATCTGATCTCTTTCTCCTAGACCATCCCACCCTGAAATCCATCTGAAAGCCCTTAGGCAGTAAGGACTCTGCCTTGTTCATGATAGTTGAGGTAGAGTTCCCCTTTAAAAAAAATAAAAATTCCCTATTCTCTGTTGTATACTTCAAGATCATAAATCATCCTAGAATCCTATAATAAACAGTTTTAAACTAACTTCTCTGCATATGCTAATGCACAGGGCTTTCCTGTTGCCAGAGTATACTGTATACTCTGTATCCTTCATATCTCTCAGCATCCTGATTTGGTAAACTGGTTTACATGTAAGAAAACAAAAACAGAGAAATTAAGTAGCTAGCCCAAGTTGACATGGCTGTTAGTGGCAAAACTGGGACTGACTCTCTGGTGTTCTTTCACTGTACACCAGACCAGACCAGCTCTCTATAAACGTCACCCTTCCTCTCTGAGTAGTGTTCCATTCAGAGCCCTAATTCGCGTTCACTGATAGAAGTGATGCCCACCGCTCTGTGAAGCAGGGAGCCTGCTTCCCTTTCTCTCTCTGCCTGCCTCTCTGCCTACTTGTGTCTCTGTCTGTCAAATAAATAAATAAAATCTTAAAAAAAAAAAAAAGAAGAAGAAGTGATGCACACTAGTGCTGTGGAGCATCAGATTACATCCAGCTGTGCAGGTAACAGCTCTAAGGATCCAGTGAGCAGGTGCAGCCGTCTTCTACCCAGACCTTTTAAGCTGCTGCTTTCCATACTAAGTGTTGGCTAAAGATCTAGGTCATCTAAAATGCGGTACCATGGACCCTCAAGGGGGCAACTTCTTCTGTTTTGGTACTAGTCCAGAATCCTAGTGATGAGAAGCTGGTCTTCTAGAACTGTTTTTACAAGTGTGTGAAACAGATACTGTTACACCACATTCCATCATCCTCACTGGCAGTAACTAGGGCAACTTCCCAGTTCTTTGGAAGATTCTGCTCCATTGACAAATAAGCCATTACTGGCATTTACTGTCACTTCTTACACAGGCCTGCCTACCCACTCCCCAGATCCAATAAACTGAACTTTTCACCAGCATAAATCTACTTGTGAGAGCTAAGTCAGCTTTGACTTTATAGGAGTTTAAAGTGTGAATATCTCTGTCCCTCACCCCCATTTCTCCAACACACATACATACCCCAGTCCAGTGCTTAGAACTGAGTCTGGGTGCTTTCCCTGGTTGCCATATGTTTTAGTAAAGTGGAAAGACATGGCTAGAGATTAGGTTTAGTTGTAGTGCAGAAAATTGATCTCTTTCCTGGCCAAGACTCAACTTAGATTCTCTACTTCTTGGAGGTTTAGTGTGCTAACTATGGTTAGATCATCAGACTAGCCACATTTTCAACATTTGGCCATCACTGTCTTGGGGGAACTGGTGGAGTACAGAAGCGCTGCCGCTTTGGCTCAAGCTTCCCAGGGTGTTTGGTTTAAAGTTGACTCATTCACTGTTTACCTCCAGTAGAAAGACAAAGTAAATGGCAGAATTGTCCTAATAGATAGTGCTGTGTCTGATTTAGGTATAAAAGTCCATTAGGATTTGTCTTGTAAAATTCAGGTTCTAATACCTAATGAGCAGCTCCATCCATTGCCACTGCTCTGTCCCCTTCCCCAGCGACAGACACATCTTTATTGAGTTCTCTCAGTAGACTTGCCTTTGACCATTGAGTCAGAGCTCTTGGCTCTCACTTCAGGTCTGGTTCTGTTCCTGGAGAGTCCCTGATTTACATTTCTTTCTTTGTTTCCCATTCCACTTTTGACATTCCCAAGAGAAAGGGATAAGGTTTTAGGGAGACAAATATTTTCCAGTTCTCTTAACTATATAAAGAGGGAAGCATTGAGGTTATATATACATCTACTTGGGATTCCAAGAAGAATGAGCATGTCCCTAACCAGCTGTGCCAGTTTGTTTTTTGGCCCACCATGTTTGGCTTGACTAAAAACTAAAATAGTGACCCTAGCTTTTATTTTGCCCATTTTTCCCTACAGTAACCTTAGGAGCAGATATCCTCCAATAAAGAAAGGTATTTCTTTAATATTACCCTCATGGGAAAACTACCTTTCTTTTTTAGAATAACTCTGAGCCTTGTATCTTTGAAGTTAAGGGGATTGGGATGGGGTTTTCTCTTTGCTTTAGGCGGGATGGTGGTGAAAGGGAGGGAGCCCAAGCCACTATGATTTTTGCTCACCTGCATCCCAGTGTATATACTAAAATCTTTGTAATTGTTGTCATTTAGTTTCTTTAGGTCAGTAGTTGTTGGTTGTGGAAGATATGAAAGGAAAATTCCTGGTTCTTGTTTGTTGATTAAGAAGCTGTAAGGGCTCAATAAGACTTACGGGTTTTAGGTCAACCCCATCTATCTTAAGTACAAGTGTTTATAATCATAGGCAGTAATGATGACATCAGGATAACCCTGATGTTTCCAGAGCAAAATAAGAGAGAAGTCCCTTGTGCTTTGCCTAGGGCAATAGGTTGTTAATATGGCGGCAGCTAGGCACAGCCAGCCCCCTGTTCCTTGCCATCCTGGGTCCCAAGGGCATATTTGCTTGATCATGTTGAACACTTTAGCCCTTAGAGACCCTGGAACCAGTTGTTCCCAGATACCAATGCAGAATTTCCACAAACAGGTTGGATCAATTTCAGACTGTCAGACTGAGTTTTCCAGAGGGCCCCATTAATCTATTGTACTCCTCTTCCCACCTCTGGAAAAGTGGTACCTCCACTGGCTTTGACACATGTTATGTGGAAGACCTTTTATATTTATCCATGTCATGGCTACCCCTGCCTTCTAGCAATAGTAACTTCTAGGAGTCCTTTTGTTTTAAGAACTCCTAGAAGGAAAAAAAAAAAAAAAAAGAAGAACTCCTAGAAGGAGGCGATACCCCTCTGCTCCCACTATCTCCTGTATGTGTGGGATCCCTGCGGGGGCAGGGGAAAAGACTACAGCCAATCTCAGCATCATGTATATGGTTTCCTGTCCACCTCTGGTCTGATGTATTGAATTAGTTGCCAGTGCACTGTCTTCCAGATTTGCCTCTATGTTCTTTGTTACTGTACTGGATCTTGTTCTGTCTGCTCCCGGCAAGTCTTGGTGGCCAGCCAACTAACAAGAAATCAGTGTCCATCCTCCTCCCAGCCCTCACCCCTTCTTTGTTATTGAAAGAATAGAAATGAACTCTCTCCTAGCTCTTCTGCCGAAGTGGTAGGTGGGGGGTGCTCTGACCACTGTGGTCTCTGCAGGGGGAACCGTGAGGGGCTGAGCCGAACCTCAAGCAGCCGCCAAAGCAGCACAGACAGCGAACTCAAATCCCTGGAGCCACGGCCTTGGAGCAGCACAGACTCCGATGGCTCTGTCCGGAGTATGCGGCCCCCTGTCACCAAAGCCAGCAGCTTCAGTGGAATCTCTATCCTCACCCGAGGGGACAGCATCGGGAGCAGTAAAGGTGGCAGTGCAGGAAGGATCTCCAGGCCAGGTACTACAGCTTCTGTCCTTCAGTGTCATGATCATCACTTCTTGCTTGTCTTCGGCAAAATGTCACTGATGTTTACTTTTAACAAAACCCCTGTCCCAATATAGTGTCCTGGAAAACTAACACAGTCAGATGAGGAGAAATTTGATTTCTTGGATTCATTGTTCTTTTGAGTCCCCTCTCTGATTTTCTTTCAGACTTTCTTCCCTAATTGGAAACGAACAAACAAAAGATTGGGATTCAATTATTTTATCTTCTTTCCGACCAAGGTTAGGCATCCCTATCAGCCCAAGTTCAAGTTACATACTAGGATGAGACTGATCTGCTTTCATTCTGTGTTTATAGAGGGGTGTTTTATTCTGAGTTTATAGAGGGGTGGTAGAGCAGAAGAAACCCTTGGCGTCCAGCTGTTTTAATCAATTGGTAGCAGCCAGTAAGCCAGAACTGCATGCTTTGGCTGCTTCTCTGGAGCTCAGCCGCTGTGGAGGAGCCTGTGTTCTCCATGCCAGCCCTGGAGCCACCGTCCAGCTCTCCTGACGTGCTGTGTAAGCTTCTCCACCTATTCCTGTTGTGCTCTTAGCAGGGGGTGTTTAGCTCTTTATACCCAGTGGGTCTCTGTTTCACCCTCCTCCCACCTCTAAGAATTCTTGCCTCTCATCCCAGAAGTTCTATAGTCTTGTCCTCAGAAGACCTCAGTAGTCGTGAAGATTTTGCCTCTGTTAGGTCTCTGCTGTCCTTCTCTGTTACCTCTTCTCTAACTCCACTGCCTCTGCCTTTATCTGGGCTTTGTCTTTTTTTGTTCATTATGACACTAGCCCCCAAGCTGGTTTCCCTGCTCCCTTTTTAGCACCAGTTTTTAAGTCCAAAACGTAGATCTAATCATGGCAGTCCTCCCTTTAAAAATGTCCCGTGTTTCTGCATCCCCTGCATAATAAAATCCAGATGACTTAATGCAACATTTTTTCCTGACCCCAGTTTGCTACTTTGGCCTTACTTCAGAATATCCTTCTTCCTCTCGTCCTCTGGCCATTGGTTGGATATGGTATTAGCTTCATCCCCTCTTGGTCTGAGAAGCCTTCTCCTCACCCTTCAAATCCATTTCTCTTCCCACTTCCTCTTTAAGTGAATTACTGCTTCTTCAACCTTGCTGCCATATCATATCACGGATGCATCCCTTATCCTTATCAGATTATAATCATTGTGTGTGTGTCTAGCTCCTGTCCGAAGATCCTGTGCTGCTTAAGGGCAAGGACTGTGTTCTCTTCACCTTTGTGCTCTCAGTTCGTTGTACAATGCCCAACACATAGCAGATAGTCAGTAAAAATATTTTATGTGAATGCGTGGCTTGGAGAGGCTGAAAATGGGGAGAATAGCTGGGTGACAGTTGTGCTTGTGTGTGTGAACAGGCGAGTGCTTGGAGAGGCAAGGTTGCCTTCTCAGCAACTTTTGTGAAATGCAGCAAGTTGAAAAGAAATCAGAGAGAAGATAGATCTATCAAGGGATCAGGAATCTGCACCTTCCCAGGAAGCAGACGTTCATATTTTCAACTGTCTAGTCATGACGGACAGATTCTAGCCCCCTCAGGGGAGGTGCCTTGGCAGCCTCACATTTCATTCAGTTCTGAAATCCAACATCGATGGGCAAAGTATTTACTGTCCCTAGGGAGGAAAAACGGGCTAAGATGAGGACTCCCATCAGCAGGGCAGCTGAAATGCATCAGTGCTCATGCGTGGATCTTCCCAAGACAGTGGGGGAATGGACAGAAGGGAAGTGAGGAGAAGCAGCAGGGAAGGAGTAGAGCCCTGCATCACCAAGGATGGCATGATCACAGCTGGTGCTTACAACTCTTGGTGGATCTCCTCTTTGCCTTAGGTATGGCACTAGGTGCCCCAGAAGTGTGCAGCCCGGTCACCTCATCCCAGTCTGTCCGGGGCCTTCTCCCTTGTACTGCCCAGCAGCAGCCACAGCAGCCGCCACAGCCGCAGCTTCCTGCTCTCCCACCCACGCCTCAGCAACAGCCACCCTTGAGTAATCACATGATCTCACAGGTGAGTCACCACTCAGTGCCAGAGCCCCCTCCCCTCCGATCCTGGAAGTACAGTCGTGTGTGTTGTGCTGTGGGTGGCAGGAAAGATCTGTTGGACACCTGCCACTCCCTCCTCCGTGTCTTGTTTGTTAGTTGTGGGGAGAGAGGAGTGAGGGCAGGGGTTTGGCCCAAGTGCTTTTAGAGTCAGTCTGGGAGCTTTTTGCTTCCTGTTTCTTCCTCTTGCTGAGAACTACCAGTGGGATCTTTTACCCCATTCCACATTTCTGCTGTACGGCATCTCCCTCTGTGTTCTGTGTAATTAGCAAGGCGATTTTGTTCACTGTGTCCACAGATGGAACTTGAAGAGATCACAGCTCCCACCATAACTGACTGAATGTGTTCATGGGACTTTTGAGCCCTAAACACGTATTTATGAGTCGGGGTTTGAAGAAAGGAAATATACTCAGGACTCCTGCCATACATATGCTATGAGGCTCAGAACTCCCCAAAGTTGTCTTTGTTTCCCCTGCCATGAAAGAGCTCTTTCTCCTTCTGTTGCTGGACTGATAGAGGTTGATTCCAAGTAGGGTTTGGGTGAAGTTTTGTTTCCGTGGAGATCAAACAAGTCATCGGCATCAGAATCAGTCCCTATTCTAGACTGGAATGTTCCTGTTCTGGTTTAAGTCTCCTTAATACTCTGAGGAGAGCTGCACTGAGGGCTTCACTTTCACTCTTCTCCCTGTGAGTAGAGCTGCCCAGGAGTGGAGCCCATCCTGTGTCCTGGCGTGTCTCTGGTGGCGCTGTCTACTAGTGGGAAGCCCATGTCTACACTCCGCTGCCACAGTGTTTCTCATTTCAGCTCCCAGGCTCCCTCACCTCCATGCTCACTTAGTCCCACTTGGCCTCAGATCTGTCTCTTCCATAGGTAAAGCAACCAAATCACAGACACTCATTCCCCAAAAACTGGAAAATAGACTGGAAGGAGCCCAGGATGGCCCAGTACTGCCACATTCTGATATTGTGATGATCTGGGAACCCTGCTTTGTATCTTAATGTAACCCACATGCAGATCATCCCAGGCCTTTCTCTTGGTCCCTAAATCATTTTCTCTGTAGTCCTGACTTCCATTCTTGTTCTACCACCATCTACCTCATTAAGTCCCATTCTTACCAGCTTACCTCCCTCCATACTGAAGTGTGCCATATGTGTGCTTTCCCTGACGGGTCTTCATTCAGACCTGGAAGTGGGCACGCCTCTCTCTAGCTGTCTCCTACTGCATTTTGGTGTGTGCATCTCTTGTCTAAGGTCGCAATATTTGCATTTTCTAAAATGTTTGTATTTTAATACAGACTTGCTCCCTTTTCTCCTTCTTTTGGTCTTCATCTGCCTCCTCCTTCCACCCATATGTAGAAACAGACAACAAAAGAGGGAGGAGATTAAAGAGACTAGAGAATAACCATTTGGGGCTGAAAGAACTTTAGAGTGTCTAGGTGACTGGCCCTAAATCCCAAACTTTTACTTATTCTGGCCCTGCTTCTGGATCACGAGGGCCAATGGGTCAGTCATGGGTACTGACTGGTCTCCTGCAGGATGTCCAGTACTAGTTAGGACCTGAAGGTTGGAGACAGGGGAGCATTATTTGTTACAGAGATTCTTTTCCCTCAGAAATTTGTAGCAAGAGGCATTTGCACCAGACCTTTGCACAGTGCTGGCTGAACTATGCTAAACTTTCCATTCTTGGCAGGCTTCTGCTGTCAGAACAGACCTCCCTGTCATGTGTCAGTAGAACACATGAAACCAAGCAGTGAGGCCGAGTATTAAAGGACCAGTGGCTACCTTTTGCTTTCTTCACCTAAGGTGGCGCGGGACCTCTTGAGGAAGAGCCCTCTGGGAGTCTAGTCAGGCAGCCAGGAGCCAGTGATCTAACCCAGAATTCACCAGCAGGTGGCAGTCATAGCCCTCAGGGCCAATCTTTGGCTTCCCCACGTTTTTTTGGAAGTTCCCTAGCCGTGGAGTTTGAGATTCTCTGAGAATCTGTAGCTCTGTAGCTGAGGATAGTGGTGGAAAAACTTAAAAATAGCACCGAGACCCGTACTTTAACCACTACCCTTTCTCAGTCAGAAGAGGCCTAAGAGAGGAGCATCATTTCTTCCCTTTTTTTTTTTTTTTTTTTAAACTCAGAACTCACAAATGTGAAGAAACAGGCAGCTATACCTACGGCCACCTCTCTGCCCCCAGAGGATATAAGACCTGAAGCACAATAGATCCTCTCCCGAGAGAAAGAAGAGGATTAGGGTAATAGAAAATGGGCTTAAAAGCTACCAGCACAAGTAGCTCATGCTGAGCAGCCTGTTATATTTGAAATGGCTCTGGTTTACAGGCATGAGGGCTGCTGGGAAAGCTGGGAGTCTATCACAGGGCCTGCAGCATCTCCCCCAGGTCACACAGTGGATTCTCGGTAGCTTTTTCCTAACCAAGATGATTTAGATTTTATTAATCCAGGTAACAGGAGCATTCTCTGTTTTGGACGTCTTCTAATTCCTGGATTCTGCCTCTAGAACTATTAGTTCCCTTTGTGAAACAGTCTCCCCTGAGGTATATGTCAAGAGATGATATTGATACCTTGGGTCCCCATACTTCTAAATTTGAAAGGAGGGTAGAGAATCATACAAACAAAAAAATGTTTTTATAATAATATTTAACTTCTTCCTTTACCTGCTCCCTACTATTATAGAGTGGACTGGAAAGAATACATGTCAGGCCAAACTAGGTTCCCATCCACCTCTGCTGCATTAGCTGTGTGATCCTGGAGGTGTGATTAAATTCCTCTGAGCCTTACAATCTTAACTGCAAATACAAGTTATCACATCTGCCTATGGATTATTATGAGTCTGTAATGAGATACGTATGTAAATGAGACAGTGTATATTAATGTTATTTCCCCCACCCCTTCCTAGCCTCTCTCCTTTCTCCCACCCCATCTACCACCAGGGGCTAAGGCTGGAGAACTGATTCTCCAGGAGAGGTGATTGAAATGGCTGGAGGGGAAGAAGAGAGAGAAAAAAGAACTTCCCATTAGTTGGTTTAGAAAACATCATGTTCCTCATAAACAAATCTTCCTACTTGAGGCTAGTGAAGGGACTGAAGGAACAAAATCTACAGTAAAGCTATTTATATTTTATTCCAAATCTCTCCCCGTTTTGTTACGGGGGCATTTTTCATACTGCCCTCACAGCCTGGAGGAACACAGAACAATGGCAGAGCAGGAGGAAATAGCTGGAACCAGGCATGAACTGGTTGTTTTTTTCCTTCCCTGCCCTTGGGAGAGAGACGATCCCTTGTGAATGAGCACTTCCTCGGGAAGTGCTGTGGTGTGAAATCAGGGCCTTGGCTGGGAAAGCTGAACCAGACCTTGGATAACCTCTCCTACAGAAGCAGGAATCCCTTCTCAAGTGGGCATTCAAGGAGGGTTAGGATCATGCTCCCCAGGAATCGTGTGTTCAGAAAAAGTGCTTTGGGAAAAGCTGTGTTTGGAATCCTAAGATTGCTCACAGCAGCTGCAGAGTTCTGAGCAGCTAACGGGGTGCAGCATGCCCTGCCACGGGTGTCTCCTGAAGGAGAAATTGCTTGTTTGCCAGAGATGCCAAAGCCGTCAGCTATCCTGGGCTTGCTCTCCAGTCTGCTCAGCAGCCTCGCCATTCACATGACATTTTTTTTATGATTAACCTTGTTGTTCCTCCCCTTTCCCTCCCTGCCTCTGCTCCCCTCCCCCTACCTCTCCCTGTACCTCCCTTTTCTCTTTCCTGTTCCACATGCCTCTCTGCTGGTCCACAGCCAGTCCCGGCTCTGCAGCCCTCTCCGCAGCCTGTTCAGTTCTCTCCAGGCTCCTGTCCCCAAGTCCTTCTGCCAGTCTCTCCGCCCCAGCAGTACAATATGGTATAAACTCTGTTCCCCTCTATGTTATGTCCATGTGTGGCCTGTATCTGTGGTACGTCTGTGGGGTCCATCTGGGACAAAGTAATTGCGCTTTCTGGAGGGCCATGTTAAAAGGCGTTTCTTCTTAAGCAAAGGACTAGCACAGGCTGAGCTATATTCCATTGTCATGGCCTCATCACAGCACCTTAGGCATCAGAAGATGCCTAAGTATAAGACAGATAGGAGCACTGAGTTTCAGGAGGGGGACAAAATGGGATGTTGCTCTAACCTGGGCTCCTCATCGCTCTCTTGTATGCATCCTTCATCTCATCCCCTCTCTGCACGTGTATGAACTCGCAGAACCCAGTTTATCTTGTATAGGCTGGTTTTCTCTAATTTCTTTTGAAGATAAAAGCACAATTGCAGATTTCTCTGGCATCACTGGTTAAAAACTTAAAATGTTCCTCTACCTTACTGTGTTATTTTATATTAAAAAATAGCCACTTCCAGTGCATAGCACATACTGTTTTAATTGTTTGTACCCTCACTACAAATCCTGTGAAGGCCTAATTTACTTCATAGTTGTTAACTTCTATCATGATTATGAGAGCCCTGGTTTTGTGTGTGTGTGTGTGTGTGTGTGTGTGTGTGTGTGAATCACATGGTCTGATTTTTCACTAGAATCTCCTCTTTCCTTCCACCTCTCATCTCCATTCTGAAAAGTTCTGGAATATGGTCCTCAAAATAATCTGCAGTCCAGTCCTCTTATCTATCCCTGTCCACTAAGGTAGCAAAACAGCTAACTTGAAGATCAGATTCCTGAAAATTAAGTGAAACCATAGGAAAGCATTGTCATTTATTTCTACTAGTTTGTTTTTCAAAAGAAGTCCTGCTCTTACGCTTGCCTGAGTGTGTGTGCATGTGCCTCTGCATGCGTGTTTGTGTGAGTGTGTGTGTGTGAATTACTGTCCAGGAAGCAGAAGGAACAGGGAAGCTAACAAGTTCTGACCTATCATCATATAAGTGAAAGGTGGAACACCGTCCATCCCTCTTGCTGCTTAGAGAAGAGGGCTGAGAGAGGAGGCAATTACAGACTAGCCTGTCAGTCTCCTTGCCCTCCAGCTCGGCCACTCAGCCTGGCCTCCTTTCAGAGGTGAGAATTGGAAGTGGTTCCTGAAGGGCAGGAGAACTCTAGGCAAGTGTCAGAGAACAGAGGTGGAAATGACCTCGAGAGGAGGGAGGAAGGAGATAAACAGCAGGAGGGGGAGCCCACTAGTCCTTTGACTGGATAGGCAAAGCTGGGTAGCCACATGAACCTAGCCAGCCCTAGTCCACTCAAGGTGTTATCTAGGTCCTTTATTATAAAAACAGGATCTATGGCAACATAAAGCCTTTTGTATGGTTAGAGACATGAGGGAGGCACAGGAAATGGAGAAGGACTTAACAATCTTTTTTTTTTTTTTTTAAGATTTTATTTATTTATTTGACAGACAGAGATCACAAGTAGGCTGAGAGGCAGGCAGAGAGAGAAAGAGGAGGAAGCAGGCTCCCCGCTGAGCAGAGAGCCCGATGCGGGGCTCGATCCCAGGATCCTGGGATCATGACCTGAGCCAAAGGCAGAGGCTTTAACCCACCGAGCCACCCAGGCGCCCCAACAATCTTTTTTTAACCCTAATTAGTTTGTCCTATTTTTCTATATATATAGAAAGTTGTGTTTTTGCTCCCATCTCTCCAGGACTAATTCTGATTAAAGTCATAGTAAGAGTGGCCATTGTCATCTCACATGTGGTAAGGAGTCTTATTCTGGAGTTGGGCCTCAGACACCCCTTCAGTTAATAGCAGGGTTGTTGTTTTTTTTTAAGATTTTATTTATTTATTTGACAGAGAGGGAGATCACAAGTAGGCAGAGAGGCAGGCAGAGAGAGAAGGGGAAGCAGGCTTCCTGCTGAGCAGAGAGAGCCTGATGCGGGGCTCTATCCCAGGACCCTGAGATCATGACCTGATCCGAAGGCAGAGACTTTAACCCACTGAGCCACCCAGGCACCCCTAATAGTTTTTTTTTTTTTTTTAAGACTTTATTTTTAAATATCTCTATACCCAGTGTGGGGCTTGAACTCACAACTCTGAGATCAAGAGACTGAGCCAGTCAGGCACCCCCAGCTCACAGCAGTTTAAAAACACCACATGACAGAGGCTTAGGGCTAAAACTGCCTGCCAGGGAATGGAGACAGGAGTATCCCAAATTGGTGTAAATAAAGAAACCTAGAGAGGGGGTTGCTCTGTCTGTCTTTGTGTTGAAGCCAAATACAGGAGGCTTAATATGACTTGAGTCCTCAAGTCTCCCTTGCTGTCTCAACAGGCAGAGGACCTCAGCAACCCCTTTGGACAAATGAGCCTTAGCCGCCAAGGTTCTACTGAAGCAGCTGACCCATCCTCAGCTCTGTTCCAGCCCCCGCTTATCTCCCAGCACCCCCAGCAGACTAGCTTCATTATGGCGTCTACGGGACAGCCCCTCCCCACGTCCAGCTATTCCCCTTCTAGTCATGCGCCACCTACTCAGCAAGTTCTGCCGCCCCAGGGCTACATGCAGCCCCCTCAACAGGTGAGCAGCACGGGCTCCCAGCTTAAACCACTAAGTCAGTTTGTCCACTATTAATAATCTTTCTTTCTTCATCTAGTTTACGTAGATCAGAGGGGATACCTGTCCCCACTTCCATTTCCCCACCTTGCACTTGAGTGTTGTCTTTCTAGCCAGAAGGTCATCCTTCTGTATAACAGAAATCATTCCTGTTCTGTTTCAAACTTGTATATAATGTTGCAATTGCAGGTCCAAAAACATCCCTATTTACAAATTTCTCGCCATTGGCGCTGAAGCATTTATTGATTTATTGGTTTAAAGATTTTTTTTATTTGAGGGGGTGGAGTAGGACAGAGGAAGAGAAAGAATCTCAAGCAGGCGCTGTGCTGAGTGCAGAGCCCAACTCGGGCTTGATCTCACAACCCTGAGATTATAACTTGAGCTGAAATCAAGAGTCAGGTGTTTAACTGACTAAGCCACCTAGGCTCCCAGACCCTGATGCATAGTGGCGATGTTGGGGTTGAATTTAAGGGAGCATCTCACATATCTGTTTCCTCTCACCATAGATCCAGGTTTCTTACTATCCCCCTGGACAGTATCCTAATTCCAACCAGCAATACCGACCTCTGTCTCACCCGGTGGCCTACAGCCCCCAACGTGGTCAGCAGCTGCCTCAGCCATCCCAGCAGCCTGGTAAGAGGAACTGCTGGGGTAGGGGAGCAGTAAATAGGGGAAGGGCAGAGACTGGGACAAAGACAAGAAGTACCTTCCTTGGTTTTGTTTTTGTTTTTGTTTTTGTTTTTAAAAAGGCACAGGAATGATTAGTCCCAAGAGGGACCTAGGATCTCCAGAAAAAGAAAAGGTGAAATAGACAGGAGAAAGAAAATTATTGAGCGAGTGTGACCTCCTAAACATTGCTGAGACATGCTAATGTCTTCTCTGCCTTGCCTGTCCCTAGGTTTACAGCCCATGATGCCTAACCAGCAGCAGGCGGCTTACCAAGGCATGATTGGGGTCCAGCAGCCACAGAACCAGGGCCTGCTCAGCAACCAGAGGAGCAGCATGGGGGGCCAGATGCAAGGCCTGGTGGTTCAGTACACTCCACTGCCTTCTTACCAAGTGGGTGCATTCAGCACTGGGAAAGATCACCCAGTCCTTGGGATGAGGAAAAGGAGGACAGTCTCCCATATCATCCAGTGTGACAACTCCAACACTAAAATACTGTTCACTTTCCCCCTAGATTTTGTAGGTGTTTTTCCTCTGAGAGAAAGCCCAGAGAGTCTGAGAAGATGGTCTTTATTTAAATTGTTTGGTCTTTATTATACAGCCGTGCAAATGAGTATATAGCCCAGAAAACTAGGATCTAAAGGAAGTCAGGCTCCTTTCTCTACGTCAGATGCCCAAGGGAGGTGTTTGGAAAAGAGGGAAGTGCAGAAAGCTCTGTATGCATTTTCTTTAGGCAGATGAGGAGAGTAGGAGATGTCTGTAGGTAGGAAAGGAAGTCAGTGTCCTGGTCTGGTGATGACTTACTTGGCCATTCTCTGGATGAGCTCATTAGGAGTACAAGTGGTCATTCTCTTCTTATCTCTACCCAGGTCCCAGTGGGTAATGACTCGCAAAATGTGGTCCAGCCGCCTTTCCAGCAACCCATGCTGGTCCCTGCGAGCCAGTCTGTGCAAGGGGGCCTCCCGGCAGGGGGCGTACCAGTGTACTACAGCGTGATCCCACCCGCTCAGCAGAACGGTACGAGGTGAGGACTCCCAGAGAGTTGGGGCACATCTCCCGTAGACCTTCTGCAACTTTCCAGTGACCTAAGAAAAGAAGGGCAGGGGTTAAGATTCCAGTGGTGCCCTAAAGCAGGTAGACTATGAGGGAGTTCATTCTTCTTTTCTCCTTACTGTTTTGACATTTGAATAAGACCTGATCAGCAGAAAAAAAAATTCCTGCTTCAGAGACAAAGGCTTTATGATGTCCCCAGTTTTTTTGTTTTTCTTACCAGTTTTTCAAATCAGTGTGATTAAGAATTATGGTATAGAGACTGCTCATCATTAAAAGAGGCAATTTGGAGTATATATATATGTAAATTTTTCTGTGTACCTCTGTTTATATCCATGGATGAATCTCAGTCTATTTCTGTGTGCTTATATGTGTGTGTGTGTGTGTGTGTATATATATATATATATATATATATATATCAATCATAGTATAGGTTACAGCTGATAGAATTTTAGAGGTCAAAGCCACCTTAGAAATATTTAGTCCAGGGGCGCCTGGGTGGCTCAGTGGGTTGAGCCTCTGCCTTCAGCTCAGGTCATGGTCTCAGGGTCCTGCGACTGAGCCCCACATTGGGCTCGCTTCTCAGTGGGGAGCCTGCTTCCCCCTCTCTCTCTGCCTGCCTCTCTGCCTACTTGTGATCTCTCTCTCTCTCTCTGTCAAATAAATAAATAGATAGAAATATTTTTATTTCTTTTTATTTTTTATTCTAATATTAGAATAAAATAACTATTTTATATTATTTTTATTATATATATTATATAAACTAAATAAAATATTTTATTTTTTATTCTTTTTATTTTATTTCCACTCCCCCTTTTTAAATTTTTCTCCCTTCTTTTATAAATGAGAATATTCCAGCTAGGGAGATTAAGAAACTTACTCAAAGTCAACCAGCTAGTTAGAAGTAGAGCTGGAACTAGAAGTCAAGTCTGGGCCTACCTATATGTATGTCTGTGTTTCTCACAGTGTGTATGTTCACTTCTCTTTTTGTATGTATGTCTCCGTGTTACCATGAGTACTGGGGGTAATTCCCCCTTTGTCTTTAGGTAACTCTGTTTGCCATTGTGTAAATATCCTCAGTCAGACATCTTAGTTTTTTTTCACCCATCTCGCTCTGGCACTGTATGTCTGTTTCTGGCACTTTGTGTTTTTCAGAATGTGTGCGTATATGTGCACGCACGCGCGTGTGTACGTGTGCATGTGTATGTGTCTGGTGTTTCCACACTGTTGGGAAGAGCATGTGTCACTAACATTCCATCTGTAGCACTGATTAGCAGCTTCCTAATTGAAAGATGATCAAGTACAAATATATATAATTAACTTTGAACTGATGAGTGATTTTAGAAATTGCACGGCAAATTGGTCTGGGAATGACTGGCTGCTGCCTGTGCTTCCCACAGGGGAGGCCCAGAAAGCAGCAGCTGTTTGCCAGGAGCTGTGCTCCTCCCTCTCCCACTTTAACCCTACTCTCTTTTCTACCCCTCAGCCCTTCTGTGGGGTTTCTGCAACCTCCCGGCACTGAGCAGTACCAGATGCCTCAGTCTCCCTCTCCCTGCAGTCCACCACAGATGCCACAGCAGTACTCAGGTAAGAGGATAAAGAACTGGAGGTCTTGGGTACCGGCCAGAGTAAACAGTGCTAAAGGGATTGTGCTCTAGAGCCAGGAACGACAAGACAGTTCAGGGATTGGCTTTGTTTCCAGTGTCGTGCCACCATGAGGAAAGACCAGGGTCCTTACTGGTGTTTTCCAAGGGTGCTGAAGTTGACCTCTTGAGAGGTAAGGCTGGTTGCGCTGTCTCCATCCCCGGGAAGCCACATCCTTGATTGGGTTTCTTGTTTTCTTTCTTTCTTAATTTTTTTTTCCTCCCTGAATCCAGCATTACACTCACTGCTCTCATGCCTTTGAGACATGAAGTGTTTACTTCTGTCTGTTGCACTCATTCTTCCTATAGACAGCTTTACTTTTCTGTTGGGAGTGTGAGGGAGGCTGATAAAATGCTTTTTAAGTCATATCTTAGATTTGTTTGGCAATTTTTCATATATGCTCACATACATTGTGTCATTTTAATTCTCACCACACCTCTGTGAAGACGAGATTTAAGACTTGAAGAGGAGGGGCGCCTGGGTGGCTCAGTGGGTTAAAGCCTCTGCCTTCGGCTCAGGTCGTGATCCCAGGGTTCTGGGATCGAGCCCCGCATCGGGCTCTCTGCTTGGCGGGGAGCCTGCTTCCTCCTCTCTCTCTCTGCCTGCTTCTCTGCTTACTTGTGGTCTCTGTCTGTCAAATAAATAAATAAATAAAATCTTAAGAAAAAAAAATCTTTAAAAAAAAAAGACTTGAAGAGGATAAATGACTTGCCTGAAGTCAAAATCCTAGACCTTGAACTTGGGTCTTTTGCTTCTTCATAACCCATCCTGCACCCTCAATATCACACCTTCAACAGGTCTCTGTACTCTTTTCCTTTCCCTCCAGTGGGAAAGAAATGACTATCATGTCAATAGCTAAAGACCATCTTTGAAGCAGCCACTGTCAGGTGAATAGGCTGATGCCACGCAGCCTCTTACTTTCTGCCTTTGCCAGGAATTCTCCCAACACCCTGTTTGTAGCCCTTTCACCACACCCTGGCATAGCATTACACTGCAGCTAAAACAGCTTCAGAGGTTCTCCAGCCTGGGGCCGGGGTGGGGGGGATTGAGAGGTGGTATTTTTTTTTTTTTTTTTAAAGATTTTATTTATTTGACAAACAGAGATCACAAGCAGGCAGAGAGTAGGCAGAGAGAGAGGAGGAAGCAGGCTCCCTGCTGCGCAGAGAGCCCAATGCGGGGCTTGATCCCAGGACCCTGAGATCATGACCTGAGCCGAAGGCAGAGGCTTTAACCCACTGAGCCACCCAGGCGCCCTGAGAGGTGGTATCTTGATGCAGTCTCCAGACATCCCCATTTCCCTCCGTTGTGGGAATATCAGAGTGCCCTCTTCTGGTGAGAAGGAAGTATTTTGACAGTTTTCCCCATTTTAGAAATAAGGTTTTCACCTAAGAGTTTTTTGTTTGTTTGTTTGTTTTTTAAAGATTTTATTTATTTATTTATTTATTTGACAGAGATCACAAGTAGGCAGAGAGGCAGGCAGAGGTGGGGGAGGGGAAGCAGGCTCCCCGCTGAGCAGAGAGCCAGATGCGGCGCTCGATCCCAGAACCCTGGGATCATGGCCTGAGCCGAAGGCAGAGGCTTTAACCCACTGAGCCACCCAGGCGCCCCTCACCTAAGATTTTTTGTGCTCTGGTATTAAATGCTGTGGAGTGGATTCCAGAATTAGTCTTGCTCATAAGACATGATCAGTTCTTACCTTCCAAGGAGCAATGACTTCTACCTTCATTCAGACCAAACATGGCTGTCTCACAGGCTGAGAGGTTTTAAATTAAACAGCCTTTCCCCTTTTACTACGTTACTGGTCTCTCTAGCTGTTTCTCCTAGTGTCTGCCAGGGGCACTTGACCTTGAAATTCCCAGCGGGATATGGAAATTGTAGAAACCAGCTCCAAGAACCCCTGTACCCTCTGGTGGTGGTTGCTACTCCGGGACATCTTCTCTCTTGTTTGTTAAAACAAGTGTGGGCATGTGCATATGGGTATATTTGTATGTGCATTTTTATGTGAATCCTTAGTGGTATCTCAGTGTATGTATTGGGTCTCTGTGGTTGTATCTCTTCATCTTCAAATACAAGGTCTTTGAATCCAAAACAAAGCAAGTGAGAAGAATTTTTCACCACTTATTCCGGACTTAATGCTGGGTTAAGCAAACTGGAACAGCTCTTTTTCTGAAAGTTGGCAGCACTAGAGGTCTGGGCTGGGATTGAAAGGAGGTCATCTGTGCTCTTCCCAAATCAATAGAAATGGATGAAGCCCTCTTCATCTTCTAGTTCCCTTACTTCAGAATCTTCTGTTATATGTCCTTTCTTCCAAACTGCCCTGATTGATGGATCTTAGGCTCCTCTGACTGATCCCTTGTACTTTTCCTGGGTGATGGGACCCTCTGTTCCACCCATGTCACCTAAGAGACCATATTCACCATATCATTGATTTTAAAAGTCTTCAGTCTCTGCTTATGGAATTATAAGAGGAGCTGGAAGAAAAAAACAAGTGCTGCTTCTTCCTTCCTTTCCAGTTTACCCTTTACTGGGAAGATAGAAAGCCAGCGTAGCCCACAAGGGCTACTATGTCACCTTCAGAGGACATTCACCCGCCCTTCTACCATGTAGCAACATGGTCACTTTTCCAAAAATAAAGGCAGGGATTAAGATTGGCTGTTCCTGGAACAACTGTTCTGGCTTATTAATACATTTTTGTAGTTGTCCATTGTACCCCCAGGCCTAGACCTTAATTCCTCCACTGTGATATTAGACAGCACTATAACCCCAGGAAACACTTTTCTTCCCACTGAAATGATGGCCCACAGCCCCTTGAGGTTTCTCCAGAGGAGCTTGTCTGTGGAGGAGGCACACAGACATGAAATGGCAGTGATACACACAGACTCCCCGCTCACAGTGACACAGTGCCTTGGCCGGAGTGACATAGGTATAGAGATAGCCTCTCACAGACTTACTGGCTCATTTTGTAGCTGAAGGGATTCCAAAGTGAGACAAGCACTTTCCTCTCCCACTCACTGAAGATATTCCTTTCCTTCCCCAAAAAAGGAGAAAAACACTAAGATACTATTGGATTGTATCCTGTAATATGGGAAAAGATGCCTGTAGATATTATTTTTCTGGACATTCCTTTCCATAGATTTGATTCCTCATGGTAAGAAAGAAGGCTTATCAGTCTTCTATCTCAGTGATTTAGGGAAAAAAAAACAAAACTAAACAAAAACCAATTCTGCTAGACATAAATGTCATCTGTTTGTATTTATGCGGTTTGCTCTGCCCAATCAACCTTTCTGCCCAGGTTTAATGATGCCACTTAAAAAGCCATTCACACGTCCCCTCTCCTTTCAGAGCTTTCAGGCTGAAATTGATTTCCTTATTCAACCCCCTTCTCCCCCTTCCCGCTTCAACCCAGGCTCCTTCCCCCAACCTGATTACATGGAAGTGCTGTCACTAGGTAGTGGGGTGGTTTTTCTCTTCTTTCTCTTCTTTCTTTCTTTCTTTCTTTTTTTTTTTTTTTTTTATTGCCACGTCCGTTAAGAAGTAGTGACAGTTCAGCTGTTAACGGATGCCACCTGCTTTTGGCTTGAGGAAGAGAAGCATAAAAATCAGCTGATGGGCGGGCGGTGTAATGCTATGTGTCCCGGCTCAGTGAAAGAACAGTGCTCCAGGCCAGCGGGGGAGGGCTCAGTGTGAGGAGGACCAAGGCTGGGACTGAAACCCTAGCTTTGGTTTTGTCGGGATCAGAGAAAATAATATTAAGACTTTGTTCTCTTTCCCCCTCCCCTTGAGCCCTCTAATAGCTCCTTATGGCTACATGTTGGTATTAGAAAGAGCTTCCACCACCTTGCTTATGCCTATACCCTACACGCTCACATGTTCCCCCCACCCTTTCTTGGCCTGAGGCACTAGGCTCAGATTATGAGCTGCCTTCTAGAAAGCTGTAGATTTGATTATTTTTGCGTTGGCCCCCTCAGGTAGCAATGAGGTGTTTGAATAAGGTCAATTGCAATTTTGTTGGTAGAGGATGTTGGAGCAGGTGGGGCTCTTTGGATGGGGAAAGAAAATGCCCAGAGCAACTATAGTAAGGGGGGGAGTTGTTAAATGTATGACACTCCACAACTATTCGATTTTCTGGTGGCCCTTCTACAAGCCATGCTGATGAATACCCTGTCCCCTGTGGCAGAGGATGGGGAGAGGCGAGCCTGTCGCTCTGAGTATTTGTGCTCTCTGATTAGATGAACCCAGAGGGTGGGGGCCACAAATTGACTGGAGAATAGGGCACGACAGATGCTGTGTCTCCTGAGCTGCTCTCTCAGGCCTCCCACCGCTTCTTTTCCTTCCCTTTGACCGATGCTACCTGAGAAAAGCAATCATGCTCACTTCTCAGCATGACTGGTGCCCAGGGCAGAGGCTGCAGCATTTTCCGTCCCAGGAAGCAGTGTAACGACGGCAGCAGTGGCAGCCTCAGAGCACTGAGCCATGACAGTGGTAGCACTGCGGCAGGTTTTCAGGCTACCACGGTCCCATTTCTCTCCTGCCACACACACATGGGCTTATCCTGTCCCTCATCAGAGATCTCACCTCAGAGGTCAAGAGCAGATGCTCTGGCTGGACAGTCCCTTGTGAGGAAGCAGAGCTCCTCCCCGTCCCTCCCAGCAGGGACTGTCATTCAGACTGCTTCTCCCTGGTCCCTTGCCTTGCTTTTCACCATGAAGATGATTCAGGACTTAAGGTTCTTTTACATTGAGCTCTTTGCTTCCCCCAGCCTGTGACAGGGTAAGGCTACCCATGGTTGTCTGTGCTAAAACCTCAGGATCACATCCAGTCATCTGAGCCTGTCACCGAAACCTTCAGAGAGTCTGACCCTCCCACTCAGTTGCCGCTGTCATAGCTCTAATTCAGAACATCATCTTTCTTTTTTCTGTGGCTTTCTAATCCGTCTTCCTGCCTCTGGTCCCTCCCTCCCTTCAGATGTTTTCCATCCAGCCACTTGAGTTAGCTCTATGGAGTTCTGTTCCCAACACCTACAGGATAAAGATCCTTACTAGAAAGTGCTTCAAACTCCGACACCAGCTGTTGACTTAACCTGTGACTCCCTGATAGATTGTCCATCCCGTAGGGCAAGGACACTTTTGTTTGTTGTACTCCCGAGTACCTAGCATAGGAACTGGCACATAGTAAATGTTCAGTAAATGTTGAATAAATGAATGAATATATCTCATCTCCTACTTCCCCTACACAATCCCTATGCCTCAGCACCTTGAATTATTTGTCATTTCCCAAACATGACATAGAGTTTCATGCCATTCCCACTTTAAGCAGTTCTTGGCCTGGCTTAGGGTAGCTGTGTGCACTCATCTTCTCCAGAGCAACCAGAGATCACTGACCTATCTGCAGCCATTACCAGAAAAGCCTACACATGCCTGCAGCCCTGGCCCAAGCCCCAGGCTGGGACCTGTACCTTGCCCAGACATTTAAGCAATCTGACCTGGGCATTTGGTAATACCCAACTTTGACAGAATGAAGTAGTTTTCTGCCAAGCATACCAAAGTGCCCCTCACCAGGTGAAGGCCATGGGACCCATGTCTCTTTCACTTACACTATTCACTGGTTTGGTGAGAGGGGAGTCAGACACTAAATCAGCAACTATCTCAGATTCCTGACAAGACACAGTTTAAGTGACCCTGAGGCGAGTGGGTAGATTGCTTATTGGCTTTCACACTCAGGGTTAGTCGGAAGGTCAAAATACAGTTTGAATTGACAACTAATTCCTTTCTTCCTGCGACTCAGGAGTGTCACCTTCTGGACCAGGCGTGGTGGTCATGCAGCTGAATGTCCCTAATGGACCCCAGCCTCCCCAGAACCCATCCATGGTCCAGTGGAGTCACTGTAAATATTACAGCATGGACCAGCGTGGGCAGAAACCTGGAGACCTATACAATCCTGAGAGTAACCCCCAGGTGAGTCCTGCAGCCCAGCATTGTCTTGGCAAGGAGGAGACCAGATTCTTCTCGGAGAATAATCTTTGCCATTGAGTGAGCAGCCTCTTCTACTTGCGTTTCCCTGGGTACTCTTCGGGGGGAATCATAAGAATAGAGGAGAGCATCTGCTTGCAAGGAACCTAAGCTCTAAGGAACACATACTTAAAACACTGTGTCAAAAAATGGATATTAAAATAATACAGATCGGGGCTCCAGCGTGACTCAGTCCATTAAGTATCCAACTCTTGATTTTGGCTCAGGTCATGATCTCAGGATCGTGGGGCTCTGAGTTCAGCAGGGAGTCTACTTGAGATTCTGTACTTCTCTCCCTCTCCTCCTCCCTCTGCTCCTCCCCACTCCACACTCACTCACTCTCCCTCTCTCTCTAAAATAAATATTTTAACAAAATACATTAATTATTAATACACATTAATTAGGGACTGTGGGGGCTGTTGGAAGGAGCAGTCTGACTTTGACAAAGCTCTGCAAGAGAAGTTTTCTGAGTGAGATGAATTTTAAGCCAAGCCGTAGGAATGTCCAGAGGGTCATATTTGCTGTATGTATGATATGTGTGCCTCTCTGTCCCACAGGCCAGCACTCAAATGAGCAACAGCCCCGTCACATCTCCTACCCAGTCTCCAGCACCCTCTCCTGTCACCAGTCTCAGCAATGTCTGCACAGGACTCAGTCCCCTTCCTATCCTCACACAGTTCCCCCGGCCTGGGGGTCCAGCACAGGGTAAGGGGTTAGAATAGGGCTGGCTGCTGCCCTTCACAGCCCATTCCCAAGTGGGAAGACCTAGGTGGTAGTGTGTTACTTAAGCTTGGAACCAGACCTCAGTTTCCTAATCTGTAAAATGGGATTGATCCAAATAAGATGGAAATAATTTTATCTGTTCCTGTCTTGGCTGTTGCAGCAGTATAGTGAAAACCAGATGAGAATGTGGTTTAAAAACTTCAGAGTGCTCTGAAATCTAGCATTTATCAACAATAAAGTAACATTTATGGTGCTTACTATGTACAAAGCATGACTGTAAGTGCTTTGCGTGTCTTGTATTCACTCAGCCTTCAACACTGATGAATAGAAAAGGTACCCAAGCTCTCATTTCCGGTAACAGAGCCAGGATTTGAACCTAGGCGGTTTGGCTCCAAGCCTGTGTTCTTATCCACTCACTGTATTGCCACTCAACAGGAGTCAGACACTTGAGCCCTGGATTTGGGGTAGGAGGATCTATATAAGAAATTCGGGGCACCGGGCTGGCTCAGGCGGTAGAGCATATGACTCTTGATCTCAGGGTTGTGAGCTCAAGCTCCACGTTGGGCATAGAGATTACTTTTTTTAAAAAAGGGGAAGGGAGGAGGGAGGAAGAAAGGAAGGAAAGAAGGAAAGACATTCATAAGGGTCTGTAGGTTTCCCCTAGGGTCTTTTGTCTGCAGTGGACAGAGCCCTTCTTCAAGGGTGAGGGAACTTAAAAGCCTCATTTGCCTGAGATACAGCTGACAGCCGTGGGGTTTAGGAAGAGAGACAACTCTTCAGTCAGTCACCTGGGCACTCCTATCATAGAAAAAGTAGGAAAAGTATGCATTGTTGTCATCGATCTCCAAAGCCCCCTGAAGTCTCATGAAAGTTGTATCATGAAGTTCTAACTTCCAGAAAACCATCTGTCCTTCCTCCCTAGGTGATGGGCGCTACTCCCTCCTGGGCCAGCCATTGCAGTACAATCTGTCTCTCTGCCCTCCCTTGCTCCATGGCCAGTCAGCTTACACGGTACACCAGGTAAGGGTGTCCACCATCAAACCCCTCTTCTCATCCAGGCCCCTATCTCTGAGCCGTCCCCCTCAACCAGTGGCATGGACCCAGGCGATAGATAGCACATTGAGAGTGAATAAAGTGGGAAGGAACTTACCCCTCTCCCATACTCATTCTTCCCACCTGACCCCAGTGCCAAGGGGGAAGGACTCTGTTTCTCAGTGGCCACTCTGGCTGGTCTGCCTGCCTGGTTGGGCAAGATCCTCAGGGTTGGGTGCTGCTCCTTAATCTTTCAGACAGACATTAGGATGCAAGGCAGTCAATGTTGTTTACCTGGGGTAAGAGTTATCTTTGAAATGTTGAAGGGACAGAGTGGATTGAAGCATGGAAACCGGAGCAAAAGACAAGCACTCAAATCTGCCTCCACTGACCTGGGGACAGCAGATGTCGGTGAGTGACAAAATGCTGAATCCGCAAGTGAAGGTGCTCATCCCTCCAGCCTGTATTACTAGCCTAGGATGAGTGAGAAAAGCCAGTTTAGGGTGTGGAGTAGAAATAGGACCCTTTTGTACTCAAGAGCAAGGAGAAACTGGAGAATTAAAGTGTCTCAGTACTTATCAGGCCATTTCAGGTCTTGGGAAAGGTGATGGTAAAAACTGAGTATAATACAATGGCTGGGGGTGCTGAGCCTATTAACAGGAGAGTCTTGTGGGAGTGGTCCTGACGCCAGTCTAGGATGTCTGCCTTGGTAGTTCTCCTAGTCCTTTAGCAGAAGCTCGACAAGAGAATGTGGGGGAGTAAACCCCTGCAGGCCTTCCCCACTAGGCATACAAGATCTCTCAGGTTACCCCTATTTGGAGGGGTTTGCTAAACAAGGAAAGGCAGGGAAATGGACTTCCCTAGATGATAAGGAAGAGGGATCTCTGGGAAGGGGATGACTGTGGGATATATTTCAGATTGGGCTACTGACTTGGCACAAGAAATGAGGTGTAGGTCTCCAGACCTGAAGAAATCTGGGATTCTGATCCCCAGTTTCTTCTTGATCTAAGAGAAGAAAAGTTTTCTTTGTTTCTCCTAGATGGTGGGGTGTTACACTGATTTGGGGAAGATGGGTGAGGCCAGGCTCTTGAGGACGCTGTCAATAGACTTGATTCGGCTGCAGAATTCTCTGCAGGGACCTCACTAGTCCTCTCATAACCATGTCCTTTCTCCTCCCCTTTCAGTCCTGGGCCGGGTGCTGGAGGTGACAGATCTCCCTGAGGGCATCACTCGGACCGAAGCGGACAAACTCTTCACTCAGCTTGCCATGTCTGGCGCCAAGATCCAGTGGCTCAAGGATGCTCAGGGGCTGCCTGGCGGGGGTGGGGGGGACAACGGTGGGACTGCTGAGAACGGCCGTCATGCAGACCTCGCTGCCTTGTACACCATCGTGGCTGTGTTTCCCAGCCCCCTGGCTGCCCAGAATGCCTCCCTTCGCCTCAACAACTCTGTGAGTCGCTTCAAACTTCGAGTGGCCAAAAAGAACTATGACCTGAGGATCCTGGAGCGAGCCAGTTCCCAATAAACGGAGGAGGGGAAGGCACCAGCGCAGTGGGGGGATGGGGGAGGGGGCCGAGGGATCCCGACAGACCACGGACAGAGGCAGAAAGGAAGGTGACAGACACTGAACTGGAGCCTAAGACAGTGGGGATGAAGATGGAACAGACACACTGGCACTGGACTCCTTCTCGCTCCCCTGCCATGGGTCCCCTCTTTTTCCCTGGTTGGCCCCCCCTTGCTTCCCTCTCCTTCCTATCCTCTTCTGCCATTTTTTAATCTCTTCTCCCACCATGAAATTAATTTTTTTCATATTTTTTTGGTCAGGTAGATTTGGGAGGGTCCCACACTCCCCTATTCGATCTTCTTACCATCCCAAGCTCCCTTTTCATTTCTGGTCTTTATGAATATATTTATATGGACAGAATTAAGAAAAGCAAAATTGATTTCCCCTTCC
The DNA here is from genome assembly GCF_002288905.1 of Enhydra lutris kenyoni. NCBI lineage: Eukaryota > Metazoa > Chordata > Mammalia > Carnivora > Mustelidae > Enhydra > Enhydra lutris. The sequence continues at coordinate 5,180,615 of NW_019154158.1, forward strand.
TCTCACTTCCCCCATCTTGTCTCCCCAAACCCCAAAGAGTTAAAACTTGGGCCTCCCCCCACCTCCCAGAACACTTGTATATTGTTTGTTTGAGGTTTGTGCCACAGTAACAGACAGTATTTAATTGCACATACAGATGTTTGCTGGGTATATTCACTGTAAATTTTATTTAATCTGATTTTTTGTTTGTTTGGGGGGTTACTTGGGGGGAGGTTGATTTTGTTTTTAAATATAAAAAAAAAAAATCTGTCACTGGACGTCAGTCCCTGTTTCTCTGTTGCTGCCCTGATGTGGGTGGGGGTTGGAGGTCCTGGGTAGGTACAGTCCCACAGCTATTAGAGGGATCCCATATAGGTTGGGATGGCTTTCCCTAGCTGGCCTATGCACACATACCTTCCTAACAGTATTCCCTCATCCCATTCTCCTCCTTGCCCATAATATTTGGAGAGATGGCTGGGTCTCCAGTGGGACCTTTGTTCTGGGCTCCCCCCACTCTTTCAATAAGTGTGGTTTCATCAAGCACATCAGTTCTCAACTCCAGACCTCTGAGTCCTTATTAGTAAAATAAGAGACTTGGACTAATTAGCTTACCTCTGAGGTTCCTTCACTATGTTAATTCTGTGATACTCATGTCGGGTCCTCATGGCTGTCTGGGGAGGGGTGAGTGAGGTCCAAAACTGGGTTGTGATGGTGGCCTCATACATGTCCAGAATCTGATCTTTTGGAAACTCTTCAGGGCTGGAGGACTTGGGCCTTTCTTTCTTTCTTTTTTTTTTTTTTTTAAAGATTTTATTTATTTATTTGACAGACAGAGATCACAAGTAGTCAGAGAGGCAGGCAGAGAGGAGGAAGCAGGCTCCCCGAGGAGTAGAGAGCCTGATGCGGGGCTCGATCCCAGGACCCTGGGATCAGGACCTGAGCCGAAGGCAGAGGCTTTAACCCACTGAGCCACCCAGGTGCCCCTTGGGCCTTTCTTTAAAACGAAAGCCATTGTGTTCTGCATGGCAGGACAGAAGTAGATGTTTCTTAGGATAAAAGCTCCATCAATTGAACTTGCAATGCCAAGATGCTGTATTATCCAGGCACACTCAGCAGTCCCTGTCCTGTGCAACTGAAGAAAGGTGAAAAGCAGACATTCCCCACTCTGCATGGATCGAGCTTTTCCTCTCTCTGCCCTCTTGTTGCACAGCCTGTCAGACCGGAGCCATTAGGAGCCATCCAGCAACCCCTATTCAATCTCACCCACCCCTTAAGGAAAAAGAGCAGTGACAGAAATGACAAAGCACATTACCCTGGAAATCTCTTGGGTCTGGGTAGCAGTATCTCTAGCCAGGCTCCTCTGAGGCTTGTCTGACCCAACCTCCAATGTAATCCTTTACTTCTTACAGATACAAGGGATAAAGCAGCACTACATGACTACATCCAAATGGCTGTCCTCTGAGATGGGAGTATCTTCTCTTTCAGCCATGTCACAGCCCAGAGTAGAAGGCTGCATCCCTGCGAGATAAGAATGCCAGATACCTCACTGACCCATAAGTTCATATACCGGGGCATCAGATGAGGGAGACGGAGTCAGGGAATCAGAATGATTACAGAAGTGTGGGGCATAGCTGTCTTACCTCAAAAGTTTTCAGTCCTCGCGGGGAGGCAGACATTACTTAGAGAAGAAAAAACCCCTCTGTGTGGTAACTGCCTTCTGTCCAATGGGAATGATACCATCTCTACCTAACCATCACTGCACTCCCCCAGAGCCTCTCAGAAATCCCAGCCTGGAGTTTTTTCAGTAGCTCTTAGATTTCTCTTCACCCTGAGGACAAGATTTTAGAATGGGGGATGGGAGGATGTTCCTGGGCACACTGGAGGGAATAAAGCAGTGCTATGCATGTTCTTCACTCCCTTTCAGGATGGCAGCGAGGTACCCTTCCAGCTACCCATGGATAAGGATGCAATCTAGTCTGGCTGATAGGAAACTTCGGAGAATTGAAATTCTCCTTTCTTCACCAGTTCCTGGCCCTTTGCTTCCTAAAGGTTTGAAGTAGAGTTAGATCAGTGTTTGTGGGTATGAAAACACATGGCCACAGGAAGACAGTGGCTGAAAAATCAAAAGCTAGTTCCTAAAGTAGGTCCAGGGAAGGTAGAATTGGAGAGGTGTTTGGACCTTGGGGAACACTGTGTACAATTTGATCTATACCTTCTGTCATCCAAAATCACCTAAATGAGTATGTGGCATAAACACTGTCCCTTCTTGAATTTAGCCAGAACTGACCTGTACACCATAGATAAAAAACCAGGGCATAGCAGCTCTGGGGGATGGGAGGAGTTAGGGTCCAGCCCAGCCCAGACCTCCCCGTGTCCAATTTCTCTGTGTCAGCTGTGTCACTCAGCTGTCCACTTTCCTCCAGCCCTGTCATTTCAGCTCTGACACCAAGGCGAGAGACTGGGAGGTCTACAAATAACGTCTGGGTAGCCGGTGTGAGTACAGAGGGTATTGGGGGGGCTTAGCCCCCAAGGAAGAGGACCAGTCCTCCCCCAGCACCACCATCAAGACCCCAGGGGCTCCCTCTTCCCTCCACAGACTGTGGACTGACTTAGGGAATCCCAAACGTAAGTTGCCTCTTCATCCTCTGTCCATTGCCAGAACTGCTCCCCGCAACTTCCCCAATCTGTAGCCTATTCAGTGTCTTCAGTTTGGCCTGTGAGTAGTTAGGGTTTTAGGAGTGAAAGTATGACTCCAGGACAAGAGCGAGGATTGGAGGGTGGGGTGGGGGTGGGGTCAAGGGAATGGAGTAGTAAGGGAAGGAAAGGCTCATATTACTCTGAAAACTTAAAATAGCTGAGGACTGAAGCAGGCTGGGAACTAGGCCCTGGGCCCCTGAGCCTCAAGAAAGGGGTAGGGGTGAACAAATGTCCCCAGCCCATCCCTCCAAGCATGCTTCTGGACACACACATTAAACCTCTTCAAGAAAGGGAATCTGGAAGGGTGTATGTCACCTCTCCCTTGCCCACAGATTCCCAGGAGAAACAAACTAGGCAAATCCCTAAACCATGCAGCTTTGAGCACTGTATTGGGGCTGGAAACTCAGGTTGCCCCTCAGGGTGGGGAAGGTTTGGTATCAGTTAGAGGAACCAGTTGGGAAGTTCTTTAGTCTGTTGCGCTTTTCTCTGGACCTCCATGGAATCTTTCTGTCCATAAGCCTGTGAAAGGATTTCTGTTTAACCAAATTTCTCCCAAAGTCCACTCAAGGACCACCCTGCAATGAGGGACAGGAATTAGGACAGGAAGAGTGGCAGTCAGGGATTAGATTTAATAGTGGGGTCCAACCTCTTGCAGGATGACAGAAAAGGAGGTGCTGGAGTCCCCTAAGCCCTCCTTGCCAGGAGAGACTCGGCAAAGTGGGGTGAGTCTGGGCCTGGGACCCCCGGGTGTGGGGAGCTGGGGAGCTGGGAAGCCACCACAGTCCTTGAAGAATGCTTGAATTGATCTCACTTGAATGTGACTCCTCCGTCATCAGAATGCTAGCCAGCACCTGCAGCCCCCAATACTCCTAATCCTGGGGGGTGCCCCTTGCCCACACTAGAAAAATGTTTAGTTAGCTTCAGCCTTTCCTGCTCTAGAGAGCATGACAGTTCTTTTAATTTTGGGTTTCCTCCCCTCCCTCATCCTCTTCCTCCCTCAGCTACAGCGGCTGAAGCAGTTATTCAGGAAGGAGTCTCCGGGAACAAAGGAAATGGAGCTTCCCCCAGAGCCCCAGGCCAATGGGGAGGCAGTGGGAGCTGGTGGGGGGCCCATCTATTACATCTATGAGGAAGAAGAGGAAGAAGAGGAGGAGGAGGAGGAGCCCCCCCCCAGAACCTCCTAAGCTTGTCAATGACAAGCCTCACAAATTCAAAGATCATTTCTTCAAGAAGCCCAAGTTCTGTGATGTCTGTGCCCGGATGATTGTGCGTGAGTCACGAAGGTTAAGTGGAGAGAGTGTGATGTTGAAGGCAGGAGGTGGGGGAACAGGCTCAGGAGAGGAGCATTTGTATGGCAGACAGGCTGTGGCAAGAGGTGGCTTTAAGAAAACACTATCAGAGGGGCGCCTGGGGGCTCCGTGGGTTAAAGTTCTGCCTTCGGCTAGTCATGGTCTCAGGGTCCGGGAGAATCAAGTCCGGAGTCAGGCTTTCTACTCAGCAGGGAGTCTGCTTCTCACTCTCTCTCTCCCTCTGTGATCTCTAGCTCTCAAATAAATAAATAAAATCTTAAAAAGAAAACACTATTGGAGGAGCGCTTGTGGGGGGCTCAGTTGGTTAAGCATCCAACTCGATTTCAGCTCAGGTCTTGATCTCAGAGTCTTGAATCCGAGCCCCATATGGGGCACCATGCTCAGCAGGGAGTCAGCTTGTCCTTCTCCCTCTGCTCCTCCCCCACTTGTGGGCACTCACTCTCTCTCAAATAAATAATCTTCAAAAAATAAAAACAACACTATTAGAAACTGATAGTGTTGGGTCCTAAAAAGAAAAGGGACCTGAGAGCTAGAGTAGCAGCACTGCTACAAAGGGAAGGGGAGATCAAGAACCTCACCCAAATGTTCTTCCCTCTCCCAAGTCAACAACAAATTTGGGCTTCGCTGTAAGAACTGCAAAACTAACATCCATGAGCACTGTCAGTCCTACGTGGAGATGCAGAGATGTTTCGGCAAGATCGTGAGTAGGCTCTGGGGAGTGAGGAAGTAGAAAGGAGAGAATGCATAGCCAAGCTCCCCTCTTCCAGTCCCTCCCAAGTCATCACATCCATTTCCCTGCTTTTTCCTTCTCAACCCGTTTCTTACTCTAAGAAGGGATTGCACTCATGGGAGAGATGGGGTTCTGGGCCATACCTTGCTGTCTCTAATGCTTTCTCCCATCCCATCCTACAGCCCCCTGGTTTCCATCGGGCCTATAGCTCCCCACTCTACAGCAACCAGCAGTACGCTTGTGTCAAAGATCTCTGTAAGTGCTCCATATGGGACCCGAGGGCAAGGGCAAGCTAGACATGGCTCCAGCACCACTTCTAGATTTGGAAACCAAATTCTGAAACAGAAAGATTCTGTTTCCCATGGTTTTTCTCTCTACCTAATATTTTAGCCAACTTGAATACAGAGTCAATATTCCTGTTTTATAGCTGAGGGAGATAAGATTTAGTGAGGGCTCCACACAGCTAGCAAGAGACAGAGAGCCAAGACTGAAACTTTCATCTGCCTCGCTTCAAAATCTGGGCTCTTCATATGTAAAACTATTTCTAAGCAAGAACAAGGATTCTTGACTGTCCTCATCCTTGATACAGAGTAATACCAGTCTCAGGGCTAGACCAAGAGCTGTGGGCATCCTGGGCAGATTCATAATTTGGTACCCCTTACAAACAAATCCATTGACAATTTACTCAACATTTATTTGGAGGAGTGGCTGAACTTTATGAGGAGCATGGGTGGGAAAAAGAAGAACACACTGGTGGCAGCCCCCAGCTTGCACATGCCACTCAATGGGACAAAAGCCAACAGTTAAAGGACCACTCTCCTTAGAAGGAGAATAGTGACTGTGAGCATTCCCCAACTCCCAAACAACTTAGTAGCACAGCTGTCTTTCCAACAAGTGCTCTGCCTGGAAGGAGTGCTGGTAAGTATTTTTCTCCATCACATGACATTTCCAGTGATGTTTTTAGAGCTCTTTATAGATTGATGACTTAGATATGCCCAGCTGACCCTACCCTAATTCTACACACACACACACACACACACACACACACACGTATCCATCTACTCCATCCCACCTCTCCCTTATTTAGAAGGTTTCTGTTTCCTCCAGGTCTTTCTCTGCTTCCACAGTAATGGCTTCTTTCTTCTTCCCATTCCCACTAGCTGCTGCCAATCACAATGATCCTGTGTTTGAAACCCTGCGCACTGGGGTGATCATGGCAAACAAGGAACGGAAGAAAGGCCAGGCAGATAAGAAAAATGTGAGCACCATATTTTCCTCCTGAGGTCCCTCTGAGAGATTCCCTGGAGCAGCAGGTCCTCTCTCCTCTCTGGAAAGCTGACAGAAGCCAAGGATTCTCTTCCCCTAAAGTGGAACATAACCCAACAGACAATTTTTGCATATAATATCAGAGGGCCTCAGGTTGAGAACTCCTGCCATAGCATGTACTTTCTCCAGAAACTCCCTTCTGAAATTGTCAGATTAAGCACCATAATCCACTGAAGCCTAGGTCTCAGAACCCCGGCATTGCTGAAAAGAGGCAAGAGCCATACTTTTGGATTTGGGGAAGCAAACTTATCATGCCAAGTAATTAGAATTCTAGAGCCATGAAGGGACCATGAAGATCCATGAAGGGTCCATGAATATCATCTTGTCTGACTCACTTATCTTACAGACAAGGAAACTGAGGCACCAGACTAGCAGCCAAAAGTAACTTCATTTCCTTTTGTATTAGGGTTACTAGATTGGTAATGCCATAGACTTGCATTCAGTTTGGCAAAGAATTTGTTAGCATATCGTTACAGCTTTCTGGACAACCGGGAGGGACTGATGTGGATAACAGGTAGATAGGGCCCTAAAATTGGATGAATGACTGTGCCCAAAGGATTCAGGTCCTTTAGGGAGTGTCTAGCTAGACGGAGATTTCTGATACCTTATAACATGATTTGGTCCTCGGTCCTCACCTATGGAGATTTTTCTCACTGACACAAATGAAAATATAAATGGTATTATCCCTGAAGTTTGTGGGAAACCTAGGAGGGAAAACCTATACACAAAATAGTATATTTAAATATCTTACAGACTAGAAGAAAAGCCCAAAACCAGTCATTTGAAATTTTGTAAGGAAAAATGTATATGCCTGTTCTTGGATCAAAAAAATCAACTGCACAAAAACAGAACTAGGGATTGGCCTCAGAGTAGTTGATATGGAGGTTGGGTGCAAATTAGAGATTTTTGTAGAATGAACTATGATTTACAAAGCCCTAGCAGTGTGACTTGACTGCTTCCAGAAAGGCAAGCACACTCAGGTTCTATTCTCTTAAGGGAATTATAAAAACTGTGCTGCTCATTTTTTTTTTTCTTACACACTAGAGTATTTTTAAGAACGGACATAGTGAAAATTCTGGAAACAGCATCATGGGGGAGGGGGTGATTTGAAGGGACTAATTAGGGAAGAAAAGACAGAAGAGACTTATCAGCTATCCTCAGATCTTCAAGGGGACTATGTTTGTTCTATATTGCTCCAGAGGCCAAATCAGGACCATTACTAAAAGTTACAGGGAGACCGAATAGGTTTAATTTATGGAATTACCCTCAGATGGCATGGGCTTACTTTGTAAGGTCGTGAGCTCTTGTCATTAGCTACATTCAAGCACAATGTGGATGGTCCACCTACCAAGATGTTTTACAGGAAGCTCAGGCATTAGGCTGGTGGTTGAACTAGGTGTTTCCTCCAAGGGTTCTTCCAACCCTGAGATCCCATTATTCTGTAGTTGGCTGGCCTGGCTGGAGAGCCAGGGCAAGCGTGGGTTCCCAAGAGAGCATCTTCCTAACTCTGGTACCCCCTCCAGCCTCTAGCAGCCATGATGGAAGAAGAGCCAGAGTCTGCCAGACCAGAGGAAGGCAAAACCCAGGATGGTGAGTGTTACCTACCTCCATCCCTAGAGATGGAGTAGGGTCAGGGGCTTGGCTGTGATACAGGATGGAAGGCCAAAGGGCATGCCTGGTTTGGAGATCAAAGAGGCTCTGCAACAGAAGAGTGAAAGAATGAGGGGCTACCCTCCAGTAGCTAGAGACAACTTATTGGTGTTTCCCATCCCAGGAAACCCTGAAGGGAATAAGAAGGCTGAAAAGAAGACACCTGATGACAAAGTGAGACTCCTTTTCCCTGCAGGGACCCCAGTCCTCTCCCCAACCCAGGTTTGACACCACTCATGGCCTCAGCAGAAGTTCACACATACTCCGTGGGTCCCCATCACCCTTAACCTGCCTTCTCCATCACCTCACACACACGCATGCGTGCATGCATGCACGCAACAGAATACTCATAGTTCAGGGACCTGGAAGAGAGTTGTAATGTAGTGTGTCTGGAGAATTCCCCTGCCCTGGACTCCTGCCCCTCAGTGTGGGACAGAGGAGCCCAGAGACTCATCACTTCCTTTCACCCCCCAGCACAAGCAGCCTGGCTTCCAGCAGTCTCATTACTTTGTGGCTCTTTATCGGTTCAAAGCCCTGGAGAAGGACGATCTGGATTTCCCGTGAGAGGCCGTAGGACTGGGATGGGCATGCACCGGGAGTGGAGGGGGAGAGCCTAGCTCCCAATGGGAAAGGAAAGCGGGGGCACTCAGGGCTTGGAGCCTGTTGGGGCTGGACCCAGGCCAGATAGGTAAGTAAGCCCCCTACATCTCAGAGGCCTCTCCCTTCCTCTCGCAGGCCTGGAGAGAAGATCACAGTCATTGATGACTCCAATGAGGAGTGGTGGCGGGTAAGAGAAATGGCTGAGGCTAGGGTGGGACATCGCTTGACTTTAGAATCTGAGACTGAGAGACTGACTCGCCCTACCATCTCCTCTAGGGGAAAATAGGGGAGAAGGTTGGATTTTTCCCTCCAAACTTCATCATTCGGGTCCGGTCTGGAGAGCGTGTGCACCGCGTGACCAGATCCTTCGTGGGAAACCGCGAAATTGGGCAGATCACTCTCAAGAAGGACCAGGTAGGGGCTCCTGGGTGGCACAGTGGGTTCAGCAACCGCCTCTAGCTTTCTGCTCAGGTCGTGATCTCAGGGTGGGAAGATTGAGCCCTGTGTGGACTCTGCTTAGGGTGGAGTCACCTGAGATTCTTTCTCTCTCTCCCTCTGCCCCTCCTGCTCGTGCTCTTTCTCTAAAATAAATAAATAAAATCTTTTAAAAATATAAAATAAATATAGATAGATGATAGGTAGGTAGGTAGGTAGGTAGAACTGACCAGGTAGCTCTGGTGCCCCAATCCAACCCCAGACCCCAAGGTTCCTCGGCAAACCATACTCCTTGCAGATCTTAAGCCATTAACGGGGCTAGGATAGGCCTCCATAAATCCGGGCTCCCCTGCTCTCCTCTTCCACCTTTTCCTTGGATCACTCTCCTCTCTAAACCTTTAATCCTTCGTTCAGATCGTGGTCCAGAAAGGAGATGAAGCCGGCGGCTACGTCAAGGTCTACACCGGCCGCAAGGTGGGGCTGTTTCCCACCGACTTCCTGGAGGAGATTTAGGCGTGCCGGCGCCTGCGGACGGGATATACCCAGGCCCCATTCTGGGCAGGCCCAGTGGAGGTTGGGGAGGAAAGGGGCGAAAGCAACTATGCTGGATGGGGGAGGGGAGGGAAAGCCCGCCGGAGCTAGACGGGGCTTCGGGTTAGGGACTGGTTCCTGCCCCCCTCCCCCGGCCTCGGCCTTTGGATACCTGGCGGGCAGAGCCGCCTCACCTGCAACTCCTCAGGCCCAGCCCTTGAGAGCTGGAAGAAGAAGAACGCGTCTCCACCAGGAGGCGCCCCGGGGGTGTGGGAGGAGAACGGTCGAACGCTGCGACTGTATTAAAGTTTTGAAAAAAGTTAGAAAAGTTTGTTCTTTAACTGGGGGCCGAGTCGAGGGCATAGGAAGCCGTGGAGAATCCTCCCCAGCTGTGTCAGCTCACTACCATCGGCTAACCGGACATCCACCTGGGCCGAGTCCGGTGGGAGATGGGGAGGCAGGTGCGTCCGCCAGGCGAGGCCTCTGTTGTCATTGAAGAAAGGGGAGCCTGACTGGAGTCACGCCCCCCCCACCCCCCCCCCACCGCGGCGGCTAGAAGGACCTGGCACCAGGGTATTTCCCCTAGCTCTTGGCGATTTAGCCGCGGGCAGACCCCTTGCGTTTCAGAACCTGGCTCAGTGCCGAGCTAGGCCGCCAGGGGGCGATGCAAGATCTCCGTTGGAGAGCGAGGGACGGGGCGGGAGAAGGCGGGGTGGGGGGGGGGGGCGGAAGGAGAGAACCTGAGACACCGTGCCGGAGACCCTGGGCCTGGGAGGGGGTGGGGTGCGTGCCGTCTCCATGGCAACACTTCCTCAAGTCCTCTGGGAACCGAGAGAGCGAGGCCGGGGGGGCCTAACCCCTCCCGCGCGGCCCCCGCCCAGCCCTTTGCGACAGGTACCGAGTGAGAGGGCGCCGGGCAGACAGCAAACCGGCTCACGCGGAGACCCCCCCTGCGGCGCGCCGTATGCAAATATTATTGTTTGCATATGCAAATATGCAAATGTGCCGGCCCCGGTCAGGGTGGCAGGTGGCGGGGAGCGGGAAGGTGTGGGGAAGGGAGCTGAAGGATACGAGGAGTTTGGGGACCTGGGAGCGGACCAGTGAGAGGCAGCCTGGGGTGGTCCCTGGAGTAGGGCTGGCCGAGGGTCTGGAGCTTGATGGCGGATGGGGGAGGGTCAGCCCCGGCAGTCAGGAGATCCTCTTCTGCCCGTTGTCTGCCAGGCCTGAGGTTGGCACCGCCTAGCAAGGTTGGCAGCGGGAGCCCGGGCACCATCTGCTGCTGGCAGGGGGAGGGCAGAGGCTCAGCTGGGCTGGAGAAGAGAAGGGCCCGGGACGGACGCGCACCCCTTCCTTCCAGAAGGCTGAGGTGTGGAGGGGGTAGGGAAGCACACAGGAAAACTCTAAGCGGAACCTGGTTCGGTTTCCTGTTCCCTTTGCCCTTGACTGTCTTGCCGGACGCCTGGGGCCGGCGGCAGGGTCATAGAGGAAAACTCAGGCAGCCCCCCTGTAATCACGCTTGGGCTGGAATAGGAGCAGATCACAAGCAGCCCCCCTCCACCACCACACACAAATACAGCCTTTTGCCCCCATCCCTCCTCGGGATCCGCCTACCAAGAAAGGCGTGGTGGGGGTGGGGGGTCGGAGGCCCAGTGCGGGGATGCTAGGACTCCGGTCGCATCTCTTCATCAAGAGATCCGAGGGACTCAAAACTGAGATCCTCGAGAGGGGCCCCCCCACAATGCAGAAGCAAAACCAATTTACTGGCTCATTGGGTGGTGATGCTGGTGTGGGGGTGCCGAGAAGCAGAGAGAGCTGCTGTTCTCCCCGCTCTACACTCGGGGGGCACCCCCCTTCCCCGCCTCGCGGAGCCGGCAGCTGTCCCTAATTAGAGCGGCGGTTTAATTGGATTTATCAGCAGTTAATAGGAAATTAAGCAAAGGGCCCGAGAGAGGGAGGGCGGGAGGAGCGGGGAGGCCGGCTGCGCGGAGCTCAGAGGACGGGGGCTTGGGGTGCCAGGGGTGAGGACACCGGCCCAGTATCGCGATTGAGCCCCATGATCAACGCCCTCCCCCCAACACTTGCCCACTGGTTGAGCCCAGGCCTGCCACTGGAGAGCAGGACTCATGAAGGAGGCAGGAGCGACAGCGACCCTGTGTGAGCCCCCAACGCCCCTCACTCCCACAAACGGCCGCCTAGGTGATGGATGATATTGCCACAGGCAGCAAAGGTCATAAGTCTGGGCCAAGGAATGGACTGAATTGAAAACAGACTGGAGGAGGGGCCAGGTTACCCTGGTCCAGGACACAACCCACACCCTACCCCTCTGCAGTACCCACTCCGCTCTTAGCGAAGAACGTACTGCCTTACAAGTGGGGAGATTGGGCAGCACGGGGTAATGACGGGAAACACAGAGTGATCGTCCCTTCCACATCTCCCTCCCAGCTGTGTGGGTAATCCTGGCAGTCCCTATACAGCCACCAATGTCCCTCGGTGGCTCCCTAACCCTCCCCAAGTGCTGGGGTTGGGACCAGCTGGCTTGGCTGCTATCTGAGAGGCCCAAGGTCTGTACCACCCACCCTGGGCGCCAAGGAAGGAAGCTAGCAGGCTGTCAAGCAGGGTAGCAGGGTCCACAGCCCCAGGCACCTCCTGTCACTACTACCTCATTATGTGGGTAGGCTAATAAGGCCTGTTTCTAGGACCCCAGCAACCTCTGCCACACTCTACCACGGGAGGGCATAGACAGCAGTTCCTGTGTGGGTGTGAACCTCTGAATGTGTAGGGGTTGGTGGGGGTCCCTCTGTGTCCCTGGAGATTATGGGTGTCTGTGCCGCTGGTGTGTGTGCCTGTGCCCCAAGTGTGTGAGGTGTGTATATCAGCACAAGATGTGAGTGTAAGTTGGTATGTGTGACCCTGGTGTGTGTCTGTGCCCTTAAGTATGTATTGGTCGGACTTGTCCCCATTCTCTATCCCCCCCAACCTCTATAATTTTTGTCTGGCTTAGCCCCTGAGTGTCTAGGTGTGCATACGTGCTTTGGCGTGTCTATGTGTGCGATCTTCACACTTGGGTGTGCCCCGAGTGTGGGCATTTCCACGTGTCTCTGCCTGCAGGACTGCCTATGTATCAGGAAGAGCCACCCCTGTGAGTGTGTGTTGCTCTGGCGTCTCTGCCTGCAGGTGTATGTATCTCCGTGACAGTGCGGGGGCGTGTGCCTGGGTGTGAGCCGCGCGACAGCGTGTATTCGAATGACAGTGTGACGCACACGCGCACTCGTGTGTGTGTGTGTGTGTGTGTGTGTGTGTGTGTGCTTGCCCGCGCGGGAGCGCCTGGGTGAGTCTCCCGCACCCGCCCCTTCCTCTCCCTATTTCTATTCCTCTCTCCTCTCTGGGAGGGCTTGGCTCCGCCGTCCGCATCATCTCCATCCATTATTGAAGAAACAGCCGCGTCCGCTCCAATCACATCAACACCCCCCCGCCCCCCTCCATTCCGTTCGCCCCACAGCCCCTCTGGGTGCTGGGAAGGGGGGAGCCGTGGCACAGCAGGGGCGCCGGGCAGGAGCGGGCTCATGAACCCGGTGCCCCGAGCCGGGCGAGGCACCGGGACTCCGGGGTCCCTGGCGGAGAGCGCTTTGCATAAACAGATGGCGCGGGCGTCTTTGTCTCGCTCGTTCGCTCGCCGCGCGGCTCCCAGCTCCACGGCTGTCTGGCTGATGCAATCATGATCATCTCTCAGAGCCTCGGGACCCGGCGCCCTTAATAGCTGCAAAGGGGGTCAGAGGCTCCGGGGCTCCCGAGCAGATGCTGGGCACCATGTCTTCCCTCCCGGGCGCCCCCTCCCTGCCCCACAGCTGCAGAGGGAAGACGGAGTCCACACCGAGGTGACGGGCATGTGGAGGTGACCGGGAAGTAGACCCCGGGCAGTGCCCTGAGGTGTCTCCAGGCTGTCTCGTTGGACTGCTGCAGCCCCCCCAGGGGCAGCAAGCTGGAGAATAGGAATAGAATGGGGGATGGGAGGGGGGGGGAGAAAGAGATAAAGACAGAGACAGGCATTTGTAAAGAGAGACACAGAGGGTAGAGAGATGTAGACGGAAGGAGAGACAAACAGAGAGAGACACAGAAACAGATACAGAGGGGCAAAGCCTGATAGAGCTGCAGAGGGAGAGACAGACAGACACAGCCAGAATGATAAGGCACAGAGAGACACAGACATACACAGAGACACAGAGAGACAGAGGTAGACAGAAAGGGCTGGAAGAAGAAAGAAGCAGAAAGAAGGGCAGCCAGAGACTGGGGCAGTCGGGGCAGAGGGCAGTGGGCAGTCTTAGGGCAGAGACCCAGCCCAGGGCATCTGGAGCCCACCAGCTCCGAGAGAGGAACCTGCCTGAACCTCTGGTTCCTCCCACAGCTGACGAGGTGGGAGATCCCTCGTGCCCTCTCCTTTCTTGCCCCCCCCCCGCCCCACCTCAAACCAGAAGAGGGGAAGCTGCGGGACCCAGTGCCTTGGCGGTGGGAGTGGCAGGAGAGGCAGGCGGGACTTGGACCGACGCTCCAGGCACAGACTTAACCTGCCCCAAACTGTGGGGCGCAGAGCCTGCAGGACCCGACAGGGGGCGCCCGAGGCATCTCCCCTAAGAGCTTGGGCGCCCGCGCGAAGATTAGTGTCGTGGTGCGATTTGGCGTTTGGAATCTAGTCCCCACGGGACCCCGCACGCCCCAGGCCACCCCTAATCCTCAGCAAATGACTTCTGCCGTCCCTCACGCGGCTTGGTCGGGTGGCCTTAGTCTTTCTGATGGGAGAGTGCGCGAGGGTGGGGAGAGATGGGATCCGGAACTCACGGAGGTCTGCGTCCCAGATCAGCCCCAGAGATCACGATCCAGAGATGGGTGGGGACTTAGAAGTAGGATCTCAGGCAAGGGATCAGAGACTGGCACCAGAAATAGGTGCAGGGTCAAGGCCCCCCAGAGAGGCCAGAACAGAAGCAATAACGTAATAAGGCGCTTGGAAAGTGGGGGCGGAGGCCCGAGGCAGGAGGAACAACCGCGGCTCTAGGAAAGGAGCGGGGCGGAAAGTTCGGAATGCGCCAGTCCTTGGTCACCAGAAGTCACAAGAAATAGTACAAGAGCCCGGGCGAGGGCCCGAGAAGCCAAGGGGCGCGGCACGGGGGGCCAGACGTCCCTGTCTGCGTCCTGGCGCCCCAGCTGTGCCATGCAGAACCAGATGTGCAGCCCAGATGTGCAGCCCCTGGAGCTCGAGCTCTGGGATTGATTGCTAGTCCCGGAGACTGGAGGGCTGGGGGGCATGAGTGACAGAACATTCCACTCCCCAGCGGGTCCTGGAGGTGCGGGTGTTCAGGGAGGACCCGGCTCTGCGCTCCAGGTTCTGACATCCTGTCAGTCCCCCCTTCTCCGCCCCACCCCCACCCGACACACATCGCAGCGAGTCTCTGTCTCTTTGTTCTCGCCGTGTCTCTGACACTTTATCTCATTATCCGCCGGAGGGAGGCGGAGAGCCTGGGACCCCGCAGCCTAATTACAGCCGCGTTTGTCAGCGCAGGGGCGGGGGAGGTATCAGCGCCAGGAAAGGGAGGGGGCCCCCAGAAGGGTAGCTTCCTTCCCTGTACGGCCCCCCTACCACCACCACCACCGCGCAAGCCCAGTGGTGGGTGCACCACCACCGGGCTCTGGGCTGGAGAGGTGGATTTGCCCGTGGGGTGGGAGGGAGGAGGATGGGAGGGTGAAGTTAGCATGGCAGTGGGGAGAGGTGGTTAGGACTAGGCTCCTGGGTGCCTAGGCCCCCAACTACCCAAAGACGATGGCAGTGAACTTTCCCACCCTAGCAGCATAGCAGACACCTAAGTTGGCTGCAGAAAGGGAGGCAATTGCTCTGAACGTGTATTTCTGTATGTGTTGTTCTCTTTCCTCCTTCACCATCTTTTCTGTCTTTCCTTGGCTATTTTCCTTACCCCATTCTCTTCCTCTCCATCACAGTCAGAAACAGCCTCCTTGGGGGCTCCAACTTTATCTGGAGGGGACTGGACATAGGCAGAGCAAGCAAGTCTATCAAAGCCTCAAACTTCGACAACTGACTTAACTCTATCCTGAACCAGGTTTAAAATACACCCGGCTCCCCTGACCGCTAAACACTATTCCAAGCCAACCACAACACAACTTGGAGCACTACGCAGGACTAGAGGAGCTGGGGCTGCTTTAGTGCTGTGGGTCTCTCTGTCCCTCTCCTCCTCCCACTACACTGTGTAGGGAGACAGAACTGGGGCCTTATCTGTGAGCTCTAGAGCTGTCCAGGTAGTGCTTCCGATGCCATCACTGGTCCCCAGGACCCTCCAGGTCCCACCGGTGAACATTACCCCTGCACTTGGCTTGCAAGTCTCTCTGTCCGACTGCCTGTCCCATGGTGAGTTCCTCCTTCCACCTCTGGATCCTCCCTCAATCAGTCTCTTGCTCAAAGCCTGTGTTGCCTCTCTCTGAAACCAGTTCAAAGTCCCAGGTGTGATGGTGTCCCCCAGACCAGGGTGCGGCCATTGGGAGGAGTGCCGGATCAGAAAGCCCTCTGCTTCCTGACACTTCTCTGGCTCTGAGCTGGGAACTGCGGGAGGAAGAGATGAGTGGGGGTGGGGTGAGCCAGCTGAAGCGGGCCCGCTGGGCCGGGCTGGGCTGGGCTGGGCTGACCCCTCCCCAGTCGGGGGCGGGACCCCAGGAAGAGCGAGGGAGCAGAACCGCTGGGGAGCATCAGACGGTGAAGAGGCGCTATGGCGGGAACGAATCACGGGGCCCGCTTCTACCGGCAGATCAAGAGACATCCCGCGGTGAGTTCTGTCCCCAGAGCCACTGTACTAACTCCTAACTCTCTCGCTTCCCTGGCGGCCCCTAAATCTCCCAGTACCCTTGCCCCTTGCCAGTTCCCCAGTGCTCCTGGTCTTTATCCAGGAGCCCTCAGTCTATTGAATCCACCTGGGACCCACTAGCTGTGGGACGAGGGAGACGAAGGCTGGAGGTGTGGTGTGGGAGATTCCAGGTCCTCTCTCCCAGACAGGAGGGAGTGCCAGACCCGGGCTGGGGTGGGGGCGGGGGCGGGTGCTGGCAGAGAAGATTGTAAAGGGACTGCGGGGAGGGGGCTGACCCCTAAAATGCCCTCCGTCTTCCCCGCAGCTCATCCCGATGATCGGCTTCATTGGCCTGGGAATGGGCAGCGCCGCGCTGTACCTCCTGAGACTCGCCCTGCGCAGCCCCGACGTCTGGTAAAGGCCGGGTCTAGGACGCAAGCAGGGCGCCTGGGTGAAGCAAGGGTAGGGCAGGAATGCTAGGGCCTCTCAGGAACGGTGCCAGTGGGTGGTCTCATCAGGGATCCCCAGGCGGCGCATCTGCGTGTGCGCCGCGCGGCAACTCCAGGCAGGAGCCTGCTCCTGCCCCCAGGCGGCCCCGGCCTGCGCTCGCATCCGTCCGGCCGACCACTCACTCCTGGGGCCCCAGACTCGACCCGCTTCGGGCTGCGGAACCCGCACGGCTCCCGGCCTGGTTGCCATGGCGACGTGCTCAGCCGGCGGGCAGCCTTTGGGTACTTCCACCTCCCCACCTGAGTGCTGGGGGTGTGGCCGGGTGAACTGCTAGGGGAGCCTTTGGGGCTAGAGGGGAGCGGAGAGTCCCAGCCCCACCGAGGTCGGTGGGGGTGGGCCATGGGGGCTCTCCAGCCAGCGCCATGAGCACCACAGGGGTAGAATTGCAGGCGCATCACGAAACCCCAGCTCCTCAGGATCTCATTCCCAACGCTCTGCTCTGGGGGGTGAACCTAGAGCGGCAAGGAACAGGTGGGAGGCCCTGGGCTGAGTTGTCAGTCTCTCACGTGGCCCGAGCCTTCCTGTTTCACTTGTCACTACCCCTGTCAGTCTCTGGGAAGTAGGGCCCCCCCCTCCCCCAGGATAGGACGGGGGTGTTGGGGGTGGGGCAGAGACTCTGTCACTTTAGGCTCCTGGGTCCTAGCTTTCAGAGAGGAAACCCTCACCTTCCCCCTCCTTCTCTGTAGCTGGGACAGAAAGAACAACCCAGAGCCCTGGAACCGCCTGAGCCCCAATGACCAATACAAGGTACCTCCTCCATCTGTTCATCTTGGTCCCAGGACCACCCTCCCCACCCCCAGGCCACGAAGGGATGTCTGGGGCACTCAGTGCCCCTTTCCCTCCTATAGTTTCTTGCAGTTTCCACTGACTATAAGAAGCTGAAGAAGGACCGGCCAGACTTCTAAGCTGGCTGGGGTGCCTGTGAGAAGTAAACCACCATCAGCCAGCCGACTCATTTCTTCCACTCTCTGCCCCCTGCCCCCAGGGCACCACTCTAGCCACCCTGTCCAGCTGCTGCTTACACAGGCTTGGTTCCCACAGGAGGGGAGACGGCTCCCCACCCCCTTCCCTTGCTCCCTCAGCGGAAGCGCTTCTGACCCTCCGCTGGAGCCTCTGACCCTCCGCTGGAGTCCCACGCGGGGGGAGGAGTTAGGAGGGCAGGCCGTGTGTTGACCCAAAAGGCTCCAACCAGCCCCTCTGCCCCCCTACCCGTGCTTTGCAGGGTGTGGCTCAGGCTACGTGTTGAGCGTGGCCAACGTGAGCCAAGAGCAAGCGAGGGCCTTTCGGTGCCAAGTGACGTGGCGGGCCCCACGTTAGCCCAGGCTCTGGGCGCTGGTGCAGGGGCGGTGCTGCTCTGGCTCGGCTGGGCTCGTCCCCTGCCGCCCAGCCTGCCCTGGATGAGGCACCTTCGCCTGGGGAAGCGCAGCGAGAGCTCCTCCCCGTGCCTAAGCCCACTGCTTCCCCAGCCAACAGGCATCCCCTCCCCGCAGCCTTGCACCTGGGCCTCCCCCGCCATCCTGCCCCTCCCTTGCTCCCCTCAGTCTCCTGGGATCAAACAGAAGCAGCCGTGGGCAAAATACAATTTCATTTAACAAATTGAATTTGCTGCGCCTGCTAATCACGTCTGGTGTTGGCTCTGATCAGAGACAGAAAAAGGAGGCTGCGGTGGGGGGGGGGGGCGGTCCTTGTGGTGGTGGGAGGGAAGGGAGAAACACGTGGAGGGAGACAAGTCACCACCGGCCCAAGGGACCCCCCTCCCACAGTAAAAGGACAGCTCAAGGCAGGTTAGCATTTTATTAGATAAAAACAGAAAGATGGGTGCCTACCCACCCTTTCCTCTGGCTCACAAGGGCAACTGGCCTCTCTTCAAGTAAAAGCAAGGAGTCTGTAACACTGAGATAATGGGAGAGCTCAGGGCAAAAAGCCCCAGGCCGCCTCCTTCTAAGTTTAGTTGCAAAAAGAAATCTTCTCAGCTACAAAGTTCAGAGTATAGCTGGGTCTTTCCCTAAATAAGAGCCCTTCCCTCCTCCAGCAAAAAATGGAAAGATAGTCACGCTCCTCTCCATTGGTCCCAGTAGGCAGGACAATAAACTGCAGTCTGTGGGCCTCATTTCCTAAGGGCCCTCAGCGCTCATCAAAACCAGGCATGGGGAAGGCCCTGGCAAACTGCTCCACTCGTTGCCTCAGGTCGGCCAGCCGATGACTTGTTTCTGGGTCCTTGAGCAGGAAGGATTTGAAATCCTGGAGTTTGGCTAGAGGGGGGATAAGGAAAAAATCGGTCAGAACTCCAGAGAAGCCAGTTTGAACATCCAGCGGGAGGGACGGATAGCAAAAGGCTGGCTCGGCCAGGGTCGTGCCCACTCACCAGTCTTGCTCTTCACCTCCAAGCCAATGCTGACACCTTCATCTATGAAGTCCACAACTCTCCGAAAGTCATCCTCGCGGAACTGTCTAGAGGTCAAGGCTGGGGCCCCTGGGAGAGACACAGAAGAGGGTTAGCACAGTGCAAGCCCACCTGGTAGCCATCCTTCCTCCCTCAAAGCCCAGGTCTCACCGAGCCGCAGGCCCCCAGGTGTGATGGCACTTCGGTCTCCCGGACAGGTGTTCTTGTTGGCTGTGATGGAGACCAGTTCCAGCACCCGCTCGGCCCGAGCTCCATCCAGGCCCTTGGGCCGCAGATCCACGAGCACCAGGTGGTTGTCGGTGCCACCTGAGGGGAGAGACGGTCGGCAGGGGGAGGTGAGTTCTAGGCCTCTGTCTGGGGCTGCAGAGGCTCTCACCCACCCGCCGGCTCACCAGACACGAGCGAGTAGCCTCGCTCTAGCAGGGCATCAGCCATGGCCCGAGCATTCTTTAGGACCTGCAGGGCATACTCCCGGAACATGGGGGTGCAGGCCTGCAGGATGAGACAGGAACAGCTGGAACCCCAAGCGCCACCCTTCTGCCCTGCCCCCTTCAGCACAGTTGTGACTCCATTCTTGACCCCACCTGGGCACTTCCCTGCTATCAGCTCCGATTCCCTCAGCATGCAGCAGGGTCTAAGGCCCCAGGCCCAATGCCCTCCCCACAAGAGTCAGCTCCCCAACCTGCTTTAGGGCCACAGCCACTGCAGCAATGGCATGGTTGTGGGGCCCTCCCTGCAGGGATGGGAACACAGCAAAGTTGATTCGGTCCTCAAATGTGTAAGGGATCTCCCGGCCAGTCTTGGGATCCACTGCCCGCGTCCCCTTCCGGTAGAAAATGAGTCCTGACCTATGTGGGAAGTGGGTGATCAGAATCGAAGCTGAGAAGAAAGGACAAGGGGTAGGGAAAGCAGAGGAAGCTGGCTGGCCTGGCCCCTGTGCTCTCAGAGTCTACCTCAGCTGAGCCGGTGTGCAGCTGAGCCCAGTGGTCAAGGAGAGCAGCCCTTCAGGCCCACTCCCAAATCCCCCAGCAGGGAACCGCCACTATGGGCAAGACAAGGAGAGTCATCACACACTGAGGAGTCTCTGGGGCTTCAGGTGGGAATGAACCTCTTTGGGATACAGCCTAGCCATGCCCCGGGAAAAGGGCGTGAAGGCAGGCGAAGACGAGGCCTGACCTCAAGGAAGTCTGACCTGGCTCCTCGCAGGGTCTTGTGAGTGGTGGTGGTGACAACATCCGCATGCTCGAAAGGTGAGGGGATCACCTTGGCTGCCACCAAGCCACTGATGTGGGCCATGTCTGCCAGTAGGTGCGCCTTGACCTCATCACACACCTGGGCAGGTACAGAGACAGGCCTCAGCCTGGGGAGGGACCACATAGGCCTCCCCCAGGCGGCCCCCCTTCCAGAAGCTCCCCACTGCCTCCCTGGGATGTGGCCAGCATGCCAGCCCTGCGCCAACCTCTCTCATTCGGGCATAGTCGATGAGGCGTGCGTACGCGCTGGTACCAGCTATGATGAGCCGTGGGCGGAAAAGTCGAGCTGTCAGTGCCAGCTGGTCATAGTCGATAAGGCCAGTTTTAGGCTGCGTGGACAAACGAAAAGCTGAAGCCCTGAGAAGGAAGCAGGGCAGCTCACTCTTCTCCTTGACCCTGGAGGCTGCCCAGGACTCCCACCCCTCCCCATCCCCAGGAGAGGGCCACCAGGGCCCAGTACTCACATTTAGCTTATAGGGCATGGACTCAAAGAAAATGGATGTGGCTGAGACCCGCCTGACATCAGACATGTAGCCATGAGTGAGACTGGGAGCAGATGAGAGAGATCAGAGAGCTTCAGAGACGAGTAACTCCCAGGC
Source organism: Enhydra lutris kenyoni (assembly GCF_002288905.1). Taxonomy (NCBI): domain Eukaryota; kingdom Metazoa; phylum Chordata; class Mammalia; order Carnivora; family Mustelidae; genus Enhydra; species Enhydra lutris. Next base: position 5,201,478 of record NW_019154158.1, read on the forward strand.
TTCACCACACCCTGCCTGCCCAGCTCCAGAGGACCCTGTCCCTGGAATGCTGCTCCAAGCAGGCACGACCCTCCCTGCTCAGTCCACTCTGTGCTGAGCACTGGTGACGGGGGTCTTCTCGTCCTCATCCACTGACGTGCACGGCAAGACACATGGAAGATGTTCAGTAACTCTTTCCCTATGCTCACCAAAGCCAACACCCATCCCATCCATACTCACTGGCCCCCGTCGGGCAAGTCTAGCCCCATGATTCGGTCATGAGGCTGCAGAAGCGCTGTGTAGGCGGCCAGATTAGCCGGAGAGCCCGAGTACGGCTGGACATTGACTCCCCAATGCGCAGGATCGAGGTCAAAGGCCTCCAAAGCTCGGCGCTGACACAGCAGCTCGATTTCATCCACTACCTCTGCTCCTCCATAGTATCTGCCACAAGATGGGGATGTATCAGGGCACACAGAAAGGGTCCTGGTATCCCCTGCAACCAGCGGCAAAGGGCTAGGAAGGCCGCTCCTCTACACACGCTGGGAGGGTACAGGCAGGTGTCCCCCACAGGGAGCACCATCCCTGAGGCTGCCTTCATCCCTCTGGCGCCAGCCCTCACCTCTTGCCAGGATAACCCTCCGAGTACTTGTTGCTGAGACAGGACCCCAAGGCCTCCAGCGCAGCTCGGCTGCAGAAGTTCTGGGGTGAGGGGGGATTGGGGGAGTTAATGTCAGAAGGTACTGAGCCCCTTTCCCTGGAGCCCCCCGCAGCCCTTCCCTGCCAGAGCCCCAGGCCGCAGGGAGGGAGCTGGGTTCTAGAGAAAGCTCTGTTTTTTCATTCAGCGTTCCTTGTCTGGCCTGAAGAAAGCATCCTGAGAAACCCGGCTGCTGGGATGGATGTCCCCTGCAAAGCCACCTGTCCACTCGAACCTGTACTTCCAGGTTCCTCTTCCCTCTTGGGAAGGGGAAGGGACCACACTAGACTGCAGGGGCCCTGGACAGTTCTGAAGGCTAATGTCCCCAACCCCTAATCCAGGCTGGCCCTGCCTTCTCTTCAGAGGACAGTAAGAAGAGGAGGAGATAAGGCCCAGCAGAAGACCTTGAGTCTGAAAGGGAAATCTGGAGAAAGAGCAGTATGATGACCTATTACTTCCTGCGCCCATTGTGGCCCATGCCGTGGTCCCTCTCCCCAAGCCCCACCTCTGAGGCAATGAGCTCCAGGCCACGACACTGCCTGTCCTTCTCCCTCTGCAGCAGCTTCCACATCTCAGGGTCACTGTCTGACAGACTCTCCTGGCCTGTCCAGCCCCTGGATGCTTCTCCAGTGTGGGTCTGGGCCACCTCACTGTGCTGGCACCGGACGGCCATCCTGACCAGCTGACCACATCTCTGCAGAGGCTAGGAGAGGAAAAACCAGAGTCAAAAAAAACAAAACAAAACAAAACAAAACACCAAAAAAAAACCACCACAATCATCCAAATAGTCTCCCAGCAACCCTCAGCCATGCTTATCAGGCTTTCTGGCTCGAAACCTAGCAGCCAGTGGTCCAGCAGCCTTTTCCAATTCTTCCCACCCACACCTCCGCCTTCAAACGCCAGTTCCAGAGCCAAGGTTGAGTTCAATGTCCAGGGGGTGGTTCTGATTTGGTCCATTTACTTCACCTCAGAATTTCCCTCCAGCTTGACCCATGAACCACTCTGCAAAGCCAGAAGGCAAAGTTTGTCCCCCAGAAGCCTATGCCTCTGGAACTCAGAGGCAGTCCACTAAGGTTCCAGAACCTCCCCAACCCACAGGAACAAAAAGGTCTTCCTGCAGGACCTCCATGGCAGTCAGGGGGCTGGAGGCTGAGTTGGCAAGGATTTAGGCAATAGGCTGCAGAGGTAGTTTCCAGAGCAAGAGAGGTGGCAGAGACCTTTAGCAGTCTCTGGGGGAAAGGTGGATGGGGGGAGCCTACTGGCAGGAAAGCCAAAACCCACACCCTGCCCTCTGTGCCCTCCATTCTTCCATGTCCTTCCAGCCCACAGAGTCAAGGGACTCCTAATGTAAGTAGTGGGGCCGGGTTGCATCATCTGCAAGGCTGGAAGCTGGCAGGAAAAGACTGGGCTCACCGGTCCAGTCCAGGAACCCGCTTATTCAGCAGGGTCCACGGGGCATCTGGTGCGGTTCTCTCCCCTAATGCCACGTGAAATGGGTGATCGCAGGCCCTGGGGCGTCTGGTTGCCGGAATGGCGAGGGGCCCCAGATGCTCCGCGGGCATTGGGGTCGGAGGAGTTCTCAAGGATTCCCTAGTTGCAAGTCCGTTCCCCGAGGACCAAAACCACGTGCATGGAAAACCCAGGAGAACCCCAGAGTTTGTGAATGGGAACTGGGGTAGGAGGGGAGCTCGTTTTCTATTGGTCACCCAGTATCCGAAGCCCCGTTCTTACCCGAGTCGCCCAGAGCAAAGAAAAGGGCAGCATCGCAACCCGAGGTCGCAGGAGGTGCAGCCACCAACTCCAGCGGGGTAAAGCAAAAGGTAGGAAGAAGATTGATCCGAGAGCGCGTGCGCGAGAACAGACCGAGACACCACCGGATTAAGGGGAAGGACCTACGCATGCGTGAGGCCGCCCCTTTATGGTCTGTTGGGAATTGTAGTTTTTTTGCCTCCTTCTTCCTCTTCAGTTCCCTGTCTGCAACCCATAGTCAGAGGCTCTTGCCTGAAAGAAAAGAGATCCAGTGCCGCACCACCTCCTCATTGTCCTCAAGCTGAGTGGGGGGTATATCTCCGCCCCTTGTTCAAACAGCGGCCATTTATTGGGTGCCTCCTGAATACCTAGATTATTAGGCTCTTTGAAAATATAAAGATTCCTCTTCGAGGAATCTCTTTGAGGAGAGCCGCCGTGCCCTGAAAAGCTCCCTAGCTTGGAAGGGTGAGATCTGAGTTCAAGTTCCACCTTTGGGACAAACTAGCAAATTAGCCTCTCTGGCCCTCAGTTTCCTCACTTGTAATCCAAAAACAACATATAGTGAGGATTGAGTGAGGCTCTGTATGTAAACATGCTCCCCAGAGCTCTGGAATGGATCACCGTCCCCTCATCCTCTGGCTACTCCATGATTATCTCCTTCGCCTGCGACATCCTGGAGCTGAGTGAGGCGCCCCCTCCTGTTGTACACTTGTTGAATCTTGCTATCTGTTGACCTCCTGCCGCTCCAGCAGTCAGTGAACTCTCTTTTATCCCTGGGGCTCTAGATCCTCGGAACCAGACAGGATCTTCCTTTCAGCCTGACTTCGTCTGGACTCATCCTCTGAGAGAGGGAATCACTGACCCCTCTAGAAGTAGGTCCCCAAACCTCGGGATCAGAATTGGCTGGGAAATGTAATATAAATATATGAGTGGGAGACTTCTCTTCCCTGGTTCTAATTCAATGGATCTTAACGAGCAGACATTTGCCCACTCATGGTGACAGTAAAACCTCTCCTCAGTGATTCTAATAAGCAGTGATTTTGAGAACCATCGTCTTACTTAACAAAATGACACATTCATTCATTCACTCATTCACTCATTCAACAGACATGTTGCACTCCTACTCTGTGCCAGACATGGCCTAGCCTTGGAGATACAAGAAGAGATCACTGACTGCTGGGACATCAAGAAGTGAACAGGTAACAAAATGCAAAAAGTGCAGTGATGGGCAGGGGCAACTCAGCTCCCAGAGGTCCAGATGTCCCAGGGGGAGGGCGGGGAGGAGGAGGAGAGGATGGCTGCAGAGGAGGCAGTTTGTGAGTCAGAGGAAGAGGAGAAGGACAGTCCATCACAGAACATGTTGACATGCAAAGTCTCATTTAATCTCCAGGACATGCTATTTTATTATTGCCTTACGGGTGAGGAAACTGAGACCCAGATGGGCTAACTTGCTTATTCTGAACATTCCCACTTGGCTCTCCTACCAGGCCTCAGAAGTCCCTGCTTTGCTCTAACCTTCACTCCCACTCAAACCTCAGGTGTTCTCAGGTTTTCCAGGAATAAGCCCTTGGTTAGGGTTCTCCTTCCTCCAGTCTCTGACCTAGAACCACCTCCCACCTCTCTCTTCCTTTCAACTTGAGTCTGTTATTCACCCATCCACCCACCCATCCCTCCATCCATCCATGATTTATTTTCCCCTCAGCGACTTCTTACTCCCAGGCACGTCTAGGTCAGACTCACCTCTGACTCAGTTTCCTGCTGGAACCAGTGGGCAATTCCCTGGAGAGTACTGCACTGTCTGAGCCGGTATTTTGGCCCAGGACTCAAAAAGAAGGAAGGCAGAAGACCAAGTGTCCAAGTGTCGAGGTGTGTTCTGTGCCTCAGCTTGTCCTACCCCCTCCCTCGCCCGTCAGGGGTCCCCAGGGGAGGGGGGCGGCTGAGCTCGAGAACTGCTAATGAAGCCGCAGCCAATTAACGCCCGGACCAGAGTTGGGGGCGGATAAAATTAGCAGCGGCGGCGGCAGGAGGGAGTTGGAGGCGGGGGTGGGGAGGGTGGGCAGCTGGCTGAAGGGGGCCTTGTTTGCAGGCGGCGAGCGGCGGCGACGCGGCCGGGCTCTCCAAACTCGCGCTCGTCCCTTCCCCCACCCCCTCGTCTCCGGCTTCCCTCCCTGTCTCAGCCGTCTGCAAACTCAGCGCCCACGAAATTAGGAAGGAAAAGGAAGATCGATGACTCCAGATGCCGCAAACACCGGTCCCCCTCCCCCCCACCTGCCACCTCCCTCCAGCCCCTCGGAGCTTAGCAGGTTGTCGGCGCTCTGCCTACGCTGTCCCCGCAGCTTCATCCCATTTCAAGGCCTTGTACCTCCTCCCCCAGGTCATCTCCAACAGTCCGATGGTAGTCCCCTCTCAGGTCTCCTCCGCACTGGATCTGCTGCGGCTTCCCTGCGTCCACCTCGGGAGAAAATCCCCACCTCAGTCAGAGCTCCCACAGCAAGGGTCGCCCTCATCTCTCCCTAATCTGGTCTTGGATGACCTCCAAGGTGCTAGCTCCGTCAATATTTGCCTCAGTTTCCATGAGCCGCCGAGAGAGGAGTACCAGGCCAGGACGCTGTTTCCCCATAAACCCACACCACCACCCCTTCCCTACAAAGGTCTCTCACACAGACACTATTGGATTTCACTTTATTTTGTTCCCTTTCCCGTCTGTTGGGTCGTAGAAAAAATATCACCAAGAGGAAGCAGCCGGAAAGGGGCAGGTGGAGCAGGGCTGCAGGGATGGAAGGGAAGCGGGCAGAGGGCAGGGGCCCAGTCGATCGCCTAGGCCGGGGAGTTCTGCTTCCGCTACCCTAATTAGAGTTTCGGGGGAAAGGCGGACAGGCATACCGGCAGGCAGAAGGGGTTGGGGATAGGCTCCGCAATTTATAGGCCTCACAGTCTTTACGTGGGGACAGGGTGGAACAGGAGGACAAGCGCCTGGGGGTAAGAAAGGGTGCGATGAGGGTGCCAGGCCAGGCGTCATTAAAGATAAGGACAAAGGGAATGTCCAACCCAGCGCCCAGGGGCATGAGGGGGACCCACTGCAGACGTGAGGGACGCTGGGACCGCCTCCAAGCCCCATCTATTCTAGACCTGTGCTCTTGCCTCTCCACTTTGGGAGGTGGTGCAGGGGCTACCTCTCCCCCCAGCCCCCCACCCCTGCCTCGTGGGCACTCCCCATAAGGAAAGGGTGGACCTATGGCGGGTGGCTGACTGTCCCGGGGAGGGCTGTTCCTTCGCCCTCAGAATGGAAGGGGTGGACGCGGCCACAGGAGCTGCGGGGCACAGGGAGGGATCTCACTTAGGGAGGCCGGGGTCTGGCGGGAAGCTTAGGGCCCGGGCGAGGGCGAGGCGCGCTACCCAAAATAAGGGTGCTCACTCTGGAAGTTATAGTCTGGGCACACCTTCTGCACCAGTTTGTAGTCAAAGCTGAGGAAAGAGACGAAGATGCAGATGACTTTGAAGGGCTTGGCGCAGAGCCAGGCGGCCTGGCTCTGCGTGTGCTCGGTGAAGCACACCTGCGATGGGTCGTACAGGCACGGGCGGTGCTTGCGCGCGCGGTTTGTCTTCTCATACTCCACGTGGCAGTTGAAAGCGCGAGACTCTTTGGCCCCGGGCACTCCCAGCGCGCCCCCGAATGGGCCCGCCAGCGCGCCCCCGAGGGTACCCCCTAGCCCCGGTCCCGCGGCCGCTATCCCCAGCGGGGGCCCCAGCCCAGGGAGAACCCCTTCCAGGGCCAGCGTAGACTGCAGCGGGTGGGGGGCCGGCCCTGGCAGCCAGACGCCCCCGAACTCCACCCGCTTGGAGGGCGGCACGATACTGACGCTGAGGTTGCCCAGGCTAGACGAATTGTGGCGGAAGTACACGCTGAAGGTGCCGTTCACGTGGTCCACGATCTTGCCGGTCACCAGCAGCGAGAACTTGAGGGTGTGTACCCGGAAGTAGAAGTCCCCCCAGCCAAAGATCTTTTTGGCGCGGGCCGCTTTGATAGACGGCTTCCTCTTGGTGCGCGGCGCCGGCAGCGCCCCCGCCCGGGCCAGTGCCCCGGTGTGATTAGCTGGCCAGGCCCAGCTCCAGGCGCGGGCGGTGCCCAGGCCGTGGGAAGACCTGGGCACCGGGAGCTGTTGGCCAGGGGAGCCCCCTCTGGCCGCGGAGGGGCGCAGCTCCAGGTATTGCGGCCTCCCGGACTCTGGTATCTGGGCATTCACAACCTGTGGGCAAAGGGAGAGCAGAAAAGAGAGACGCTGGGGTTGTCCTTGGCCATCCCAGGACCCTACCACCCCCTACCCGGCCAGCCCCCTTTCCCAGCCGCTGCGAGCCCAAAGGGAACTGGGCGGTCCACGGTCAGTGGTTCCGGGCCGTGTACTGGTGTAGGCCTGCAGCCCTTTCAACCTCTGTGCTCTTGGCCAAGTCACTGACCCGTTCTCAGTTCCCATATCTGTGAAATGACCTGAGAATCCTTGTGTTCCAGAGAACTCCAATGCGAGCTGAGGAAGGCAAAAAAGCCAAAGCCCTTGGGGCTGGATTAGGGAATGGAGCTGTGGACGCTAGCTGGGTCTCCCCTGGCCTGGAACCTGCTTGGTTCCAAGTAATGGTGGATCAGGGAGGAGCTGGACTCAGGAAGGCCAGGCCATGGAGGATGTCAACATTCAGCATGAAGAAAGAAGTGAAGACCTCCCAACTTGACCTCTGCCAAGGCTTTAGTCTCTGCCCAGACCTCAGCCTCTACTCCCTTGTAGGGAGGGGCCCGGGAAACTGGCAGAGCAAGAGCCCTGGAGGGTCTCACTGTTGTGGGTTGAGGCTGGGGGGCTACACGGGGCCCCCGCTTCGCCTCCGATACTCTTACTGTGGTGGAGGCCGCCTAGTGGCCCTTCCCTGGGCTTGGAGGGGGCCGGAGGACCGCCCCTGCCTGCCCTCACCCGTCTTCGCCTGTCTCAGGTGGCCGCTGATCTGGGAGACAGCGCGGGCGCGAGTACAAGATGGATCGAGAGGCGGGAGCGGCCGGGCCAGGCCCCGGCCATCAATTATCCGGGGGGGGGGGGGGGGCGGGGGGGGCTGCCCGGGAGAGAAGGAGACGTGTGAGAGCCGGAGGAGGAAGAAATATGGAGCCGCCGCTCCAGGGAGGGCAGCGGGAAGGAGAGGAGCCGGGAGTGTCAGAGTGTGTCAGTCAGACTGTTAGCTGTGGCCGGTTTGTGTGGCCCTTGCTGGGGAGGTTCAGATTGCTGGGAGGGAGTAGTGCGGGCATCAGCCTGGAGTGGTGGTGTGTCTGGCAGCCCTGGCATGGTTGTGTGTGACTGTGTACCTGGAGTGATGGTGTGTGGGAGAGCATGTGTACGCATGCACGCTCACACGCTGTCTCAACCTGTGGTTGTGTGTGTGTGTGTGTGTGTGTGTGTGTGTGTGTGTGTGTGTCTGCCTGCCTGCCTGTATCAGTCTGAGGGGCCTCTGTGTGTGTGTGTGTGTGTGTGCTTGTGGTGCTGGCTGGTTGTTTTGTCAGTCCGTGGGGGCTATGTATATATGCCTGGATTGTGTATGTGCCTGGGTTGGCTGTGTGTGTCTGTGTGTTGATCTGAATGAGGCTGTCTATCAGTTTGTGGTGGTTCTGTCTGTGTGACTGGTGTGGTTGTGTGCCTGGGTTAGCTGTGTCCAGAGGTGTTACTTCTCCTGTGTGAGCTCCTATCACCCTCTGTCTATGAGTTAAGCTCTTTCTCAAGGGCGTGTGTCAGTATGTCCACAATAATAGAACAAGTGCGGTGTGTTCCGGGGGGGGGGGGGTGCATCTGTGTGAGTTGTATATGAACGGTCCCTGGCGGGTTCCTCACTGGCCTGCAGGCTGAGCTTTGGGTAGGTAAAGAGGCCTGGCAGTATGGGTGCCCCCGGTGTTTGCACACACCCTGTGTACACAGCATGAGTCCACAAGGGACAGGAACGCCAGAGTCAAGCTGCTGGGCTAGAATCTCCACAGCCTGGTCCCCATCCCCGCAGCACTGCGATCCCGGGTTATTAATGCTGCCGCCACCCGCTCGTCATACATATTTATCGCCCCCCTCATTCCTCCTCCCGTCCATCCCTCCTCCCAGCTCAGGTGAGGGGGGCGGGGGCGGCAAGAGTGATTGACTCAGACAGACAAGCTTGAGCTGGCAGCTAACACCGGGAGGGTGGGCTGGAGAGGGACGGTGGGAAGGGTCCCAGGCCACACTGTTGAGGGGGCAAGGCAGACCTCCAAGGAGGTGGGCTTGGAGAGGGCAGGGCCTGAGCCTCAGGTCGGTCACTGGACGAAGGGAGAGCATAAAGCTTCCAGGGAAGGTCAAGGAAGGGGGGAGTCATTTGAACTCTGACTCCTAATCTCCTCACCCCTCTAGGCCCAACACTGCCTTTCCAGGGGCATCCATCAGTCTCCAGTCACCTGCTCTTATGATCCTGAATACCTCGGAGACACCCCCTCCCTGCCCGAGCTCCCCCCAAGGTCGCTTTGGCCGCCCCCCCCCAACTCTTCCCTTTTATCTTGGCAGTCTCCTGCAGCCGGTGGGGGGGGTGGGTGCCCAAAGCCCAGGGATTTGCCAGGATCAGAGAAGCGCAGACAGCAATTTGTCTGGGATCACCGGGCCGTGGGGGAGGGGGGAACCCCCAGCACCCCTCACCACCCAGCCAAACCTCCTTTCCTCTCCCAGCCCCTGCCTGTGAGGGGTCGCAGGTCTGAAGTGGCCTCTGACAAGTCCTGGGCTGGGTGCAGGACTATGAGTGCTGCAGGGGTGCACTGGGAGGGGGTGTCTCCGAGGTATTCAGGATCATAAGAGCAGGTGACT
>NW_019154158.1:5210841-5362864 GCF_002288905.1 Enhydra lutris kenyoni
GGGGCGGCCAAAGCGACCTTGGGGGGAGCTCGGGCAGGGAGGGGGTGAGAGTCTGTGAGGAAACGAGCCGAGAAATGGGAACATGGAATAAAATAAAATCAAATCCTCCCTCTGGCTTCCTCGCTTGCACGCTCTCTCTCGCTCTCCCTCTCTCTCCCTCTTTCACTGTTTTCCCATCTCTCTCGGAGACTCTTCTCTGAGTCCCTCACTCTGTCTCGAATTTTCTCCTTCCGTGATTCTGTTTTGCTCCGTTTCTGTCTGTCTCTCTGGGTTCTTTCCCTCTATCCTTCTGTCTCCATCTGTGGGTGCGGTGGGAGTGAAGGAAAGCAGGGTGATAAAGGAGCCCCTCTTTCCCCAGATCCATGGTGCTGTCCCTCCCCCTCCCTGACTGAGAGTGGGAGCAGGGTGTTGTCCGAGGAGGGTCCCCCTCGCTCCAGAGCTGGTTTAATTAAGCTAATTGGGCGCGGTGACATTTGCCGAGGGGAGAGGCTAGTCTGGCTGTTGACGCAGGGGCGGAGGTGCTTGGTGGCAGGCGGGGTGTGGGTGTGTGGGTGGGGGGTGCTCCTCACCGGGCGCCTCCAGGCCCATGCGGGGCGGGAGCCCAGCCAGGAGCGCTTTGCCCCTAAGGCAGTGAGCCCACGCAATGGAGGGGAGTTGAGGCTGCCTCTTGCTGCTGAACAAATTCCACTGTGTGTGTGTGGGGGGCTCTTTCGGGATGGGACTGGGGGGGGAGGGGGGTGGTTCAGGCTGTTGGCCCCCCAGCCGCATTGCAGGGCGCACCTCCCCCAGGCCTCCAGACCAGTCCCTGGCTTCTTTCCGCCGGCATGGGTCAGGTGGCGCCGCTCAGGATTCCGGACCCAGGAAGGGAAAGGCACCCTGTGGTTGGGGAAGGAACGGTGCTCCTCCAGGCCCGGGTTGGGGAAGGGCAGCGAATTGCGTATTAAGCCCTTGTACCTAGCAAGGGGTGGGGGTGGGGGCCACTGCAGACAGGGCGGGGTGGAATAGACAGGGTCCAGTTGGGAACCAGGGACAGAGATGGGGATAAGGACAGAGGTGGGTGGATAGGATAGGCTGAGGTGAGGGCTGGGATGGGGGGAATGGGGTTTGGGACTTGGCAGGCACAGGTATATGGTGCAGAGATAAGGATGGAACAAGGATAGGCATGGAAACAGGGATGGAGAGGAGATCATACATGGTGGACAGACACTGGGCAGAGGCAGGGATGTAGACGGGGAATGAAGGCGGGTAAAGAATGGAATGGGAACCAAAATGGGGATGAAGGAGAACAGGGATGGTGGTTGAGGAATGGGCACTGGGGATGGCAAGCGGGGCCGAGATGGGGTAGGAACTGGAAGATGGGGATGGCGAGCGATGGGGGCAGGAACAGAAATGGGGGATGGGGAATGGTTACTGGGCAGGAACAGGGGTGCTGAGGGATGAAAAGGCCTAGGACATGAGGATGACAAATGTGAACGGGGACTGGAATGGGCAATGGGGGACAAGGAAGGAGACGGGGGACAGGGACGGAGACAGAGCTGAAGACAGGTATGGGGGACAAGTCAGAGGAAAAAGCAGAAGACGGGCAGGATTAGGTTATGGGAGGGGGCCAAGCAGGTAGAAGCGATGATAGCTCCTTCCAGACCCTTCTATAGCGTGAGGGGGCGGGCTCTGCCCTTGGGCCGGGCACCCCCTCCCCCTCAGCCCCGCCTGCCCGCCTGCTCCAGGCCTGCAGCGCAAGGCTCACCGTTATCTGAATTTTGATTTTATTTTATTTTATTTTATTTCCCTGCTTCCTAGAGCCGGCGCGGTCCCCCCGGGAACGGCCGCCCCCCGCCCCCCGCTCCGCGCCTCACTTTATTATTGCAATAAATGTGCCTATAAAGGCGCGGGCTCCGGGGCGCGGTGGTGGTGGTGGGGGGAGAGCCGCGGAGCGGGGATGTAATTTCCCGAAGCCGGAGCCGGAGGGGGAGTGGGCGGGGTGGAGGTGGAGGAGGGGCAGGAGAGGGAGAGGGGGAGACTCGCCAATTTCTAGCGCTCAAGGCAGCGCTCCCTGCTCCCCATTCCCACCCCTCAGCTCGCTGAGACCCCACACGCCGCTACTCCCCGCTGCGCCCAGCCGTGCTTGAGCCCTGGGACCCCTACCCCATCACCCTGCCCTCTCTCTGTTACCCTGGCCCCTTCCGGGACCCCACCCATGTGGAGTTGCAGGGCTCTGTTCCAAGTTCCCCATCTCCTTGACAATGACTTCATCTCTTGAGCCCTGGGATGCCCCCTCCACTCACCTGGTCTCTATCAACGTTTATGTCTCCCCTTCCCAGTGACCTCGCCTCTGACCCCAGTGACACTTCATTACCTGTTTCTGTCTCCCAATTACTTCACCTCTTCCCCAGTCACCCAGTCCTGGATATCCAGTTCCTCCCGCACCCTCAACCCCATGACCCTCTAAATTCTCCTTTCCAATGGTTACCTCTCTCATATGTGCAGGCTCTGGCCCAAGGGAGCTGTCACAGCGCCCCCCTTCTCCTGTGCCCCTGGCCCAGCTGCGTCCCCTGATTACCCCCAAATCCCCAACAAGGCTCTGGGCCCTCACCCAGGCTGCGCATGCCTAAGTGGCCCAGGCAGAGATTAGGTGGGGGGCTGGAGAGGGGTATGAGGCAGGAGGGGGTGGCTAGAAGCAGGCCTGGGGCCTGCCAGTGCTGAGAGAGGCTCGCCTGGGCCTAATCCTTCCCTGAGGCAGGATAGAACTGGAAGGTCCCACAGGACCCCGCCCCTGCCCTCCCCTAGCTAATTAGTAATTAGTGATTAGTGATTAGTGACTATTGATTGCCTGCTGCTTCTCCCAGTAGGCAGCTGCTTTGGCAAGGGGTGGGAAGACAAGAGATAGATGGGGAGAGGAGTCAGAGACCTTATCAGAAAGATCCTGAAGAAGGTCTGGCCAAGAGGCCTCAGGCCCAGGGGCAGCAGAAGCCCGGGGTCAGAGTCAGAGTCCCAGGCCCCGGAGCGGGAGGCAGGTGGCAGGGCAGGGTGTCGGGGGGTGGGGGAGAGGCAGGGTTAGTGTTGGACAATTAGGGTTTTCCAAAGAGCTACCTTGTCATCTGTCCCCCACCAGCCCCTTACCGTGTCAATATACTCCCAGCCCCCGCACTGAGACAGCCCTGAGAGAGAGAGCACGCGCACGCGTGTGCACACGCACACACACACACAAGTCACACTCAGGTACATGAACACATCCTGAGGCTCACAACCCCACACCCACACTCAAAGGCACTCAAAACCACAAGCACACATTCACAAAACCCGGAGAGTTACCTCCAGGCAACACCTGCACCTCAGCACACAGATGCACTTGGAGACCCACTTTGGGCTATGCACCTGTGCCCACACTGTACCCACAAGTGCACACAAGCACACAGATAGGTACCTGGACACACAAACACTTCTCTACACACACTCTGCCATGCAATTACACGTACATACACACCCACAGTCCTTCCATGTGTGTAAACACTGATTCTCACACGCACACAAACTGGACTAAAAGGCAGATACACTCGCCCCCACTGCCTCCAACACGGAGGCCCACAGCTGCAGCTCTGAGCTAGATCCCCATCGTTCACATCCTCACGCTTACTCTCCTTCAAGTCTCTACCAGATGTTTCATTCCCCTTCAGGGGGCAAAGGAAATTAAACCAGATCTGTCCACAGGGGAGTTTATTTGATGGGGAGAGTGGAGAGGAGAGTGGGGAGGAAGTACAAAGGAGGGGCAGGGGACTGGGATCCTTACCTCCATTCCCCCCAAGCCTTCACATACACAGCTGGCTTGTGGGGCCCAGGGCCCCTCCTGTAGTAGTCTAAGGGCAGGGCTGGGAAGCCAGAGCAAAGGGAGTTCCTGCCAGGGGAAGCAGTCTTTGTGGAGGGGACCGCTCTTCCCATATTCCAGCCCCTCAAGGTCACCAGGCACGTTTGGGAGAATCAGGAAGCTCAATCACCAGCTCCTCTAGGACAGTGCCTACCCTGCTGGAGTTGCTGAGTTTGATTTGGCTGAGCAGGTGGGGCCCAAGTGTTGGCAGGGGAAAGGCAGGGGGACTATACCCCTTCCAGATTCCACAGGGGTTAGGGACTGGGGTGCAAGAAGTACGGGTTTAGGAAGCTACCTGCCTACCCCCAAGCTAGGTAAGTCACAGTTAGGGTGCAGGAAACAGAAAAGTCACAGGCAAGGAGACTGGGTCCAGGGCGTATGCCCCCACTGTGGGGCACAGAGAGGGCACTGTGAAGCAGGCTGTTGTACTCACCCCTTCAAAGCCAACACCACATGCCACAGTAGCTTACACACACACTCTGGACCTCAGCACTCGACACCCAAGCCTGGGTGCCCCAGACACATGCACGCACACAGGTGCACACGCTGACCCCCGCACTCCACACCAGCACATATGAGTACACCGTGTTCAGGAGTTGAAGCCTTCAAGTTGGGAGGGAGGCAGATCAAATCTGGGCCTCCTCAGCTTCGGTCCTCGCCCCAGAGCCTCGGGAAAGAGGCAGCCGTGGGATGTGGAAGCCAGAAGAGCACAGGAAGAGAGACTCCCCTTCCAGACAGCCCCCACCCTCATCAGCTGGGCGCGATAGAGGGGTGTGTCTGTGAGGTTTGTGCAGGGGAGAAGGTGTCTCCGCGGGAAATGTGATGAGAGATTGTAGCCAAGTTCGGCCGAATCTGTGTGCGCGCGTGTGTCGGGTCGTGTATGCTCACCTGGCATTGTGACAAGTGCAGAGAAGAGAGATGGGAAGGCGAGGTGGAGGGGTGGAAGGACAGACAGCGAGGAAGGCGAGCGACGTTGGCGCGGAAAGACGGCAAGGCTGACACCCTGCTGGCTTGTCTGTCTGTCTCGCACTCCCTCTCAGTCTGGCGCACTCGCGGGTCGGGCTTCGTCCCCTCCCCCGCCAAGCAGGGAGCCAGATCCAAGTCGGGCCTCCACCCCGGCACCCACCCCCAACCCTCAGGCAACTTGGGCCCGGAGAGCGCCGGTCCTAGGTCGGGGAGTCTGTCTGTCCGCATCCCCCGTGCCGCGCAAAGTTGGGACGCTCCGCGCTAGGGGCGGGGCGGGCGCACGGAGCCCCTAGCACTCTGGGACCTTTGCGTCCCGGACCCCCGCGCTCCCGCTCCAGCCCGGCTTGCCCTTACCTTCCTCAGGAGCCACGGACCAAAGAGCAAGAGAAGCCATTCCGGGAGCAGCCGCATCTTCACGGGCGGCTGAGCGGGGCGAGCGGGACGGGTCCCGGGCAGGCCGGAGCCGGGCCTGGGGGCGAGGGACCCTGGGCTGGCGCGCCGTGGGGTGGCTGCCGGAGCGGCGGGAGCAGGCGGCGCGGCCCGCGCGGACTGAGCGAGAGGAACCGATCTCGGCGCTGGGGGCGGGGCGCGGGCGGGGGAGAAAGTTGGGTCGGACTCGGGCGGGCGGGCGGGGGGGGCGGGGCTCCGCGTCGCTCCAATCCCCGCCGCACCCCGCGCGCCCCCTCCCGCCCAGCTGGGGGCACCGAAGGTGACTTTCACCCCGACACGCCCCGGACACGCCCCCGGCCCAGGTGCGAAGCGCAGAGGGCTGCGGGACCTAGGGGTCGTGCACCCGAGGGGCTAGGTCTGTGCCCTGATGAGGAATGGGGCAGGGTGTGGGGCCCGAGGCTCCGGGACCGTGTCCTCGAAGGGGTGCACGGCGGAGCTGGAGCCCTGAGAGGCTCAGCGACCCCACAAGACCAGGGTCCCTCGGCGCTCCGGGGCCCCTTCTAGGCTCCAGGCTAAGGTGGGTCCGGGGCAGGAGTAGGGCAGGGGCCTCGGTGAGGGCGGGCGGGGCCTCAGGCGGCTGCGGCCGCGCGGCGCTGACGGGGATGGATGGGCGCCCCGCGGCTCATTCGGCCCGGAGATGAGAATCATTGATCACGGACGGAAACCCCATCACGTCTGTCAATAGGGCTGACAAACGGCGCCCGCTGCCCCCACCTCCGCCACCATGGCACCTCCAAGGGCTCCGGACCCCTCTGCTGGACCGGCCGTTCACTTTTGCCCCTCACCCCCCACCGCTGACCCCCACGCGTCCCAGAGAGTCCCTGCGGGGGGTGGGGTGGGGCAGTCCCCTCAGCGCCGCCTGCCCAGCCTCCTGGTGCAGTCTCTATCCCTTCCCTTCCACCGTCCCATCTTTCACCATCAGCTCCTCTCGGTCCTTGTCCCTTTCCTTTTCCGTCTCTGCCCTTGTCTCTGTCCCCAGCCCCAGCCTTGTCTCTGTCCCTATCCTCTTGGCTGTTTCTTCACCAGCTTGGCTCCCTCCTCCCCCTAGTCTCGCTCTCTTCCCTGCCCGGGGAGTCTTCAGCTGTCAGCTGTTGCTATGCACTGAGGCTGTGGCTGAGGTTGTGGTATGACCGACACCTAGACAGTGAGAGATGGGGACAAGCAAAGAGATAGAGAGACAGACGCATATCGTGAGACACCAACACCCCCCGCCCCCAGGCATGCACGCTGATGCATTCAC
This sequence comes from Enhydra lutris kenyoni, assembly GCF_002288905.1. NCBI lineage: Eukaryota > Metazoa > Chordata > Mammalia > Carnivora > Mustelidae > Enhydra > Enhydra lutris. The sequence continues at coordinate 5,217,357 of NW_019154158.1, forward strand.
AGGGACAGGTCACACCACAGAGGTGAGCGCTCAGGGGGAGTGAGACATGGTCCTGCAGAGCCCAGCACAAACACACAGGCAGGTGCACATCTAGAGAGGCACACTGACACACACAGATGGACACACTCAATTCACACACACACACAGGAGCACACACACACACACACACAGAGGTGCACACTCACGGCAAAGACGCACACTCGAGCACGCCCAGCCAGGTACTTGGACCCCAGCCCCCTTCCTCGCCTTGGCAGGGAGGCAACCCCCCTACAGACAGAGACGGACACACACTCAGGTATACGCCGGCTTGGCAGTCCAAAAGGCAAGCCCGGCCACATACAAAGAGAGACTCAGATACAAAGATGTGACAGACAGCGGGAAAGGATCAGCAATGCTGAGAAAATGAGGCAGACACGGAGACACCCATAGAGAGAAGCCAGGAGGCGGGGGCCTGGGTGCAGATGGGGCCGAGAGGAGAGACGCCGGAAGGGGCAGGAATGGCCAGGCCTAAAGCCCCAAGCTCCAACCAGAATCCCGAGCCTAGGTGCCAAGCCCAGGGGCTGCTGTGAGGGAGTGGACGGGGCCAGTGGATACTCCTGGGCCTAGGGCACCCAGCTCATCACTAGGATCTTGATCTTCTGGAGTCCTGACCCACGTCATCTCTTCACCTTTTGCTAGTCTTAGGTCACCTCCTTCTGTCTCCAGCTACATACACACACACCATTCCTGTTTCTGAGTCTTTGCCTCTGCCCTTGCATCTCTCCATCTGTATCTCTGTCTCTTATTCTGTCTGTATCACCCTCAGCCCCTGTCTGTTCTCCACCTCTGTCTCAGGCCCATTGTCCTCGCCAGGTCAGGAGTTCGAGGACTGCCTCCTGGTAGACCCTTTCCTGGCAGGTCCTGATGGGCAGAGGGAGGAAGGTGACAGGAGGGGTGTGTGTTCCAAGGCGCAGCTGGGGGCCCCTCTCGCTCTGCCCGGGATCTTGAGGCGACAGGCAGAGAATCAGTGGCTCCCCGGGGGCGCCAGATGCACGGCTGGCAGAGGGAGGGAGCGAGGGGGTGGGGCTGGTGGTGGTGGGGAGCTGGCTGGCGCTGGGGGAGGGAGGGAGCTGGCTGGCGGAGGGTGGAGGGGGTGTGGCAGAATAGCCCGAGGGAAGGAAGTGAGAGGCTAGGCTGGGGTCCGCCTGCAGGTGCATAATTAGCATCGGGGAGGGGGCTGTGCTGGGCTTAGGGGTGAGCGGCGCTGCAGGAATGCGTGCGCCACCTGGTGGACAGATGAGGCCACAAACCTTCCCAAGAAGCAGTGGAGGATGCCTCTTCCCCAGCAGGGTGGCTCTGCCCTGGGGCTCCGGGGGTGCCCCAGACAGAGCACGATCTGAGAACTGACTTGGAGGCTGAGGCTGAGTTGGGATCTCGGGGCTAAGAGGGAAGGGGAGGGTTCTTGTTTCTAGAGGTGCCTAGACTCAGAGCTTCCTCAAGAAAGGAATAAACTGAGGAAGTTGAGGCAGGGAGGGAGGCAGAAAGCATCGCAGTGGCCTCCTTTGGGAGAGGGGTAAGGGTTCTTTGGGTATTTGCAGATGCCCTCCCTGAGCTCACATTTGCTTTTAAGGGGAGACCGGTGCTCCAACTCTCTCTCAGTCTTGGACAGTGTAAAGCTGTGTGACTTTCTGCAAGAGGTTCCCCTCTGGGTGAGGGTCGAGGCAGACCTGGGACCCCTTTGATTGTGGCAGTCCTTACCTTTAACCCCTGGGATGGCTAAAATGATTGGTGAGCTGGATCTGTTGGTGGCCAGTGGGGCCTGGCAAACTGGTCTTCCTAGCTCTCCTTCAGTCTAGGGTGCCCCCCTCCCTCCTTCTCCTGAATCTAGAGTTCTACTCTTGGCATCTGATTAATTAGTCTCCATGAGGATGTTAGTGCTTCAAGAGCAAACTCGGATGGAGAGAGCTGTATGGGAACACCCCGAAGGACTGATTAGAAAGTGTTTCACAACCCCAGTGTGTTCAGTTCTTATGGTGGGATTTCTCACTGTGGGAGATTGTTTTTTGGGGAGGGCTGGTGGTGATGTCCCACAAGTGACAATGGAGAGAAACAGATTTTGGAGTTACTGCCCTAGAGCCAGAGAGGATATGCGATCCAGAAAGGTGAAGTCACTGGCTCAAGGTCACACAGCCAGGAGAAGCTGGTCTTCCTCGTCAAGTCCAGTGCCACCCCCTCCCCCCCACCCCCAGCAGCCAGATGGAGAGGGAGGGAGCTCAGGGAGAACGGCACTGAAGACCAGACTCCCCAGCCCACCTCTAGCTCAGGGCAGGCCTCCCTCTGGAGGCTGAGGCAGGCAAGCACAGCCCAGCTCCCAGAGTCTCACACTCACAGGTAGACACAAGTGGCATTTTTTCTTTTTTTTACAATTTTATTTATAACAATATCTGTGTTATTTAGTTGTAAAGGAATTCAGCAAAAATTATTAAAACGTTCATGTCCCCAAAGCGGGGCTGCCCGCTTGCCCTTTCTGGTTGTGCCCCACCTTCTCCTCATCCCCAGGGGAGGGTGGGGGAGGCCGGGGGGGACCGGTTACCAAAGAAAGTCTCCAGCCCTGGGAGCCATGGTGGGGGCAATGGAGAGGGGGAGGGCCTGTCTGGGGGGGGGGTATTGAGCACGGCCATCTCAGAGGTGCCCCAGAGTGGGGGCTGGTGCATGGAACGGCCTCCCCCAGGAAGAACTAAAAGATTCCATCCTTTTCTTGCTGCCTCAGCCAGAGCCAAGTCTTTCAGACAGGGGCAGCAAAGGACTCTTCCCTACCCAGAATAAGCCCTGGGGAGCTGGGAGGGATGAGAGTGGGGTGGGGAGAGAAGGGGGAGAGCCTTGACAAAGTGTCTCGTACAGGGAGGGGAAAGGCAGCACCACCAGCTCTCCCAGTGGGGGTGCATTTTGGTGGAAGGTGGGAGGCAGATACCTGTGAGCCACAGGAGCTCCCAGAGCCCTCCCTGCCCCCCTCCCTGAAGGCAGCATGAGGGGGTTGCTGAGGAGCAGGCAGGAAGGAGGAGAACGGAAAGAGATAATACTGTGCTCGCTTGCTCACTTGCTCACTCACATATAAAAAGTAATTCCTTCATTTTTACATTTATACACCCCGGCAGGGCCGGGAAAGGGCTAGCTGGGCAGGAGGGGGCTCATCAAAGGACTTCTCTGGCAGGGGGCAGGAGGCTCTCTGGGGTGAGTCCAGTGGTCAGGGCCCTATGCCAAGGGGTCCCCTATCTCGTCCTCAGGGCCCCGGCCCAGGAGTTCTCGCTTCTCGTCCGTGCTGGCCAGGGAGTGGCGGCTGCCATGGCCACCCATGTACAGCGTGGCGTACACGGGGTTGGTGAAGTTGGTGGGCTGCAAGGTGACAGTTCAAGTGGGGCTCAGGATGGGGTTGTTGGCCCAGATGCCCAGCCCCCCACCTCCATTCCATCATCCAACCCGGTGCCCTTCATCACCCCACCCTCACACAGCCTCCTCCTCTGTCCTCCCGGCCCACCTTGTCAGGGTCCAGTGCAAAGTCAGCATCCAGTAAGCCCCCTACATCATCAGGCTCCCCGCCTTCATACATCTTATAGGTGGGGTTCCCGATCTCCACATTCATGGCCCCGTTGGTCATCCGCTGGTGCTGGAAGCCCTTAGCCCTGGGAGAAACAGGATTTTAGGGTGCAGGGATTCTAGGAGGGCAAGGCTAGGATGGTAAACTAACAGAATTTTCCAGAATTCTCCATAACTCACCCTCGGACTCGCCGCTTATACCAGAATACCACTCCAGCTACCAGAAGCATCAGAAGCAGCAACAGCAGAGGGATTAGGATAGAGGCCATATCTGGAAGGGAGGAGGTGGGAAATGGAATCAGAGAGGTTCTGGGAAAACGAGAGACCAAAATCTCCCTGCTCCAGAGCCCTGAAGCTCTGTCTTCCCATTCCCCGCCACCTACGTCCAGGTTGCTGTTGGCTGACCACCTGCTCCTCACACCGGGGTCCTGCCATGTGGGGCGGGCACCTGTAGACAGGAGGGGCAGACCTGAGCAGGCGGGACCTCCACAGCCATGGCTGCCAGGGAACTGGGAGGGGCCACAGGGTCCCAGTGTCCCTACACAGCTGTGGGGAGGGGGCGGGGATGAGCGAGGTCTCAGGAAGGCTCAGGTCCCACTCACTGGCACTCAGGCATCATTTTGCTGTTCATGGTGCAGGAACCACCGTTGCTGCAGTGGCCGACGCAGGTCAGACAGCTGGGGGCCACGCGGCCATCAGAGCAGCTGCAGGAAGGAGTGACAGGCTGGGTGGGCTTGGTGGGGGGCTGGGGTGGGGGTGGGGTGGCTGAGGCGCTGAGGAAGGGGCGGGGCGGGGGCGGAGCTGTGGGGCAGGCCCCACTCACTTGCAGGTGACGTCCCCAGTCTGCTTGTTGACCACGCAGGCTCCCTCAAGGCAGCGGCTGCACTTGTTTACCTCACACCTAGGGCCCTCAAAGTAGGCAGTGCAGCGGCACTGCCGGGAGCCATCAGCGGCCATCTGGCATGTGCCGAAGTTCTCACAGTAGCCGGAGCACTGCCCTGGGGTTGGGGGGCAGGAAAGGAGCTGCCTCAAGCCCCACCCTCAGGAGGCTCCTCCACAGGCTGTGGGGGGAGGCGGCTGGACACCTGAGGGGAACCCCTGGGTCTCTTAGGTGACTCCCACCTCCTCCCGAGCCCCCACCGTCAGACTCAGAGTAAACGTATGTCCCCAAACAGCCTGACAGGGCACTGCTGTCATTTGAATGATCCTGATGCCAGAGGGCTCATCACCTTGTGGGAAGTGTGCACACCTCTCTGGGTGAGCCCCCTGAGCCTGCTTGAGCTGCCAATGGCCTCCCTCCCTAAGGCAGGCCTGTGGGACTGTCAGCCTGGGTTCTAGCTGCTCCAATGTACCCCCTCACCCACCCCGGGGCCCAGGGATGGCTCACTCACGGTACTGGCAGCGGTCCCCCAGGAAGCCAGGTAGACATCGGCACTGGGGCTGGTTGCCCTGGTTGACAGTGCAGGTGCTGTTGTTGGCACAGTAGCCCGCACACACCTGCTGGGTGCATTTGGGGCCCGTGAAGCCCGTGGGGCACCGGCACGTGGGCATGCCTGGCAGGAGAGGAAATGTGAGTGGGGCTGAGACCCAATGAGGCGCCAGCCCTGCTGCCATGGGGAGCAGGGCCCGGAGGACCCAGGTAGAGGGCCTAGGCAAAGGGAGGGATAAGGGATGCTGGGGCCATGGGTGGGAGGTGGGAGGCATGGGGTGGGCAGCGGAGGGAGGGACACTGAGGCCGTGGGCAGGAGGCGGGGGTGGACAGAGCGCGGGGCAGAGGTGAAGCCAGGGAGAAGGGGAGTCAGGTATCGGGGAGCTGGGGATTTGCCCAGGGTGGGGGGCCGAGGAGCCGGGAGCAGGCGTGGCCTCTGGAGAACCGAAGGCTGTACCGGAGGGGGAGGCGGCGCATGTGCCCCCATTGCGGCAGTACTCCCAGCACTGGTCCAGCTCGCACTTGTCGCCCGTGTACCGGGGCTGGCAGCGGCACTTGGGCTGCCTCCGCGCGTTGAGGAAGCAGCTGCCGCCATTGAAGCACTGCAGGTTACAGGTTCCGGGTCGAGGAGCTGCGGGAAGGACCATCAGGGCACAGAGCAAGGGAAAGAGGGGAGCTCAGGGCTCATGGGGCAGAGAGTCCTGGGGTGGGAGAGGGGGGCTGGGAACATGGAGCGGGGGCATGAGCATACCATCTGGTGGGGGTGTTGGTGAGGGCACGGCCACACAGGTGCCATTATCCAGCCGCTTCCCATTGGGACAGGTGCAGACAGGCCCACTGGGGCTCAGCAGGCAGAGCCATTCACACTTCTTGCGGTCACAGGGGTTGGTCACTGTGGGTGTGGGCAGGAGTGGAAGGATGCTGAGCCTTGAGGACCCAGGACCTTCCTGCACCCACTGAGACCTGAGGTGACAGCCTGGAGACTCTGCCCCCCAGACCCGCCCTCTTTGCCTACCTTCAGGCTGCTTGTGTTGGTGGTACAGGACCACGTCAGAGGCGTGGCTCAGGCCCCCTGTCAGGTTGATCAAGGGGCTGTGTCCAAACTTATGGATCTTGAAGACACGATTATTAATGTAGGTGACGCCATAGATGTAATCCTCAAAGACATCGATGCTGAAGGGGTGACTTAGGCCTGGGGGAAAAGGTGAACTCAGAGGGGACTCAGGCCCTGGTCATTCCCGAGGACACTGGCTCCCATAGCTCACAGGCATCCCAAACTCAACACGTCCCAAACAAAACTCCCCCCAACCTGTTCCTCCTTCTGTAGCCACTACTGGCAAAAGGTCCCATTAACCCTTGACTTCTGGGAACAGGACCGACTTCTGCTCTCTCTCCCTACATTTACTAAGCTCCTCCTGCAACCTCTGTTGCCTCCATACAGCTCAAAACTCAGTGGAATGAAAGAATGGGCAAGTGGGCCAGAGGATGCAGGGCTGGTACAGAGGGAGTCCAGCGCCGGGGAGGAGGGAGGTGAGGCCGGGAAGGCACCGCAGGACTGCTGGGCGCCAGGATGAGGAGGATGGCAGATGCTGGGCAAGGCCTTGGACTCAGTGGGGAAGATAAGAGGCCCGAGGGCAGGGCCGGCTGAGGCTGCTCTCAGAGGCTGACCTCGTTTGCTGTCAGCAGCCACGATGGGGTCCGTGCCATTGAGCCGGATGCTGCCGATGACGGAGAGCTTGGCGTCTGCCCAGTACAGTCGTTCATTGTGATAGTCCACAGCCAAGCCTAGGGGAAGGCAGAGAGCATTGTGAAGGCCCAGCCTCGCCCACCCTAGACTTGAGAAAAGCAGACCTGTCTCCATGCTTGGGACAGCTCCATCCTGTCCCCATGACCATTCCTAGTCACGTCTGGGAAAAGCTTCCATGACTCGCTGTCCATCCCAGTCCAAGCCCCTTCCCCTCTTAGCTTTTATGTGACTTCAGGCTCAGCAAGTCCACCCCTCCCATATCCCCTGCCCCCTGCTGCCACAGACCTGTGGGCCATTGGATGTTGTCCTGTACCAGTGTCTCCCGAAGGGTCCCATCCATTGCTGCTGTTTCAATTTTGGGGTGATTCCCCCAGTCTGACCAGTACATGGTGCTGGGGAAGAAGAAAAAGTCAGTGTGGGTAGAACCTGGGGCTCCCAGAGGAGGCTGAGCAACGTGTGCCACCAGGTCATGGCCTGGGCACAGGGACTGCTGGGTAGTGGAAGGAGGGTGTCCTGTCTCCCTCCTCCAGAGAAAACCAGGGGAGTCAGCTCCCTGCCCAGGTTAAAGATCTTTTACTCTAAAGTCACACTGTGCTGATCCAGAGTCATCAAAGTGGGCAGAACCGCCCCCTGGAGCAAAGGAGGAGCTGGAAGTTGGCTGCACATGACAACCAGCCACGTGGAGGGCAGGCCCCTGCCCAGCAGGCCAGCTGGGAGTTCTGGCAAAGGCAGCCCATGGGGAGGGCCAGAGCTGGGTACGGGCCTGAAGACGCTAGGGTTGGAGGAAGACTCTGATCTCAGGGTGATCTGGAAGGGGAAGGACGGGCTTGGGGATGCTGGGTACCTGCCCCCCTCCCAGAGGCTTCCTAGCACCGGCTCGGATGCCTCCCCCCGGGAGGACCCCTGCACACCCCCTCAGCGGGTCCACCACAATGGCATGGGGCTCGTCGATCATGCCCGAGATGAGTGTCTTGCGGTTCTCGCCCTTCATCTGTGCCACCTCAATCACATCTCGGCCCGAGTCTGTCCAGTACACGTTCCCAGCCACCCAGTCGATGGCAATACCCCTTGGCATCTTGAGCCCTGAAATCTGAATGCAGGGGTGACAATTTCAGGGGCCACCACCCTTTGTCTTCCTGCCCATTATCCCCACCGCCACCTGCCAGCTTGTCCCTGCTAAAAAGTTAGCCTAGGCAGAGAGCCAGTTCTCTGATTTTGAAGAAATTCCCTGACACTTACCTTATGAGCCATAAGAGCTTTCTCATGTTTTGCTGAATTAGGCATTATTACCTTGCTCTACTGAGGAAAGAAGCGAGGCCCTAAGAGGTCAAATGGGTGTCCCAGCCCGACACAGTGGGTGGCCATGACAATCAGGAGCTGAATGTGGTTCTGAGGCTCAAGGCCAGCGTGCCCACTGTACCCTGCCACCTTGGGCTGCCATGTGGCAGAGCCAGCTACCACTGCTGGCATCGCTTTGCCCACCTGTCGTGCCCACAACGACCTTGACTGCCCTGCCTGCCAGCCTCACCCTCCACCCCTTTCCACTGGCCTTTTCAAGCTCTGCTCTGAACCATCTGCTCTTTGCCATCTTTCCATCCAATCTGTGTGGGTCCCATCCCCGGGGTTGGGGGGGCTACTCACATTGAGGTGGGTGACACCCCGGTCAATCTGTCGCCGGTGGCGGTTGGAAGTGGTGGGAGGGGCAGCAGGTGGCAGGCTGCGATAGGAGATGGTCCCTGTGTGCCAGTTGGTCCAATAGACACGGCCAGCCTTGACATGGACATCCATGGCATCGATGCGGACACTCTCGTCACCCTGGAAGGCCTGCTCGTAAGCCGAATGGGGATGACTGGGGAACAGGCTGCGGATCTCATTGTCATCGGCGATGTAGAGGACCTGATACTCGGAGCCTAGATGGGCGAGAGGCCAGGTGTTGGGTGCAGTAAATGGTAGAGATGGGAGGCCAGCCTGGGGGGTGCTGGGTCTGCTGCTGGGATGGGCTCCCTCCTCTCCTTCCCTGAACTAATCTGGTGTGACCTGGCACTCCAGAAAACCTTCTGGGCCTCTCCAGCCCCAGAAACTTCTGCCTCTCCACGGTCTTGGGGCTGGCATCCCTACACTCTGCCACATGCTGTCTGATACGTGCTTGTGGGCACATGCAGTGGGATTGTGTGTGTACCCGTGCCCTCGTGGGTGCGTGGGTGTGTGCGCGGCCGACGGGGGTGTCTGTACTCAGGCAGGTGCAGGTATGCACCAAAGGATATGGAAGTGTAGAGCTTACCTGTTCTCAATGCCCCCCAAGAAGGTAAACATGAGATGATGGTTTGTGTTAACTCAATGAAAGGAACCCTTTCACAAGGTGTGTGTGTATCAAACCATCCCCTGTGCACATTAACTATCTGACAGTTTTGTCAATTACACCCCGCTAAAGCTGAAAATGAAAAGCAAACGCGGTACAGGTGATTGCGTTCTGATGCGTGCCTGTGCGCTCTGCGGGTGAGCGGTGGGTGAGGAGGCATGTATGGGATTTAGGTGTACTGCCCGCACCGCAGGCTTCCTCCGATGAGCCAACCCCCAAACTAGCACCCTCTGTGCCATGGCCGGCCTGTGGCTCTGGGGTTCCCTGCTTAGAGCGGGAAGGGAAGCATCCCTTCTACAGGGGTTTGTATCAAGGTGCCTGTAGCCCCGCCCACTCCTGCCGTCTGCGGGCTGGGGCGGTACCTTCAGCCTTGCAGGTGTTGTGCGTCTTCATGAAGTTGCGGGCGCAGCTGCAGAGATGGCCACCCTTGGTGTTGTTGCAGAGCTGGGAGCAGGTGCCGAAGCGCAGGCACTCGTTGATGTCTGGGGGTTACACGGGGGAGGGGGGTCATGGAGAGTCTGGGTGTCTGCCCGCCCCCTCCAAGTCCCGCCTTCCTACCCTGGCATCCAGGCTGGCCCGGAACGGTGTGGAAGCCGGAGCGACAGGCACAGTAGGCGGCTTTCTCTGTGCGCACGCAGCGGGCCTCATCCCCGCAGATACTGGCGTTGGTGGCGCAGCTGGTCAGCTTGGGGTCTGCGGGGGACAGAGCGGGTCCCCTGCCCTGAGTCGCCCTGTGCCCAGGCAGCGGTTCTCTGCTCCGGGGCGGGCCCCTGCCCACCCCTACTGGCGCGGGGCTTACCAATGCTGCAGTCCTCCTCGTCGGAGCCGTCCCCACAGTCGTCCAGCATGTTGCAGCGCAGCGAGGAGGACAGGCAGCGCTGGTTCCGGCACAGAAACTCCTTCTTGTCTTTGCAGTGGGGGGTCTGGGCCGTGGGGGGCTCTGAGGAAGGCGGGGGCTTCAGACTGGCTATTGGCCACCCCACAGCCTCCAGGTGCACAGGAACGCCCTGTGGCTCTCTGTCAAGCTTCGGGGGATGCGGGCTAAACATTCAGAGTCCCAGTCTCCACCTCAAGACCTAGGCGCCAGGAAGCCTCCCGGGCTTTCTCCAGGGGCTTCTCTCATACAAGGAAGGGCCCTCGGGCTCCCGGCAACGGCTCCACACCCTCCGCGGATGAAGTTCACACTTGGCCCACCCCCCTCCACCTCCTGTGCAGCACCCAAAATATGGCGCGCCCCTCCTCCCCCGCCCGCCGGCTCCACCAGCTCCCTGCTCACCACAGTCCTCCTCGTCAGTCCCATCCCCACAGTTGTCCGTGCCGTCGCACTGGCGCCCGATCCACAGGCAGACGCGGTCGTTCTTGCAACGGAAGGGCCGGTTAGGAGGGCACACGAACCGGGCTGCAGTGGTGGGAGCGGACGGAGCCAGAATCAGCCTGAGGGTCGGGCCTGGAGCCCCAGGAGAGCGAGAAAGCCCCGCCCCTGTCCCGGCCCCGCTCCTCCAGCTCACCGCACTCCTCTGGGTTTTCGTCGGAGTTGTCCCCGCAGTCGTCCTCGCCGTCGCACTTCCACGCCAGCGGCTTGCACAGGGTGTTGTTGCACTGAAACTCGTCCAGGGGGCAGGTCCGCACTGGGCACCGTGGCCAACAAAGAGCCAAGAATGAGCTCTGAGCCCCAGGCTGATTGTAGGGGGCGGGATCTTGCCCCCATCCTTCCCTCCACAGGTGTAGGCCCAGAGGAATCACAGGACAAGCAGTGGTAGGGCTGGAATGAACCCAGTCCTCCTATTTTTATACCAGCCAGGCAGCTGAGCAGAACTGCCTCCTCTGGTTATTTAGGGGAGAAGAAGCCTTTCAGGGGAAGCTTGTACAGAAAGGTCTGGAGGGCCCTCTTTGGTGGTTGTGGCAGGGCATCCGGGCCTACCCTAGTTTAACTGCAGGCACAAAGGAGGAGCACTCGGCTGGGAGTCAGGAGACTTAGGCTTCCCTGCCCACCAGGGCAGAGCCAGAGTGTCTGTCCTTGGCTATCTGGATGGGGTTGTGGAATCTCTGCTCCAAGCCCCAGACTTCTCTTACCCAAGCTTCACAATGAGGCCTTGGGCCACTGAGCCCAGGCAGTCTGGCCAGGGACAGGCACTGCTTCCTGGCCCCGGGAAAGGGAGAGGAGAGTATGTGGGGACTGCCCCGTGGGATCTGGTGGCGGGGAGCCTGGATGGGCACAGCCAAGAGGTTTCTGCTGAATTTGGGCCCAACAGGTCGCTTGACTATGTGCTGCTGTGGAGGGCACACCCCACACAGAAATGTCCCCAGAGGCCCTGGGTCTGGCTCAGAGCTCTCTCCCCGACGCCTAGGATAGTGCCTGGCACACGGTATGTGCTTCAGAATGATTTTTTACCTGAGCAGTGACTATAGGAGAGGACGCAGGAGTGACCGGGTGGCGGGGGTGGGGGGTGGAGGGGTGGCGGGATAGGCTTACCGCCGGTGCCACAGGCTTCCTCGTCACTGCCGTCCATGCAGTCAGCGTCTGCGTCACAGCGCCAGCGCAGGGGGATGCAGTGGCCACTCTTGCACTGGAACTGGTCCATGTCACACCGGGGACTGCAGTCTTTCTGTGGGCACAGGAGCGCGCATCCTGGTCAGAGCAGGGCACCCCGGTAGCCCAGCCCTGATCCCTCTGAGGCCATCCCTCCCTCGGGCTGGTCTCCCTTCCCACCTCGTCAGACCCATCTGCACAGTCGTGGTCCCCATCGCATTTCCAGCGCCCAGCAATGCAGCGGCCATTGGCACACGAGAACTCACTCTCAGAGCAGGGCCGAGGGGCTGGAGGAAGGATAGGGGAGAGACAGGCCCCAGGAGTGTGGGCACAGGGACTCAGCCCTCGGCCGAGCGAGACCACCCATCCCCATGTCCCTGAGAGCCACAGGTGACGACCAAGATGCTCAACCAATCCTGAACAAGCCAGGTGGCTGCCCTCATGGGATTAGCTGGGTCCAGCGGGGGCTCACACTTACCCCTTTGGGGTGGACACACATGAGAGAGGGCACGGGTCCCTGGCTCTGCCCTCAGGACGGACTGTGTACGGGGATCGAGGGGAACAGGAGAGGAACGACACCACTAAGACAAGCACCGGGGTTTAGGGAGAGGCCAGTAAAGGATGATGGGCTGAGGCACAGGGATGGGTGGGCTCTGGGGCAGTGGCAGGGGGTATGGTGGGAGCACGGGCACATCGGAGACACCTACCTCTGCAACCCCGAGAGGACAGTGTGAAAATGGAGAGAAACATGAGATGAGGTGAAATGGCACAAACTCAAATACACGACATGGAGCGGGGTGGGGGGGTGAGCAAGGAGGGGGCACCTGACCCCCAGCCCCTGGAGGTGGCCACCTGCCCCGGTGCCACCTGGTGGGGGCAGGGGTGCTGAGAGGGGAGGTGCCCCAACTCTCTCGCAGCAGGGTGCCTGCAGGGTGGGGTGGGGGAGCGGGGACATACTGCAGCTCTCCTCATCAGAGTTGTCCCCACAGTCGTTGTCATAATCACACTGCCAGCGGCCTGGCACGCAACGGTTGTTCTTGCAGCGGAACTGGTAGGGCTCACAGGTACGCTCATCTAGTGGAGGCAAGATCGGGGGGCAGATGTCGGGGCCGTCAGGCACGGAGTGAGGGCAGGCATGAGGGTTTCAGACAAGCGCTGGCAGGATGGCCAGGAGTGGGAGCGAGGGCAGCAAGGGGGAGGCCACGCTGCATTCCGGCTGAGATGCAGGGTCCGCAAGGAGGTTATGAGGTGGGAGAGGCTCGAGCAGGAGGAGCAGCCCAGGGGCGGACGAACAGAGCCTTGGGTGTGGGGTGGGCCAGGAAGATTCTACCCAGGTGTGTGCCGCTGAGGTGCCAGTGGGTGGGGATGGGGAATCCAAAGGGAGGTGGTGGGCATGGGAGGTGGGGCTGTGGACGGCCTGCGTTCTGCCCAGGCCAGATGCCCTCCCCCGAGAGCGGGTCTGGGGAGGCTCACCACACTCTTCCTTGGGCTCGTCGGAGCCGTCCCCACAGTCGTCCTCTCCATCACACTTCCAGCGTGCCGGGATGCAGCGGCCTGAGTCCTTGCAGCGGAACTCATCCACTCCGCAGGTCATCTGGGCTGCAGGGGGCGACAGTGGTGAGGCGGAGGCTCCTTGCTGGGGCGTGTTGGGGGGGATCGTGCACCAGAGGAGCAGATGCTGCGGAGGGCAGGTGGGTGCCAGGGCTGCCAGGCCACTCACTGCAATTGGCGGGCTCATCGCTGCCGTCCACACAGTCATTGTCCCGGTCACACACCCAGACTCGGGGGATGCAGCGCTTGGTGATGGAGCACTGGAACTGGTTGGGAGCGCAGGTCACTTCAGCTGCAGAGTTGGGGAGACAGTGAGGACCTGCCCATTCCACCCGCACCACAGCACACAGCTCGAGATCACCACCTTCTCCCTCTTCCAAGCTCTAGCTGCAGTTCCACCAGCAATTTCTTCAGAGAAAGGGACCATTTAGCTCCAGTTTTGGTGCTTTTTGTACGCACATCTCTATGCCGAGCATGATGTTTTTATGAGCAAGCCAAGTCACACCCAATACAATTGACATTGCCCATCTAATAACGTTCCCCGAGAGCGGCGCGGGCCCTCGACGAAGCGGTGGGTAGATCTCACTGTGGACTGTTTCCATGCCTGTCTGCCCACCAGCCCGCTCCCTGCCCACAGCTTCGGGCACTCACGGCAGTCCCTCTCGTCCTCCCCGTCCCCACAGTTGTCTTGCCCGTTGCAGCGGAAGATGCCGGGGATACAGCGGTTGGTGTTGGTGCACTTGAATTGACTGGGCAAGCAGACATGGATATCTATGGGAGGTGGAGAGGAGGGGAGGGTAACTAATGGAGGGCAGAGGGTTCAGGGGCAGGGAGGGCCCGCCCCGCCCCTGCTTCCGCCCCACCCCCTCCACAGCAGTGAGCTGTGCAGCTTCAGGGCCCAGAGCAGCTGGAGTCCAGCCCAGAGAGGAGGCTGCTGTGGGCTGAGCTCCCTCGCCCTTGGAGTGTTGTGTGAAACCTCCAAATCCCAGGGAGGGAAAAGGCGGGGGGCGGGGGGGGGAAGGAGGGCAGCCGGTGTTTGGGCAGCCCTTTACCGCAGTTGGCCTCGTCACTGTTGTCTTGGCAGTCGTTGTCCCCGTCACAGATGAAGGCAGGGTTGGTGCAGATACCGGTTGAGCACTGGAACTGTCCAGGACGGCACTTGAACTCGGCTGCCAGGAAGGGAGCCTCAGAGTCAGAAGGACTGGGGCTGGGCATGGCCACTCGGAGCCTCGGAAGTTGGCTTGCTCTCACGAAGGACCACCTTGCCACCCCTGCTCTGGGCACTTACGACAGTCCGGGGGCTCGTCCGAGTGGTCCCCACAATCATCCTCCGTGTCACACTTCCACCAGAAGGGGATGCACTTGTCGTTCTTGCACACAAACTGGAGGGCAGGTGGGGGCAAGAGGGGTTGGTGGGGGTCTGGGGAACTTGGGAGGTTTTTGTTTGAGGGGCTGGGATGTTTCAAAGAAGTGGGAGGGTCAGGACATTTGGTGGGGGGCCTGAGCTGGATGGATGGAGGGGATGTGAGGTGTGCAGGAGGGCTGGGTGATGGGGTATCTGTGGGGGGGTCAGGGTGGAGGGTATTGGTGAGGGAGGGCCAGAGTTAGGGTGTGGGGGTGTTTGTGTGAGGTGACAGGTATAAAAGTATTGCTGTGGGGAGACAAGAGGTAGGCAAGAAATGTGGGGGCGTTAGCGTGGAAAAACCAGATGCGTGAGGACATTAGAGCGGGTGCTGGGGTCCGAGGAGGAGTGGGGGCACTGGTGTGGGGGGTTGGGGAGCAAGGCATCGGTGAGTGGGGGTCACGGGGAGGAGCCTCACCTGGCTTGCTGTGCAGTTGGACACACAGGTGCGCCCGTCGCTGCCCAGGTAGAAGTTGGTGGGACAGGCACACTTGTGGCCCCCGCCGGGGGACAGGAGGCACAGGTTGCTGCAGCCACCATTGTTGACTTTGCAGGGGTGACTGGGTACTGCCGGAGAGAAAGGGGCTAGAGCATAGCCGACTGGGCCCAGCGTATGGGCCACGCTCCCGGAGCCACGGGCCTCCGGCAGAGTGTGGCCAGCACTCCCTCGTGCCACACTTTCTGGTCTGCTGAAGGCTGCCCAGCCTACTGTATCCTGGCAAACGGCTCCAAATCCTACTCGCTTAGGAGGAGGCTGAAGCCAGAGAAGGGAGAGATCCCTTCTTGGGGTCCTGGGATCAGGCCATCCCTGAAGCCTCGTATGCTGCCTCCCCTGGGCCCACCCTCAGCTATGGCCTGCCTGCCTTTGGGGTCCCACCTCGGCGGTCCACACCCTCAGGGGCTTGCTGCTGCAAGACTCCGGGGCTGACTGGCCCTGGGCTGGGCTGCAGCTCCTGAGAGCCCGACCACGGCCTGTCTCCAGACCCCGAGTCTCCCAGTGTCTGACAAGCATGTCTCAGGAGATGCTGGAGATGGGGCAGAAGGCAACCAGTCCTGCTGGGCCCCATCCTCCCACAGGGGCCCCTGGTGCCAGGCTCCTCCTTCATCTGCTCCCACCCCTCAGCCACTCACCATCCGGCTGGCGCAGGGCGTGGAACACATGCAGGTCCATGGGCCGGTGCAGGGTGCTGATGAGGAGTGTCTTGTTGGTGCCCGTGGTCTTGTGGGCTCGGTTGATGGACTTGGTCTCCCAGTCGGTCCAGTAGACGTAGTCTTCGAACAGGGTCAGTGCAAAGATGTGCGGGATGTCCTGGCTCAGCACTGCAGGCCGGGTAGGGAACAGGCCCAGCAGCCGGTCAGCACCTTCCCTACCAGATGCCCTTAACCCGTAGCAACCCCGTGAGGTGGGCGCTTGCCCTGCTTCCAGATGGTTTGGTGGCTCCCCAAGGTCGCACAACTAATAAGTGGCAGACCTGGAACTCGAACTTGGGCCTCTGACAGCAGGTTCCTGGTCCGTAATATTATAGGATTCCCAGTGCTGAAGTATCCCGACCCCAGACCTCCCACCCCTGCCTTTCTCGGGGCCCTGAGCTGTGCATAAGAAGGGACCTCTCTTTCTCCTTCCTGAGGTAGCAGATGGCAGCCTCATGCCAGGGATTGGCCAGGGCCATAAGCTGGGGTGCTCTGGAACCCCATACCCCTGGTAGGTGGTGTCCTCAAACCATGCCCTTGGACTTTTAATCCTACACTCTGACCCGAGGCCTGATCCACGGACTCTCAGACCCCCCCTCCCCCAGGTCCGCTGTAGGCAGGCAGCCTCACTGACCGACATGGCGATTAGAGCCATCCAGGCTGGCAAACTCAATGTAGTCCTCGCGGGCATCGGCCCAGTAGATGCGTTCGGTGACATAGTCCAGTGTCAGGCCGTTGGGCCACGTGATCTTGGTGTCCACGATGACACTGCGGCCAGACCCATCCATGCCTATCCGGCCGATCAGTGAGTGGTCACCCCAGTCTGTCCAGTACAGGTACCTGGCAGGTGGGCGGGCAGTGAGCCCCAAGAGATCCTGTGGCTGGTCCCCCCGGGAGCCCGCAGGGAGGCTGGGCCTGGATGCCTGAGCACACTTCTGGCTTTTAGGGGGTTCCCCCAACCCTCCTCGCCTGCGTACCCATTCTGGACGTCCACCACCAGAGCCCTGGGCTCACGGAGGCCAGAGCTGACCAGCACCGTCCGGTAGGCCCCGTTGAGCTTGGAAACTTCGATGGTGTCCCGGCCTTTGTCACACCAGTACAGGTTGCCACCCACCCAGTCCACAGCCAGTCCGTCAGGGTTGCTGAGGCCTGTCCGATGCAGCACCTGTGTCAGGGGCAGTGAAGGAAGAGCTCTGGGTGACCTGGGCCGGAACCCTCAGTCTCTCTGGGGCCCAGCTTCCCCCCAGTGTGAAGTGAAGCAGAGCTCTGTACCCCAGCTTGGCCATGAGGACAACGGACAGAAAACTCCCAGCCCTGGGCCTGATGTCATTGGAGGCTCTAGGACAGGGGTCTTCAGGTGAGAGAGACCGCACCCCAAGCCCCACAGTGCCTGGGGGTGAGCATTTAAGAGAGGTCTGTTCTGAGGGAAAAAGACTAAGATGACTAGGAAAAGAGCAGGAGGAATCTCCTAGATTTTACTCTCCGAGCTTGTGGGGAGGGAGAAGCCCAGACAAGCAGAGCTGTGCAGAGACTCTGTCGGGAAGGCGGAGGAAGGAAGAATTCAGTGGGATGCGTGGGGTGAAGGGGAGACGGCCTTGAAACAGAGAGAGCCCTCTGGAGAGAGACACGGGGCCTGGATCTCTGCCACCCACCCCGCCCCCACCGCCCTAGTCTGCAGAGGAGTGGGCTGCCCCGGCCTCACCTGCACGTTACTCCCGTTAAGGTGCATTCTTCGGATCATACTGCCCTGGGTCGTCACGTCCGTCCAGTAAATCATTTGTTCTCGGTAGTCGAAGTCCAAGGCGACGGCATTGTTCAGGCCCTGGATGTGGGGGGTGGGGGAGAAGGAGGATGACAGAATCAGGACACGGGCAGCTGGAGGAGTCAGCAGGGGAGAAGGAGGGGGCTGTGCAGGGCAGGGAACATAGCTCCGGGCCTGGGGAGACGGGTGGGCTGAGGCGGGCCCGTGCGGCACCTGTTTCAGCAGCGTGTAGTTGGAGCCGTCCAGGTTGAGCCTGCGCAGGTAGTAGCGGTTGGCAAAGATCAGGAAGGGCTCCTCATCTGCAGACAGATCACCCTGGCTCAGCTGCCGGCCGGGGCATGCCCCCACAGCCCCGGTCCCCAGCTGTCCCAGGCGTCCAACGCCCACCAAGGGCCCATCTCACCAGTCACAGCTTTGCAGCTGTGGGGGTCGCCCCCGCGGGGGGCGTAGCCCTCCACACACAGACACTTGTAGCTGCCGTGCGTGTTGATGCAGCGCTGACTGCAGGGGAACGTGGAACTGCACTCGTCCACGTCAGCACACGTGCGGCCGTCGTCCTTCAGGCGGAAGCCCGGGCGGCAGCGGCACTGTGGGCACAGGGAGCCTCAGGCTGGGGCTGGGCAGGGCTCGGGGCCTCCCACCCCGGACACTGGGGCTTCAGCTCCCCCCACCCAGGGCGGCTGGCTCGGCGGGCAGGCAGCAAGAGGGCGCCGAGCTGACCCGTGCCAGGCGTCTGCCTCTGGACCCATGTGACCGACGAACCCTGTTTCTACGACCTGTGAGCGTTATCTGACAGAGCTGCTTGTGCTTCACTCCGAGGACTTCTTCACTTGGCTGTTCTCCCCCCACAGCAGCTGCCCCTTCTCAGGATCCTCTGCCAGTCCCCACCCCGCACCCCCTGGCCCTCCGGGTGTCTGAGTGCAGGGCTCAGGCCTTGGACTTCCCCTCTTTTCCAACTATACTCACTCCCTTGGGGATCTTCTCCAGACTCATGGATTTTACATGCTGTCTCTACAGTGCAAAACGCCCAGAGTCCGTGCTCCTTTGAGCTGGGTAGCCCACTTTCCGGCGCCTCCCTGACATCTGCTCGTCCCTTCTCCCATGGCCCTTGCTGGCTCTACCTGCCACAGAGAGGCAGAGCCCCACCAAGCACGGGTTTTGGTTCTGTTCCCCACTGGGCCCTCAGTGCCTGGAACACTGCCCAGCAGACTGGGAGCTAACTGAGCCCTTGGTGAAGGAAGGGATGAAGGAGCCAGTGATTGAACAAAGAGGGGCCAGCGGCTCCCACTCTGGGCGGGGCTCACCTTGAAGCCGATCTTGAGGTCCTCGCAGTCCTGGCTGCAGCCACTGAGCTTGCGGCTGAGACACTCGTTGACGTGGCAGCCGCGCTCGTCCGAGCCGTCCCCGCAGTCGTCCTGGCCGTTGCAGAGCAGCACCTCGGCCACACAGCGCCCGCTGCTGCACAGGAACTGCGACGAGGCGTTGCACTTGTGCTCTGCGGGGGCGGAGGCGCGGGTCAGTGGGGCACGGGGACACGGAGCGGGGGTCCCCCCGAGGCCAGGGCGGGGCCCACCTGAGCTGGTGCAGTGCGGGTTCTTGGGGGCCTCGTCACTCTGGTCGTGGCAGTCGTTTTCACCGTCGCACACCCACTGGCGGGAGCTCAGACAGCGCCCGTTGGCACAGCGGAACTCGTTGGGGCCACAGGTGGGGTACTCTGGGGGTGGAGGGGTGGGGTGAGGGGGTGAGGCTGGGGGCTCTGGCTGGGCCCAGGTACAGGGGGGTGGAACCCGCCCCTGCCGCCATCCCGGCTTAGCCTGCCCAGCTCACCGCATTCAGGGGACTCGTCGGATCCGTCCGCGCAGTCCCGGTCGTGGTCACACACAAAATGCTTGGGGATGCACTGGCGATTCTGGCACATGAACTCGCGGTCATCGCAGGTGCTGTTGTACACTGTAGACGGAGACAGACGAGGTCCCTCAGCCCCTGCCTGGCCCACTGCTGCCCGTCCCTGGGACCTTCGTGTGGTCTGAGAGGTGGGATGTGCAGAGACACCCATCTGGGCTGTAGACAGGGCTCTGCCACTAGCCACCTGGGTGACCCCGGCTGAAGCACTGCCTCTCCTTGGCCTCAGTTTCCCCTTCTGTAGAGTGAGACAGTGGCCCCACTCCTCATGCGCCCCTCCCACTTACAGCAGCCAGCTGTGACGCTCTCGTCAGCACCGTCAGCACAGTCCTTGTCACCATCACAGAGCCAGCGCTCCGGGACACACACGTGGGTGCCAGGGCAGGAGAAGGAGGAGGGTCCGCATGTCTTGCCTTCTGTTGGGGGAACCGGCAGCCACCGAGAGATTCAGGAGCAGGCACAGTGGGCTGGGCGTCATGCTGCCCCTCCTATAGGAGGGAGTGGGGGTGGGTGGGGTCTGTCCCTCCCGGAAGCCCCTCCCTGAGCCGGCCATAGCCACCCCTCACCGCAGTGTGCCGCCTCGTCGGAGCCGTCCCCGCAGTCGTCACTGCCGTCACACAGCCACTGCTTGGAGATGCAGCGATGGTTCTGACACTCAAACTGGGCCTCTGAGCAGAACTTGTCTGGGGCGGTTGGAAACCAAAGTAAGACGGGGGAGGGGATGGCAAGTCACTCCGCTGGGCAGGCAGGTGGAGGACAGATGGGAGAGACCCCAGGCATCCCTTTGTGGGGGGGGTCAGCATGAGCTAGAGAGATGCCCCCTCAGGGGCCCTAGGGGCTCTTCTCCCAAGGGCACACTTCCTGGGAAGGAACTGAAAGGTCGGGCATGGACTGGGACTCCGTGGCCACGGTGGGTGGGCGCTGGAGTTGGTCACTCACTGCAATGGGTCTCATCCTCGCCGTGTTCACAGTCGTCCTCCTTGTCACACGTCCAGCTCATGGGGATGCAGCGCCCACTAGGGCAGGCGAAGTAATTCAGGGGGCATCTGGGGCGCTTCACTCCTGGGGGGAGAGGGAGGCATGAGAGCACTGGCTCCTTGGGGTGCCTGCCGCCTGCCGCCCGCTGCACACCCGGCCTGCGGCGGGACCTGGGCAGTCACGCTCATCGCTGTAGTCCCCGCAGTCGTTGGCACCGTCACACACCCAGCTGGGGGCGTAGCAGAGGGAGGTCCGCTCACAGGGCTGGAAGCGCACCCCTTTCACCCCCAGGCGGAAGTAGCTGCTGCAGTCGGTGGCGCCTGGTGGGGGCAGGGAAGCAGGTGACACACGATTCCCTCCACACTCCCTCCCTCGAGCCACCCTTACGTGGTATCCTTCAGGGGAGGAGATGCTGTCCACCCCTTCCACTCACCCTGCCCCTGCCCCGGGAGCCGGGGGCGTGGGGGCAGGGGGCAGGAGCACACAGGCTGTGAGTGGGCCAGAGGGCAGCCAGAGAGGAGGAGTGAGGGAGGGGCGTGACTCACTGCAGTTCATCTCGTCAGAGGCATCCTCGCAGTCCACAAACTGGTTGCAGCGGCTGGAGTTCCCAACGCAGGTGCCATCCCGGCAGCGGAACTCGCCCACGCCGCAGGCCGTCTCTAGAACAGACCCCGCCCCACGACCATCAGGCCAGTCTTCCCCGCAGAGACCAGGAGACCCCAGCCGGAACTCCTGGCCCAAAGTACCGGCCCAGCCACCCCCCCCCCCTGCCCTGTACCCCCCCCCCCAAGAGCGCTGCAGCAGATGCCCTGGGGCCTGGGGAGGCAGGGTGGGGGGGAGGCGGGGCGGGGCTGAGGCAGGCTGGCCCTGTGTGGCACTCACTGTTGCAGGGGATCTCATCTGAGCCATCTCCGCAGTCATCCGCCCCATTGCACCACAGCATGTTGGACACACAGCGTCCATTGTTGCACTGGCGGAAGGTCTTCTTGCAGCGGCGGGAGTCTGGGGAGGGGAGTGGGCCACGGGTCAGCAGCAGCTCTGGGAAGGCAGCCTCCTGAGGCCTTGACAACGTACTCAGCCCAGCTCTGGGCCTGGCCCAGGGTTGGCCATGGCTCTGCCCTTCACGACCACCCCAGACTCCTCAGCCACACAGTGGGTCAGGGAGATTTTGCGGCCCTCACTTGCACGCCTGGTCCTGCTGGGGTCTGGGGACCCTGGAGGGCCAGGGGAAGGGAGGTGGGCTGGGGCACTGGGGCTGGAGGAGGCGCTTACTGCAGTAGGATGGCTTCTCGTCAGATTTGTCCTTGCAGTGGGAGACGCCATCACAAGTTAGGCTGAAGTTGATGCATTCACCGTTGGCACACTCGAACTCATCTTGTGCCCGGCAAGAGGAGTTCATGGCTGGCGAGAATGTGGAGTGAGTGTCATAAGCCAGGGCCCAGGGGCCTGGAACGCCTCTACCCCTCAGCCCCCCGGAACTGAGGTCATCCTGAGTCCCTCCTTGGTAAAAGGTTTCGGGGGGCCGGGCTTTTGGGAGTCTGGGTGGAGATGGCGCCAGTATGTGCCCAGGGTCCCCCACCAGTGTCCCCCTCCTTCATCTCCTCTCTCACCGCGGCAGGTGAGGTCCTCTTGGAGGATGCGGCCTCCTCGGCAAGAACAGTTGACGTGGCCTTGGTGAGTGAGCAGACACAGGTCCTGGCAGCCACCGTTGTTGACGCGGCAAGGGGAGAGCTCGCCTGAAACAGGGACAGACGACAGTGGGCTAGGAGTGTTCACGGCTGTGCACACAGAGGAGGCGCCCACCCACTCACACAGCTTCATGGAGCTTCCTAGCCCCAGGCCTGTGGCATAGCGGTACATGGCTGGGGGAGCAGAAAAGGCGCTACAGGTGGGCCAGGGGGAGTGTCTGGGGTGGGCCTGGGGCAGAGGGGGTGTGTGCTCTCAGGGGGATGATGTGGGCTTCGTTGTGTGCTTTGGGGCATCATGGTGGGGCCCCAGAGTAAGCGTGAGAGGCCTGGGAAAGCTAAGATCTGGGTGGGGGCAGCTGGGCAAGGCAGGTGCACGGGCATGCGCACGTAGAGCATGAGGTAGGCAGAGCCTGGGATGCGTGTGACCAGGCTCTGGGGCATGTGTGGTCCTGGGGGGTGGAGAAGGACTAGGGCATGCACTGGGGTGTCCAAGGATTCAGGTGAAACCATCGTGGGGTGGTATGAATGTGTGTACGTGTGTGTGTGTGTGCACAGATGTCTTGAGGAAGCTGGAGTAGAGGGGTGTTAGGTGTCTTGGAGTTTCTTGGGGGCTGTGTGTACCAGGTGTGTACAAGTGGATGTCTGCATGTGTGTGTACGTGCTGGCACCATGGGCGGGAGAGCAAGGCTGGTGGCAGCGGCCCCACTCACAGCTGTTGGTGTCATTGGCCACGGCGATGATGCCCATGGGCTGCTGGGGGATGTCCACGCGCAGCAGCTTCATGTCGCTGCCCACGTACTTGTTGGCACGCTGCACGGCTCGCCGCACCCAGTCAGTCCAGAAGATGTGCTCCCCGTACACAGCCAGCCCGAAGGGGTGGACCGGCTCCGACTTCAGGATCACCTGCGGCACCAGCACCGGGCCCATCACGGGTGGGCTCAGGTCTCCCGCCCCAACTCTGCCCCATGGCAGCCGGCCCCAGGGGCGAGGGTGCCTGGCCTTGGCCCAGATCCCTGGACGCAGCTGGGAAGGGGAGGGACCCACAGAGACATCTTGCCTTTTCCTCCCTGAACTGATGAGGAAGCCAAGCCTGGACAGGATGGGGGCCGCATGAGGCCACATAGCTAAGTGGCTGTGTCCTTGCCTCATTCTCCCCCCAAATCTTCCCACTCAGTGGCCTCCCCTCCTGCCAGGGCAATCCCTTTCTTGGCTGACCTGCCACCCCTGGGCCCAGCCCACCTTGAGCTCCATTCCGCCGGCCCCCCCCGACTCACATAGCGGTGAGAGCCGTCATACTCGCACCGCTCGATCTTGTCCAGGGTGGCGTCGGAGAAGTAGAGCTTCTCGGCCCGGTGGTCAATGGCCAGGCCGTTGGGGGTACGGATGTCCTTCTCAATGAGAGTCAGGACGTTGGCTCCCGACAGGGCTGCCCGCATGATGCTGGGGTGCTGCTCATTCCAGTTGGTCCAGAACATCAGGCTGGGGGAAGGGAAGGCCCCGGGGGTCAGGAGTCAAAGCTGGGGAGTCTGCCACAGAGGGCCCAGACGAGGGCCAAGAGTTGACCAGAACCCAAGGGTCAGCCAGGGTGTGAGGCAGATGCCCACAACCCAGGTGGACTCACAGTCACCAAGGCCAACATGGCCCGGGTCCCAGAGGGCCAGGCTGCCACAGGGTCGCTGTGTGGGTGTGTGTGCACACGGACTTCTCGGTGTCTGGGAAGCGACCGTCTGCATTTACTGAGAGACGATGGTGTAGCAAGTAAGGCAGGCTCTGGGCTCCGATCCAAGCTCTGCCACTTACCAGTGAGGAACCTCAGCAAGTGACTTAACTTCTCTATGCCTCAGTTTCCTTCTCCAGGAGGCAGGGATAATACTACACCTGCCTCATAGGTGGTTTAAGGATTCAGAGTTAATGTTTACCTAATGACAGCTGGTAAATGCCACATGACTATTTCCCATTAGGTTATTCTTAACTGCTGTTTGCCTGGCATCCGGGAAACACTTGCGAGTGTCTCATATATGCCTGTGCTGGGGACACACGGACCCCACCCTCAAGGGGTTCTTGAAAATCACCCTCTCTGTCATTTCAGGCTTTTGCATATCTGGAGTCTGAGCCCCAGTACTGCCCCTTACTAGCTCTGACCTTGAACCAGCCTCTTGTCTTTGCACGTTGGCTTCCTCTCGGTAAAGGAGGTGGTGGGATCTGGCCATGCTCAGCAACCTTTGCGGGGTGGGGAGGCTCCGGAGCTGGGAATGCCTCACTTCCAGGCTGCTCAGCCACTGTGCTAGGTGTGACAGTGTGCTCCTCTGACCACCTGCTCTGGATCTTGACCCCTGGGTCCTCTGTCCCGGAGATTCACACTCAGGCCCGGGGCGGGGCTGAGGAACCGCACTTTCCTGCATTCCCCAGACAAGCTGCATGCACCCTGGAGTTGGAGAACCGTCTAGCAGCAGAGTCAGTTCTGTTTCCCAGCTTCCTCATAGCAACTGCCCCTGCCTCCCTGCCCGAGGGTTCCACATCGCCCGCCCTCTGCTGCTCGGGACGCAAAGCTGTCTGCTGCTCATGGACTTGTCTCCTCAAACCTCTCCAGGTCTGTCTCTTTTTTTCAAGTAATGTCTACACCCAACGTGGGGCTTGGACTCGCAACCCCAAGATCAAGAGTCACGTGCCTTACCAACTGAACTGGCCAGGTGTCCCCAAGGTCTCTCTCTTTTTAACACCCCCTCCCGACTCAGTTTGAGCTGAGGCCTCCTGCTGCTATGCTCAAGTGGGAACAGGACACCCGTTTCCACTTAGGGAGGTGCTGGCTGTTCCCAAGCCCTGGGACCTAAGGAGGCTGAGGCTCTGCTTTAAAGGCGCTCATCCTGGGGGAAGTGGGTGGGGGTTCTGGATGGCTTTCCGAGTTCAGGGTGGGAGTGTGGACAATGGCCCGATGCCATCAAGGATCGCAGCATCTCTCTCCGGCCTCCACAGGAGAAAGTGTTATCCCAGGCCCAGCTGCAAGAGTCAGCCTCCTGGCCTCGTTGGTCCCACACCCTCAGGTAGGGCCCTCAGGGACTTCCACACCCTCAGGTAGGGCCCAGCAGACTCTGTGGTAGGAAGTGGCTTTCCTCTTACCATGTCAAACTACCACATGTGGAAGAAGGACATGTCCCACAACTGAGGATTCTGGGGTGGGGGGGGGGGCTAGGAGGAGGGGCTTTCCTGAGGGTCAGCTGTAGGGTAGGCTCAGCAGGAGGGCAGGGGGTCCTGGCCCCTTCATCTGGGTGCACACTTCTCCTCCCCCCGACCCCAAAGCACTCACTCTTTCTGGCCAAGAGAGGGCTTCTCCCAGACAGCTCAGCTCTTTCTCCTGCACCCTGCCCTGGCTTCAGTATCCCCGTCCCCCGACCTTCAGACCCCAGCTGAGGTGCTGCCTCCTGGAGGACATGTCCCTTGGTATCCAGCTGGGTCAGGTCCTTGTTACACACTCATAAAGCCCCTTGAAGCCTCACAGCTAACAGCAAATAGGCCCGAGGTAAAGCCAAGGTCCATCTCACCCTCCCCTGGCTCCTCAGCACATCGTTGGTTCTCAAAAGCCATTTGCTGAGTGAACAATGGAATTCCCTGGGCTCAGAGCAAAGGAACCTGCTGGACAGCCATGAAGGAGCTTCCAGAAGCCACAGTGCTCCGTCACCTCTGGACTGGGGGTGGGAGGCAGGCAGGGGTGTCCGGCAGCATCCCCGGCCCATGGAGGTTCCAGACCCATAAGGACAGCTGCCGGGGCCAAGGGTCACAGAGGGAAGACAGAATCTTTGTTGTGAGCCATGGACACGCAGGCCAGGGTGAGCAGACCAGGGAGAGGGTCCTCGTGCTGGTCTGTAGGGCCAGGAGGCCAGGCTGGGGCTGGATTTGAGTGACATCAGGGTAAGGAATCTAGGTTCTGTACACTCACTGTTTCTAAGTAGCTGCTTTTGGGTTTTGTTTGTCCCTTCGTTTCCTAGCAAAACTTTGGGAAAATATTCCAAGTGTTGCCGAGTTCCGGGGAAAACAGTTTTGCTTTCACGTGGGTCAGGATTTCTAAGGTGAGCGCGTGGCTCAGCAGCAGCCCACACACTGGAAATCGTGGGGGCGGGGGGGGGGGGGGTTGCTGGCCCTGCAGGGAGCACAGCGGGTGGAGACCAGGGGCGTGCAGCACCCCCAGGGCTATTTCCTCCCAAATTTTCCAGATTTGTGCTCTGGCCTCCCTTGCAACCTGAGCCCAGCCTCCTGGGCCATCCTCAGGCCTGCCCTGCATATGGGAGCCCCTCGACTGGGCATGGGGGAGGCCCCCACAGTCCTTCCTGCCCAGAGCACTCCCTCCTCTGGCTGTCACATAAAGCACTACCCTGTGTCCGGGCTGCCCTTCGTGGCCTGCTGACGTCTAGGCCCAGTGCCAAAGCACGGCCTCTGGGATGACTCCTGGTCATTACATACAGTCCTGTACTTGTCTCAGCCTTTCCCACCACTGTGATTTCTCTCCTTCGGGCTAGGTGGTTTGAATGGGCCCAGATGAAGGCTTCCATACAGCAAGCGTTCAGTGAACAATCTTTGCCTGAAGCTTGGAGGGCCAGAAATACAGAGGACCTACTATGTGCCTCGACCATGGCTCTCTGATGAATGAATCAATTCATCACTGAGCCAGAACTGTCCTTCAGAGTCCCCCGGTCCTCCCCTTGGTTCAGGCACCTGAAATATTATTGTCATCTTACAGATGAGGAAACTAAAGCTCAGAGAGCTCCTACTGCTGGCCCAAGGTCACAAAGCAAGGAAGTAGCTGATCTCAGGGGATAGCCAGCCCCTCCTGCTGCTGTACTCCCCCACCCAGGGCTACCTGGGGAAGCTTCTACCACCCTGTGGCCTGTCCCTTTCCACTCCCTGTACCCAGCAGCTCACTTCTGGCACTCATCCAGCACAAAGGCCCGTGGGTGGTCGTCTCCAGACATGGTAATGACTGTCTCACGCTCGAAGGCCCCTGGGCGGGTCTGATCGACTGTGTGGCGGGTGATGGTGGATGTTGTGTAACTTGTCCAGTAAAGGGTGTCCCAGCCACGATGATAGGCCAGGCCTTCCACGGAGCCCACATCTGCAAGGGGAGAGGAGTAGTTGTGGGTCGGGATGGGGCCAGAGAGCAGAGCCGAAGAGGGGGTGGCCCACAGCACCCAGTCCTCTGGCATATGTGGAGCTGTCAGGGGATGTGTGGGAGCACAGCCCTTGGCACCCCCAACCCCTCCTGTCCTTCCCTATTTTCTACACAAATGGTCCATGGTCCATCTCCCGACCCATCTTCCCATCTTCCCCACAGCCGAGTAGAAACGCTTTATGGATTTTGGTAAATCACATCCAACTTGGGCTGTCCTGGGAGCTTCCAAATGAACAAGACCCAAACCAGATTGTTCGTAAACATCCTAAACTCCGGTTAAAGAATTAAGTGCACAATGAGTAGGGGAACCATAGCTTAAGAGAAAAAGACTTGGGCTTTTGTGGCTTCTAGCTGTATGACGCCGTGCTTGCCAGAAGGCTGCATTATGAGAAGTACTGTACTTAAACAACGGGCCGAAGGCAGGGGACAGTTCTTGCCAGTCTCTCCTGGTCAAGCTATGGTTGCAGGGTATCTGGCTTAGCTCTGGACACATTTTCAGGCAGGCGTGTTCTGCATGGAGCAGAATGTGTCCAAAGGAGGTTCAAAGGACAGATGCTTGTTTACCACTGCTGGATACCAGGACCTCATTCAGTGTTGGGTAGGTCTTTGTGGACAGGATGAATGAAAGAATGAGCAAAGGAGTGAGTCAAAGGACCAGGGCTTATCCAGTCCGGAGAAGAGTAAACTGTAGCACAACGAAATAACTTTGCTCTTTGCAAAGAGCCTAAAGGCTGTTCTAGGACACTGTGTCTAGCCCCTAGCACTCTCTGTGGGGCGTGTACACGTGTCCTATGCTGAACTAAGCTGTCACACCTGCCCTTCAGGTGACCCTGCCTCCCTACACACGTGAAACACCTGAGGCTTAGACAGCAGAGGGAACTTGCCCAAGTGCCTGAAACCCCATGGCTGGGGTTGAACCAGCCTCTCTGCAGCCTGTGCCGTGAGTCCCAGCCACACAGAGTAGAGCTTTGTGGCTCCTGGGGGCAAACTAGGGCTGGAAGGGGAAGGAAGAAGAGTCGACTCTGACTTCAAATGAGGAGAAACTTTCAAATAACTATAACGGGTGCAGTGTGATTCGCTGGCGAATTGTCAGAGACACGGTCACAGCTGGGATTGGGATCCGGGGCGCAGGGGGTTGGCTGAGGGCGGAGGGCTGCTCTCCCCAGAGGCGGGGCCGGTCCTGCCCCACAGCCCCCCACCCTCCCCTCCCGGGGGGAAGATTGGGGTATGGGCTCACTCTCCACGATGGTGGTCCTCCAGGAGCCATCGTCATTGATCTGCTGGATGTTCCCGAAGTGGATGTCGCTGAAGAAGATACGATTGGGGGTGCCCGGGGAGGTGCCTGCTCGGTAGTCGAAGGCCAGCGCGATGACATTCTTCATGTGCTCAGGATCCTCGAAGGGCTGGACGGGCGCGTTGAGGTTGCGCTCGTCGGACAGGTGGATGCTCTTGAGGATGGTGCGTTCAGAGTACAGCAGGTAGCCGGCATACTCGCGGCATGATGCCCCATCTTCAGCCAGCATCCCGTGCGCGCAGGCACAGGCCCGCCGCCCGCCGCCCTGGTACAGGCACAGCTGCTGGCACCCGCCATTAGCCACTGCGCACACGTTGGTGCCTGTGGGGAAAGGGGAAGGAGATGGCTGCAGAGGGTGGTCTCGGACATCTCTGCCACCGTGGGGACCCTGGCGGGGCCACCACTCTGCCTCAGCACAGACAAGCCTCCGGGCCTGCGCACACAGCACCTGGATCGGTCCCAGAGCTCCCCAGCCTCTCCGGAGCTGCTGGAACGTGTCCCTGTGGGTCCAGCCCCTATCCCAGCCCCTCTCACTACAGGGGAGTCACTCCCAGGCCAGGGAGCCCCCCGTGAGCCTCTCCTGCCTGGCCCAGGGCCCCAGCCTCACCTTTCTGCCGGTCCCGGTTGAAGACTTTGATGTCTTTGAGCTGGACGCCGATGCCTGTTCTCAGGGCCACGGAGTCTGTAGCATTGTCCTTACTCCCACGTTTGATGGAGCCATTGGCATGAGTCCTGGGGGAAGGGAAGGGCTAGGCCATGAGCAGGGCGTTGACAGAGGGCGGGAACAGACCACGGAGGAGAAGACCAGGGCAGAAGCCCTCACCTGTCACTCCAGTAGATGAAATCCTCAAACACGGACACGGAAAACATGTCCATGTTGTTGCTGGACAGAACCACCTCACGGTTCTCACCCGTCTCCAGGTCAATCCGCTCAATCTTGTCTGTCCGGGCATCACACCAGTAGAGCTTCCCATCCTACAAGCCAGAGGCACCCACCTCACCTCTAATGCCCAGTGCTCCCCATCTGCCCCAGGGTCCTGGACCACAGGATGGGTCCCACTCACTCCTGCCTCCCGTGTCTTTCTCCTGCTTCTTCCATATCCTTCCCACCCTCTCACCTGCCAGTCTGACAAGCTCTAGGCATGCCTTCCATCCTCACTTCTGAGTGACGGCCCCCTACCCCTCTGGGGTGGCAGGAGTCCCATTCCGGAGCTGGGCCAGAAGACCCCATGACTACCCTGGGTCCACATCTTCCCACCAAATGGGGCCTCATCACAGGGAGAATCAATGGGGAGCAAAGCATAGGGTAAGGGGAGCCTCCCCCAGAGCACAGGGTCTGGATAGCCCATGGGCTCCAGGGCCCAGCCTGCACCCAAACCTCATAGTCCACTGAGATGCCGTTGGGCCAGCTGATGCTGACGTTAACCAGCACGACCCGCTCAGTACCATCTAGCCGAGACCGCTCAATACGTGGGTACTGGCCCCACTCAGTCCAGAACAGATACCTGTGGGGCGGAGGAGGGAGAAGTTGGGGGTCAGTCCCCAGACCACCGAGAAGAGAAGGTCTCGTCAGTGTGGGCTGTGGGGAGTGACCAGGCCAGACCCGAGCCAGGGCTGGGACCTGGAAAGCCTGTCCAGCTTCTCACCCCTTCTCTGGGTGAACAGTGATGGCCCGGGGTTTATCCAGACCCTGGGAGATGACCACATAGCGGAAAGAGCCATTGAGCCGGGCGACCTCAATGACATCGAAGCCCTGGTCGGTCCAGTAGATGTTGCCTGAGGAGAGAGTGGGTGGAGAGGAGGGGGAATGGGTGGGAGCACTTGTACCTGGTCCCTTTTGAGCCTCTAGATCCCTGCTGCTCCCCCATCTGTTCCAGCCTACTCCTCCTCAGACTTCTCCTGAGATCCCACATCTCCCCTGCCGGGCCTCTACCTCACCTGGAGGCCCCCAGCCCACCCAGGACCCTCTCACGGCTCACCTGCGATCCAGTCCACGGCAATGCCCTCCACGCGGCCAATGCCGTTGGTCACCACATCCTCACGCCATGTCTGGTCTCGCTTAGCCCGGCTGATGGTGCTTAGGCCCATGTCTACCCAGTAAATGGTGTCGTTTTCTGGAGGTAGAGGAGCCAACATGGGGATATCCCACAAGACAGGGGAAAGGTTGGAGGGTGGGCAGAATCAAATGGCAGTCAAGATGGAGGTCAGTGCTGGGATGGGGGCAGGAAGCTTGGAAGGGAAGACAGAGTAGGGTGGGGGTTGCTGTGTTGTCTCCCCCTCCAGCTGTGGTTGGGCAGCCTCTCACTGGGCTCCCAGAGCACACCACCCCCAAAGTAATGTCCCACTCCCTCCTGCCACCAAATCACTCACCAGCATGGAAGTCGATGCCGACAGCCAGGGATGTCCCCGACACTGGGACCAGGGCATCTGACTTGTCGTTGGGATCCAGGGGGATTCCGCGGATTCCCTCATGCACAGAGTACAGGAGAAAGGAACCCACACCTGAAACACAAGGACACTCAGGCCCGGGCCTCAGTGACACCCCTTTAAGCTTGGGGTCTGTCACTCTCAAACCTATTATTGTCCTCTGCTTCTTTTTGACCTCTTCTCACAGCTATCACTCCTCCCCATTCAACACACAGATACACACACTTAACTTAGCCTGAGGCCTGCAGCTTGGGCTGGGAATGCAGGGAATAGGAAAGGAGAGCACCTCTGGTGAAGCGCCTGCAAGACTGCTAGTCCCCACTAGAGGGCAGAAGAGACCTGGATTTCTCTCTCCCAAAGGGGGCCCTTTAATCCCTCTTCACTCAATACAACCCCGCAACCTCAAGGGCTGTTGGGGAGGACCTGGGGAGGTTCAGACAAAGCAATGGAACGAGATGACCCCTCAGTGAAGACTTCCATCTTAGGTTCCTATTTGTCCTCCTCAGTCTGGCCTGTGTCACCTACACCCTCTCAAACACCTAAAACTCAACATTCCTGACTTCTCACTCTTGAACTGGTTTCATTCTGTTTTCCCATTTCTTCTTCTTCTTCTTCTTCTTCTTCTTCTTCTTTTTTTTAATTTTTAAAAACTATTTATTCATTTGAGAGCGAGAGTGAGAGAGAGAGAGAGAGAGGGCGCAAGCACAAGGCGGGAAAGGGAGAAGCAACTCCCTGCCAAGCAGGGAGCCCGATGCGGGACTCAATCCCAGGACTCCAGGACCATGACCTGAGCTGAAGGCAGACACTTAACAGACCGAGCTACCCAGGCCCCTCTCTGCTTTCCCATTTCTTACAAGGTGCCGCCATCAACATGAGCCAGAACCCTCCACTGCCTTTATCCCTTGATACAGTGTGTCCCCAGATCAATCCCCCAGCAGGCTCTGGTTTCTCAGGCTCCATGAAAAAAAAGGACTCATGGTCAAAGGAGTTTGGGGCAACCCCAAACACTAGAGTCTTCTCTTGAGAAAAATTCTCAGTGCAGATGAGCATATTCAAGACTCTGAGAAGTTCTGCAGCAAAAAACACTTAAACTTTGTTCAACCCAGTGCTTCTTTCTGTAACATCTACCCACATCAAAGAGGAAGGTTCCCAGAGCGCACTTTGGGAAGTGCTGTCCTGGGGCAAATTCATAAATCAGTCAGCAAGTTCTTGTGAAATGTTTGAGTCTCACCCCTTCTCTTCAACCCAGCTGCTAAGCCCCATCTCTTAACACGGGGCTCACGCTAATAGCCTCCTAACTGGTCTAACCGCCTGGGTTTGGTTTCTCCCTCCCCCACCGGCCGGCTCTCTGCCGCCAGGTTAATCTGCCCCAAACATCACCTTCCAGGCACTCCTTGCTGAGAACACACCAGAGGCCTGCCCTACCCCACAGTCAATCATCTATGATCCCCCCCATACTCTGCCCACCCATTGGCTTGGTGCCTTGAGGGCCCTTGCACATTTCCTCCTCTTGCTCTGGACCCTGTGCCTCACTTGTCCTTCCTCCTTTGAGCCATGCACTCAAATCCTCCTTGCCCTGTAGAACTCGGCTCACAGCACACCTCTTCCATGAGGCCAGCCCTGGCACTGCCTGCCAACATCTCTTTCTCCAAAACCCTTCTGCAGGGCCCGGAGAGCATCTCACCATCCCGTTTCCCCTCCAGGTTAGCCCCATCTCTGGTTAAGACTGCGGCATGGGGGGGCGCCTGGGTGGCTCAGTGGGTTAAAGCCTCTGCCTTCGGCTCAGGTCATGATCTCAGGGTCCTGGGATCGAGCCCCACATCGGGCTCCCTGCTCAGAAAGGAGCCTGCTTCCCTTCCTCTCTCTCTGCCTGCCTCTCTGCCTGCTTGTGATCTCTGTCAAATAAATAAATAAAAATCTTAAAAAAAAAAAAAAAAGACTGCGGCATGGGAACAGGACAGGGACTTCTACCCCCGGGCTTCCCCAGCAGCTCCCAGCATGGTGGGGGCTTACCAAGCATCTCACCCAGGAGGCACTTAGGAATACGAGATCCATGCAGTCCCGTCCCCAGGGTGAGAGGGGGCAGGTGGGGGCCAGGGGGTAGGAGGGGTCAGAAGGGGTCAGGGCTTCGGGGGGTCCCTGCGCGGTGTTGGGCACGGACCTTCGCAGGCCTGCTGGCCGCTCCGGAGGCTGTAGCCGGCGGTGCACATGCAGGAGCGGGTGGACTCGGATGTGGGCAGGCAGAGCTGGGAGCAGTCCCCGTTGTTGACACTGCAGGGGTTGGTGCCCTCGTGGTCTGGGGTGGGTGGGAGGCACAGAGAAAGAAAGGGATGAGGTGGCCCTCCTCGGGACCTCACGGTCAGGCTTGCAGTGCCCAGGGACAGGATGGGCACTGCCTTCACCCTGGACCTTGGGGGGGTCACCACCCAACCCATGCCCAGTCTTTTATTCTCGCAGGCCCCCAGTTCTTGCAACCGGTGTGGCTGTTAGCATGTACGACACCTTCGCGAGAATGAGAAAGAGGAGCCCCTCTGGGTGCAGAGTGGAGTCAGGCCCATGCTCATCCCCGTTCACCTCCCTGCCCAGGCAGTCCCTCTGCAGCCTGGCCGCCGGCCTCACCCAGCTGGATGCTCTCGTCGTACACCTTCATGTGCATCACCAGAGTGGTGCTATTCCGCAGGACCACGGGCTCTGAGCCGTCCGCCTTGTTGCATGTGCCCATCTTCTCTGACACCTGATCCGCCCACCACAGCTTGTCCCCTGGGGAGGCAGGAGGGGATGAGATCCCGGGGAGGGCCCCACTCCCAGCCCGGACGGGCCCAGCCTCTCTGCTCCTGTCCCTGCCCCCAGCCAGCAGCCCTCACCCATGATGGCCAGGGCCGTGGCCTTTCCCAGCTGGCTCCGCATGGCGTCGATGACCTCCAGTCCGCTCCCATCGAGGTTGCAGCGGCTGATGGTGTGGTTGCCAGAGCTGATCCAGTAGAGTTTGCTTTCAGGGAAGTCGATAGCCAGGCCTGGAAGAGGTGGGTGTCACTGCCAGGGAGCCTGGCTCCTGGGCAGGGGGCTGAGGGATATATGGTCTTGAGGGAGGATGATGAGGACACACACTAAGCTTGGCAGTGAGGAATTAGGGCAAGCTGCAGTTCGGGAAAGGCAAGCTCGTACCCACAGGGCCCTTCTGGCCACTGAAGAGCAGGGTCCGGTTGCTGCCATCCATGTTGGCCATGCTGATGTTATCCCCATCAGTCCAGTAGAGCTTCCTGGGAAGGTGTGGGAAGATGAAGTCAGACCTCTTTGCTCCTGTCCCACACCCCACGACCCCCAACCCTGGGTCCCGGACTGACCCACGCAGCGGGTGGACCACCAGGCCGTGGGGCTGCTCCAGGCCCTGCACCACCGCGTTCTTGAAGGAGCCGTCCAGCCGGGCCACGTTGATCTGTTTCTTGTTAGTGTCGTAGCTTGTCCAGAACAGGTTTCGGGACACCCAGTCCACAGCCAGCCCGTGGGCATTTGGCAAGTCTGGGGAGCACAGCGGGGACTTGGAGGTTGGGTATTTGCGGGGGCATAGGTCAGGAGGCTGGAGGAGGTGGGGGACTGGCCTGGTTTCGGTGGGGGGGTGGGTGGGGATCGGGAATCCAGGGTTGGAGCACTGAGAAGGAGGAAGATTTGGAAAAGGAATATTGGGACCGAGAACACCAGGGATGGGAGGGAGGGCCGGATGGGGGGGCGCCCACTCCCACTGCGGGGGTCCAGGGCGAGGGCAGAACCTGCAGAGACGACGGTCTCCACGCCCGTGCCGTTGATAAAGGCCCGTTTGATGGCCTGTGTCCTCACATCGGACCAGTAGACACGCTGCTCGCGGGCATCGTAGTCCAGCACGGTGACGTTGTCAATATCAGGGACCGTGAAGGAGATGATGTAGTTGTAGTAGGGGGCCTCTAGGTCCACCCCCCGGATCTCCATCTGACGTGCGTACAGCAGGAACTTCTTAAACTCTGTGGGGCACGGGGCGGGTCACTGAGGGCAGTCCCTCCCTTCATGCTTTCTGCCCACCCACATGAGGGTCCCTCCTTCTTCTGGTTCCTTCCATTCATAGCTGGCCATTAGCTATCAGGAAGTGATAGCATGGGCATCAACTCCCTGCCCGAGTTCCTGCATCTTCTTCCAGTGGCTGTCTCTGCGGCCTCTCCCGACTGGGACGGTCTACCCTCGCTTACAGTGGTGAGCCTGGGGTCCCGACACCTTCCCCTTGGGCTTCAGTTTACCCGTGGCCTTGAGGGAGCGGCCTCCTACCATAGCAGGTGGTGTTGTCCTTGTGGAGCTTCATGAGGTGGGGGCAGGCGCAGGAGACTGTCCGGTTGTAGTTGATGAGACACAGGTGGGAGCAGGGGCCCCGGCCCCCATTGGCCTCACAAGGATTGGGAGCTGGGGCAGGGGAAGAGGAGAAGTGAGGGCATCTTGTGATCTGCCAGCACCTACCTGGCCCTTCTCATCTGGACCAACCCCTCTTCACCCGCTCTCCCCCTCCCCATTTCAGCATCACCAGACCCTCCTCCATCAGCAGGCTGGCCTGTCCCACCATCTCAGCACAGCCCCTCATGCTTTCACGGCGCCCTCTTTCCTGGAGGGCTTCTGCCGAGGCTGCCGGCCCCTTACCCATGGGCTGCCGGGAGGGGTGGTACACCTGCAGATCAAAGGGCTGCGTGTTGGTCCTCTGCACCACGGTGACATTATGGCCGGTCCACTTGTTGGCCTTAGCCAGCGTGTTTGTCCGCCAGTCCGTCCAGTACACCTCCCCCCCATACAGCGTCACTGCAAACGGGTGCGACAGGAACTCGTGTCCCCGAAGCACCTCCATGTGGCCGGAGCCGTCGTAACGGGCTGAGTAAATGGCATCTGACCTGAGAGCGTGGTCGGGGCAGAGTGAGGATGCTGGCGGGGGCCAGGCCCTGGCCCCCTGGCCCCCGCCCCCTACAGCCCTCGCAC
The DNA here is from genome assembly GCF_002288905.1 of Enhydra lutris kenyoni. NCBI lineage: Eukaryota > Metazoa > Chordata > Mammalia > Carnivora > Mustelidae > Enhydra > Enhydra lutris. The sequence goes on from NW_019154158.1 coordinate 5,253,337, forward strand.
ACTGGAGCAGTTCTTCCTCCCAGGCCTTGCCGGCCGGGAAAGACCAACATGACAATGTGGAGTGAGAACCAGAGTGGTTTGACCTCTAGGACCCCGGCTCTTGGGTCCCAAATCCCATGCGCTGGCTCTCTTGGCTCCCTTCTCCACAGGGCCACAGTGAGCACACACGGGGCTTGCGGGAGGTTGGAAAAAGGCACCCCCTCTGAGCAGACCAATTAGAAGGTGCCCCTTCCCCTGGGCAGATAAAGCCCACTCTGTAGGGGACAGAGATCCGTGAATGAGGACGAGAGGTTGCATTTCCACCTTGCCCACGCCTGGGCCAGGCCCCTAGTGCAGACCTGTTTCCAGCCTCTTCTTCCCACTCCTCCTCCCCCTGCCTGGCCTCACCCGTCATCTCACTCCCCCTACTGGGCCCAGCCCTTGGCCGCCCCAGTTCGGGTTCCAGCTGCCCAGGCCTTTTCACTACCAAGTCCTGAGGCTCCCAACCCCACCCTGTCCCTGGAGGGGAGGGGAGAGATGGGAGCCTCTGGCGTCACGGTGGGGGGCGCTGACCTGGCGTCGATCCAGAGGATGCGCTTCTCCAGGTAGTCCACGGTGAGCCCGTTGGGCCAGCCCCCTGAGCCCGTCTCCCGGTGGATGGTGCGGCGCCCAGCCCCACTCATGGAGGCGGCCTCGATGCGTGGCAGGCTGGCATCCCAGTCCGTCCAAAACAGGATCCTGGGGAAGGGGGAGGGGGTCGGGGTACCAAGGTCAAGGGCCTGGCGTGGGGCTATTATAGGATCTTTGGTAAAGGGCAGAGGGGTAAATAGCCTTTGAAGAGACAGGTGTCCCCGACCCGGCTGAATGAGGCTTCAGAGGGGACCATGGGGCCAGAACAGGGCTGGGCAGGGTCCTCACCCATCTCGTGGATCTAGCGCGATTGCCCTCGGGTGCTCAATGTCACCAGCAAGGAGGGTGGTCCGAAGGGTCCCGTCTAGCTTGGCCACCTCAATCTGGTCCAGGTTACTCTCCACCCAGTAGATATTGCCTGCAATCCAGTCTACAGCCAGACCCTCGGGGGTGGCCAGGCCATACTGAATCACCACCTCGAAGCTGGTCAGGGCTGGTGAAGAGAAGGTCATGAGTGTGAAATCACAGTAGACTAGGAAGCCTAGATGACTCACCCTCAGCCTTGACACCTCGGCTAATATGTCTGACAAACCCCGGCTTCACCTGGGGTTCACAGACACCCCCATTCACCTCACCCAGACCCCTCCACCCACCAGGAAGTCAAATAGGAGAGAAGAGGCCTAGTTGAAGAAGGGAAAGTCACACCTTTCCTCTGCTGGCAGCTCTCTGAAGGGCTAACCCATGGAAGGAGGTCAGAGTAGAGGGTGGAGGCTTTGGGGGGAGTGTGGGCAAACACAGAGTCAATATGAGAACTTTCTAGAAGTCACTTCATAAACTATCTTGAAGATTTTTCCACAGGGGAAAAATATATATATACACACACACATATATATGTATGTATACATGTATGTATGTATGTATACGTACATATATATATATTTTTTTAACTGTTGCATAATGGGAATATTATCACAATCTGCTTAGCCATCCCCTTGCTGATGAACATTTAGAATGGCTCCAAGTTTTTTTCTATCACAAACAATACAAACTCCTCTAGTAAAATGTGCTTTCAAGTTTTTGCTCAGATGTTGCCTCTTAGGGGCCCCTCCTTGACCACCCAGTTTAGAATGTCAATCCCCGTTCTCCCTACCTGCCCCCCACCTCCTTTCTTTATACCCACAGCACTATCCCCTTCTGCTATATTCCACGTTGTACTCATTTATTTTGCTTATATCTGATGTTTCCCTGGTATGTAAGCTCCACGAGGGCAGCCATCGAGGCCTGCTCTGATCACTGCTGTCTCCCCAGGCCCCATGTGTACGCAGGTGCTCGGTACGTGTGTTACTAATGAGAGAAGTCTGTGATGGGTCAGGCCGCCTTTGGACAGAAGGGAGGATTCAGGTACCCCATCCCTAAATGGCTTTTTCCTTTTAAGCCTGCTGTTCGAGGATTTGGGGAGCTCCAGGCCATTCCAAAGAAAGGCTGATCATTTTGTTAATTATCAGGCTGCCGGCTCTGCTGACGATAATTACGGGGCGTCAGGAACTGAGACCCACAGCAAAATCTAACCCAATTAATGAGAGTGTGGGGGATGGGGGAGCTAGGCCTCGGCTTCGGGACGGCCTGGATCTGGGTCTGCAGCTCTGAGTCCCCAGGTGCCCCTTCTGTGTGTGGGCCACCCGCCACAGTCCTGGGTCAGCAGGAGGGGGCGGTCACCTCCGTTGTCCAGCAGCTTCCCACGGTAGATCTTGTCCTCCACCACATCAGTCCAGTAGAGGGCGCTCTGGCTGAGATGGAAGTCCAGGGCGATGGTGTTGCGCAGGCCAGGCACCAGAACGCTGTAGTCCCCTTTGTGAAGGTCGATGCGCCGGATCTCGTGGCGGTTGGAGAAGATTATGAATGGCTTGAAGGGGTCTGGGGAGGGTTGGAATACAGGGGTCAGCGTAGGGCTTGCTGCCTCAGAGCTACCCTGTCCCGGAGCAGGCAGGGTCCCCGCTGGCCCCGGGCCTGGTCACGGGTGGAAACCGCAGCCTTTGGCATCCGGCAGCTCAAACCCAGCCAACGGCGGCTCAGGGGCCTGCCCCAGCCTGCCCAGCCTTCCCCACCACCTTTCACCCGCATGTCACCTAGGCTGCGGCAGCTCTCGCCATCAGGCTCCAGCACCCAGCCCTCGTAGCAGGAGCACTTCACGCTGAACTTGTTCTGGTCGCACTTCTGGCTGCACTTGAGGTGCTTGGCACAGTAGCTCTGGATCTGGCAGGTGTGGTTGTCGGGCCCCAGCTCCATGCCCAGCGGGCACGAGCACACGATGCCTTCGCCAGGTGCCACTGAGCAGTTGTGGCTGCAGCCTCCGTTATTCAGAGAGCACTGGTCTGCAGGGTGGCCAGCAGGGGACAGGACTTGGGTCAGGGTCAGGAGCTGGGACGAGGCAGGACCATGGCCTGACCGGGCCCCAAGTCCTGGGTGGCCCAGAAAGAACCCTGGCTCCCTGCCCATGGCATCCTTCTTTTCCATTTCTGGCCAAGTCTCTGCCCCACCACTTGCCACGCTCCCTCAGGACCAGGGTTAAGACCCCAGCACCCAGCACGAGGACCAGGAGGAGTGCCCCCACATCACAGCAGCATGGGGTCTCCGTTTCCCTGTCCCTTCTTGAGCCCATGGCGGGGGGTGTTGCAGCTTTTCGCCTCTCTTGGAGGGCTGCCCTTTCCTCGGTCTCCCCTGACTTGGGCATGACTGAGGTGGGGTGTGGTAGGGAACGTCCTGTCGGGTTCTCTGACACACCCTGAGATCCGCCAGCCCTGACTGATGACCCGTCAGCAGTTCTCCGGGCCAGTCCCAACCTGCCTCCTCTCCCACTCCTCTCCCCCAGGAACAGATGCCCTGCCTGCCCGGAGGAGACAGGCGCCTCTGCTCCACTCCTCATTCTCCCGTCACACCAAGTGGTCCTCCCTGACCCCTATTTATTCTGACCCTTGAATGCACAGACTCCTCGCGCCACCCCCCCACCTTCTCACTGTGTAAGATCTAAGCATCATCTTTGGGAACTCAGTTAAATCCCTGCCTCCTCTGGGAAGGCTGTCCTGACCATATCAACACGCAACCCTGGTGTCTTCATTTTTAAAGGCAGCTCTGTGCTGTTCCACCATCTGGGTGTGGGGGAGGAGATGCGCCTGCAGGAAGGGGTTGCACCAGGCACTCTCCACAACAGTTTAGGAGCCATGTGACTTTGGACCAGTTATTTAACCCCTCCACCTCAGTTTTCTCATCTGTAAGATGGAGACAATAGTTCCATCTGCCTCACAGGGCCGCTGGAGGGATTAATATGCTATAATAGTGTGGCGTGCTCGGCTCAGCCTCTTGCCCAGCTGAGTCTGAACTCAACAAAGGCTGTTGGTAACTGCTCTGGGGATGTCCTGCCCAGCAGCCTGAGCTGCTTCTTCCCACTCAGAGACCTCTCCCCACAGAGCTTGTCCTGCTCCACTGGCGCTGGCCCCGACCCAGGCTCCTTCCCCAACCGCCCTCCCCACTCCTATCCTGGGGCCTCTCCTAGGCGTGGGCCTCACCGCACAGCTCTCCCTCATCCGAGCCATCTCCACAGTCATCGTTGCCATCACACAGCTTGTCGAGGGGCAGGCAGACTGAGGTGTTGTTGGCACAGGGGTGCGAGGGTGGCCTGCAGGCCAGGGACTCACAGTTCTCTTCATCTGAGTTATCTTCACAATCACTGTCGCCATCACACACCCATGCTTTGCTTATGCATCGAGCTGAGGGATGGATATAGTGTGAGGGGCCAGGCCTGGGTACGAGGGCTCTCCACGCCTTTCTTCCCAGACCCAGTGGGCTTCTCTAATAGGGCCGTGATTGTAATGCCTTGGGGTCCACTAGGAACCTTGAGGCCTTCTCTGTCAGATTCACATGGGTAACAGAGAAAGCAAGAGTCTGCAAGAGTTGTGCTGAAGCTCAACTTTGACGGTGATGGTTCTGGTTCCCAGGGCCCTTAGTGCAGGCCCTGGATCCTCCACTACTTCCCCCAGGCGTCACCCACAAGCTTCTGTGCTGCCCTTTGCCTCCCAGTGTACCCCCCCCCCCGCCGCCACCAGCATAGCGCTGTCTCCCTTGCCACTCCCCTGCTCTCAGTATGGTCTCCCCCTGTCCCAATCACCCTAGTCCAAGCTCCCGCCCATCCTTCTTTTTACCAGAATCTTTGCAGCCAAACTTGACATTGGGGTCACAGACGTGGGTCACTCCCTCGCAGCTCTTTTCATCGCTGGAGTCCATGCAATCAGTGTCCCCATCACAGCGCCACCGTAGGGGGATGCACAGACTATCCAGCCGGCACTGGAACTCATCATTGTGGCAGCCGCCAGGAGGCCTCGTGGCTGCAGGGGGCAGAGGGGGGTTATGGGGGGTAGGGGCTCTAGGTCAGCCATTCTCATGTCTACCTTCCCAACCCCCCTCCTGTTCTCCCCAGTCTAGAGCTATGAGCTGAGGCAGGGATGGAGAGTTCTCTGAGCCTGGCTGACACTTCTCAGAAGCTAACTTGGAGGCAGGAAGGTCACACCTCCCAGGATCCCAGCAATTGGCTAGTCAAGAATCTCTCTATTTTACACACCAGTGGTCTATTGGTTAAGCAATTTGCTAGGCCAGAGCTCAAAGACCCGCCACCTTCACCTAGCCTCTGTTTTACCCAGGAAGGCCATAAAAACTTATTAAGCACCTCTGGTGTGCCAGGCACTGTTCCTGGTGACAGTGTGAGCAAGACCAAGTGTCTACCCTCACGGAGCTGACGTTCTAGTGGGGAGCGATCAAAGCCATGGAGATGAAGCTGTGTCAATGGCACTGGGTAAGATGGCCAAGGAAGGCTTCTGAGTGGGAGAAGTCTGAACAGAGGCCTGAATGACATGAGCCATGAGCATCCCGTGAGGTGCAGCCCAGGCAGAGGGAACAGCTGGTGCAAAGTCACAGAGACGGGACCAGGCGAGCATATTAGTAAAATGCCCAAGGTGTATTTGAGGCTGTCTGGCTGCAGGAAAGGAGCAGCAGGAACACAGGTCAGCGAGGTGGTGGGAGCCCTGCAGGCCGCGGAGTGGGGCTGGGCCTCCATGCAAGCATGTGGGGGGCCGATGCAGGCTGCAGGGCAGGGCCAGGCTGTGGTGTGACTCAGGGGTGGCAGGCGCACTCCAGCTGCTGGGTCGAGGCCTGACTCAGGAGGTCGGGAAGCTGTGGGAGCAGCACCCAGAGGCCCCCACCGCTGACAGGGCAGGAGCCCCACGCAGGAGCCCCACCTCGCTCTCACACTGCTGCCCGCTCCTCCGTGTTGCCCGGCCGCCAATCCGGTCAATGCTCTCATCTCAATGCCTGCCTCTTGGCAACAGCCTCCGAGCTGAGCTTCCTTCCTCGGGGGGCCCCTAAACCTCTTTCTAATTGGATCCCCTTCTAGGACTGTCCTCTGAAAGCACATCCTCCATCTTATCACCTTCCAGCTTCAAAGTCCTTCAGGTGTCCCAGTGCCTGACTTTCCCTTGCTGATGTCATCTGTCCCCTCTGGGCGCAGCTTCATTTCCGGCTGACCCCTCCGGCCTGAGCAGCCCCAACAGGCAGAGACGGAAGTGCCCAGTTTCACTCTCTAAATCTTGCTACTGTGTTCTCCACCCCTACCCACCTTCCATCTGAGGACCCTCCCTCTTGTCCATTTGGCCACTGTCCAAGCCCTCTCATTTCACGGAGCAGGAAGCCAAGGCTCAGAGGAAATGACTTGTCCAAGTTCACCCAGCTTGTAGGTGAGGGGCAGAGTGCTTTCTCTACCACACCACAGGCCTCTGGGGACACCCTTTTCAGAATCCCAAGGCACTATTACCTGTCCCACTCGTACTTCTGAGATGGCCCTTGAGACTCAGTGGCTGTTTCCTGGGCCTCAGGTGACCCTCCCTGCCCTCCATCTCAGTCCTGGGCCGCTGGTGGGAGCTTGTGCGACCGTACTGCTCTCAATGTATGTGCCTTCACTCTATAGGGCACAGGTTGGAAGCTGGAAGTCCAGGGCCCAGATAAGGCCCGCAGGAAGATTTTGGCCTACAGCATTTTTCAAACTTTTAAAGTCCATTGCCAGTTGTTATGGGTTGATTTGTGTTCCCTAAAAAGATGCCGATGTCCTAACTCCTGGTGTGCGAATGTGATCTTCTTTGGAAAGAGGTCTTTGCAAACGATCGAGTTAAGATGAAGTCACTGGGGTAGGCCTTAATCCAATATGACTGTGTCCTCAGAGAAAGAGGAAATCCGGACACAGAGACAAGCATACACACAGGGAGAACACCACGCGAAGATGAAGGCAGAGATTGGGGTGAAGCCCATACAAGCCAAGGAATCCCAAAGATGGCCTGCAAACACCACAAGCTGGAGGGGTTCTCCCTCACGGCCCTCAGAAGGAACCAACCCCGCCAACATTGTGGACTTGGGTTTCTAATTTTTAGAACTGACATGATGAATGTCTGCTGTTTAAGCCGCTCAATCTGTGGTACTCTGGTGTGGCAGACACAGGAAGCTAATACACCAGTGTTTGGAAATGGGCAGGTTTCACACAGAACTCTGCCTGTCTGACTTCTCTTAAGCCTGGACTGCCCTGGGTCTGCAGTCTTCCATGGAAACAACGGGCCAGAGCCAAGAAACAAACCTTCCTTCAGAGGGTCTGTGCCTTCCAGAACACTCAGTCCCCACTGCCCCCTAACTGGGCCCTGGAGGCTTCAGCACGAAGAACCCTCACGGAGCCAATGCCTCTCTCCTTTGGTCCCCACTGTGCTCATTCACCCTCACCCACCACCCCCGCCCAGCACGGCTGTGTTCAAGCTCCCAGCTTACAAGCACAGGCTGTATGCTGAATGCTTTTTGTGCACGATCTCAGCGAACCCCCACATCAGCACCGCGATGTGGGTGCTATTATTATCCCCACTTTGCAGATGACACTCACAGAGGCCCACAGGGATGAAGCAACTCGCTCAAGGCCACCCAGATAGTAAGTGGCCGAGCTGGAGCTCAAACTCAAGGCCACCCAGCTGCAAAGCCCGTCATCTTAACAGCGTGTGACGAGGGTTTGTCGACAATCTCCCTCCCGCCCTCACGCCGGGCAGCTCCTGAGGATAAGAGCTGGGTCTGGGTTATCTCTGGTTCCCAGATGGCTGCGGCGCACAAAGTGGGGGGGTGGAGGGGGACGGAGGGATGGCTAAGTGTGACTGGCACGGGACGGCTACGCCGCACCTGCCGGCCCCCAGGCTCTCACCCTGGTTGGTGCAGTTGGCGTGGGTCTCGTCGCTGTAGTCCCCGCAGTCATTGTCCCCGTCGCAGGTCCAGTGCTCGGGGATGCAGCGCCCGCTGTTACACTTGAACTGTGTGCTGGAGCAGGAGTGGCTGCAGCCGGCCTCGTCACTGTTGTCCCCACAGTCATTGTCTGGGGGGAGGCAAGAATGGCAGAAGCAAGGAGCAGGTCAGCCCGCTGCCTCCTCTGTGACCCCAGCTTGGGGCCCCCACACCCACCGCCCCATTCCCACCTCCCCACGCCCCCACTGAAAAAATAACAAACAGAAAAGACACAGAAACTGCATAGACTGCAGCATGCACCATGGCCCACGTGGGGGGTGGGGAGAAGTGGGGGGGGGCACGACAGCCCTTCCCGGAGTCTCGGAAGGCGGTGGGTGGGGGACTGGACACACTCCTTTCCCTTTCTCCTTTCGGCAGGGTGTGGGAACAGGGGTCACCTTGCTTTGTTTGGGGGAAAGGCAGAGGCTTCTCTGGTTTGGGAAGGAGTAAGGTGGGTGGAGAGTAGGTAAGGTGCCCTGCTTGGGAGGGAGGGGACTAATCAGTCCTCCCCCACCCCCCGCCCCCCACCCTGAGCTTGGGCACTGGTGGAGGCCAGGCTCTGGGCGCCCTGCTCATGGGTAGGGGGGTACTGCCTGCAGCTGGGGAGGGTTGGGGGCCACTTCTGGAAGGCGTCTGAGGGTGACTGAATGAATGTCCTGCTTTTGAGGCCCGGTGGGTGGGGACTACAGGACTTCCCTCCACGTTTTCAGGACACTTGGAAGGACCAGGTATGGCTTTCCCCCATGGGGTGTGTCCCTGCCTCTTTTCCAACTGGGTTTATTTGTCTATCCTGCCCTCTGTGTCTTGCTCTTCTTGTCCCCACCTCTGTCACCTCCTCTCCTCTGCCCTCTCTGCTTCTTGCCCTTCTGCTGTCTTTCTCTCTCTGTCAACTCCTCTCTCCCTATCTCTTTCCCTTCGTGTCCTAGTTGCTCTCTGGAGAGTGGAGCTGCTGGGGGTTCCTGAGAGGCAGCCCGAGGCCAGCCGGGGCCCTGGGGTGATGGTGCATGTGCTTCTATGCACTGACCGGCAGGCTCAGGACAGGTCTTTTCGTCAGAGCCGTCCCCACAATCCTTCTCTGAAACACAGAAACCGCCAGGGCAACCATTGGCACGCGAGACACAGCACAGATGAGGGGCAACGTGGCGTTGGCCCCATACATCCTCTCACAATCAGCCAGGGCTAGAGCCACTGGTACAACACGTCACAACACACAGACGCCACCAGAGCCGCGACACGGCACACACATGACGATCCACTGGCCCCCGTGGCTCAGGACTGACATCACGTGGTCCGTGGCTGACCGCCAGTTGGGCTCCCGAGCCTGAAGCCAGAGCCTGGAGGGTGCAGCAAGGACCCCAGGAGCTGGGGTTTGCAGGGAGAAGGGAACGGGGCACTGGGCTCCCCTTGCTCTGCCCCTCCAGCCTTTCTCGCTCATTTCTCCCCAGCCCCCAATCCTCTACCAGAGAATGGGCCGCTCAGGCCCTGGGTGCTAATGGGCAACCAGGAGAGTCTCCCCTCGGTCCATACTGGTTTCCCCCATGGGATTTCTGGCGTGGACTCACCACTCCCAGCCAACCCAGTGGGGCTTTAGTGAACTGGGAGGAGACCCCAGCTTGATTCTAAGACCCCTTTGTCTCCCACCCAGGACCTGGCTGCGGCTTCTAGCTTTCCTAGGAACCAGGGCAGGTTAAGGGATGCGAGCTCTTACCATTGTCACATCGCCAATTGATGTTGATGCATCTGCCATTGTTGCAGGTAAACTGAGTCAGGGGGAAGCAGGTGGGGTAGGCTGTCAGGGAAAAAGAACAGCCCAGTCAGCGGTGGGAAGCGGCAGGGGCTCAGCCTAAAGGCCTGCTCGTTCATCCCCATCCTTTTGAGCTTCCCTTTTTCAAGCTTCTAGTTACCAACCACTTGCCCTGTGCTGAGTGCTTTTCATGCATGATTTCACTGAATCCCCATGTCAGCACAGTGATTATCCCTGTTTTGTAGACAAAAGTCACAGAGGCCATGGAGATGCAGTAACTTGCTCATGGCCCCGCAGGGACTAAGGTTTAGGGGCCCTCCAGCACCCACCACTGCCCCCAGGCACATTCTCCTGGGCTCCCCCTTCCCTGTGCCAGCCTCGCTTCCCTGCTGCTCCTCTTACCACATGAGGCGGACTCATCGGAGCGGTCCCCACAGTCATCATCCAGATCACACGTCCAGGAGATGGGGATGCAGCGGCCACTGGCGCAGGAGAACTGGTTGGGTGGGCAGGTGCGAGCTAGGGACAGGGTGGGCGCAATTGTTCATAGTCCTGTCCTCCTCTCCATTTCTTCTTCTTTCCTACCATCCTCTGCCTATCAGGAAGTCTTCCCAAGGGTCTCAAAACCATTTCTCTTAGAGAAGCTCAAAACCATCTGTGCGTGGGGCACCTGGGTGGCTGGGTTGTTAAGTGTCCGAGTCTTGGTTGTGGCTCAGGTCATGATCTCAGGGTCGTGGGATCGAGCCCCAGGTTGGGCTCTGTGCTGAGCATGGAGTCGGCTTGGGATTCTCTCCTTCCCTTGCCCTCTCCCTCTGCCCCTCCACCCGTTCACACATGCTCTTTCTCTCTCTCAAACAAATAAATTAAATAAAAACTTAAAAACCCAGCCATGTGGCCTGACACCCCATCTGTTTCACCCCATTTCTCAAGGCGTCTCTGGTGTCCTCCGAGAAGATCCACCCTCCTTGCTCCTGTCTCCAATCTGAAGCCATGCTCTGTACCCCACAAGCTCAGTCCTCAGAGCTAACAGAGCTAATCCCATTCTTCTGGGCACGGGAAGGCACTCCTCTCCTCCTGCTCGCAGCCCCGCCCCTCAGCCCTAACAATCTGCGCTCCTCTCCTGGCGGAGGTCACCCTGTCTCCCCGCGTCCGGCTGTCCCTGCCCCCACCTCCCCCTCCCTGCCTGAAGGGCGCCCCGTGCGGTCCACCCCGACCCCACACCTGAGCAAGTGGCGTTGGACTCGTCTTCACTGTTCCCACAGTCGTTGTCCCCGTCGCAGAGCCAGCGGTTGGGAATGCACCGGTTGTTCTCACACTTGAAGCGGTCGGAGGGGCAGGTGTGCTGATCTGGGGATGGAAGAGGCCCGGGCTCCGTGAGTGGGCGGGGCCCAGCTCGCCCCACCCACGACCCTGCCATCCCCCGACCCTGCCGCCAGGGCATCGGGGATGGGGCGAGGACTCACGGCAGAGGGCCGGCGCCTCATCGCTGTTGTCCAGGCAGTCGTTGTCCCCGTCGCACTTCCACCGCTCCTGGATGCAGCGGCTGTTGGCGCAGGCGAACTCGCCCGGCTGGCACTGGGGTGGGGGCACGTAGGATGGGTTCGCTGCGGGCACCACAGGGGTTTGGGGGGAGAGTCAGACCCAGCTCCTGGGACAGGTGCTCCCCTATCTGCACTACGCTCGTCTGCTGTCGCATTTTAAATAATATCCCCAGAGTCATTTTCCCTAGGGTGTCATTCTTCACGACCAAATAATCTGGATGGAAATCGCAGCTCTTTCTCAAGCCACAGGGGTGACGTTTACTTGAACACTTCCAGTACTTCCGGACGACCTGAAACCACCTGCTTCCAAGAGGGCCTGGAGCCCCCAGCCCCTCCCCACTACTTTTGTCCCTCCTGAGAAGACCACTCCTCACCTGCTTCCTCCACAAACTGCCTCCTGGAAGTCACCTCTGGGACCCCGAGGTCCCCATCCTGGTCCCTGGGCTTTTCCCTTCACAGAGGCACTGCCCCCACCGGCAGTGAACACAGGGCCCAGAACTCTGAGGGCTGCGCCCTCCTGCCCCCAACACTTCCACCTCACCACCCCTGTCTGCCTTGAGCTCTCAGCGGTGAAATCAACATGTCCTTGGTCTGCATTTGCACGGGTAACATCAAGAAGCCCAGTGCCCCCACATGTTGGCCCCTGTCTCTCCACGCTGAGCTCTGCTGGATGTCTTTCCGACCCACCCCTCGCTCATTCCCACTCTAAGCCCTGAAACTTCTGTGTGTCCTGTGGGTGCCTCCTGTCTCTCTTGTGGCCCTGGATCACCGGGACCTGGTATGTGTCACCTTGTTCCTCGCTACCGCTTCCCGACAATTCTCTCCATCCTGAAAAATCAGCGCTGACTTTCATGCTATTTGACTACACCAAGCCCTACTTCCACGGGGCCCCAGGACACTCCGGGGCATCTTAAGGGTTTTAGCTCCTGGCTCGGTGTCACTTTCCCCCAATTCTCTCTTGCTCTAATTCATGGGGACTTCAGTGTTGGTGTGGATCCCTCCATCACCCTGGCCACTCAGTTTCCCTCTCTGCCAATGCTCTTGCCTTCCACCTGACCTCAGTCTCTCCTTCTTAGCTGTCTGCCAAGGTTCCAATGACTCATTATAATTTCTGGGATTCTATCCTAAGGTAACCATCCAGAATATGGGAAGGCAGGAAGGTGTGGGAAATAGCGGAGCAAATGATGAAGAAAAAAAAAAAAAACAGGTTCTGGGTCCGACTTCCTGGGTTCAAATCACTATTTGGACTTCAGACCTCAATTTCTTCATCTGTATACTGGGGATAATCAAATACACGCTCCCTACAGGAATATTTTAAAGAGTAAACAAGTTACTGCATGGGAAGTGCTTACCACCCTGTCTCAGTACCATCTGTGCTCAAGAAATCGATGCTAGCTGTGACTCTACCAAAAGAGAGAAACCACCTGATCATCCTGGAGTGGGGAGAAATGGTGGAGAAAATAAAGGAACGTTTACTAGTGAAATATATTTCAGTCATTAAAAATTCTGCTGACGTATCTATGACCCACTGTCGGGTGACAAAAAGCAGAGAACAGAATAGTCGGCAGGGTGCAATTCTGTTTAAGTAAAGGTAAACGCGGAGAGAAGTGTGTGGAAGGGTGACCCCCCCCAATGGTAACAGTGACATCCATCGGGGGTGGTATTCAGGGTGACTTGTACTTTCTCCTTGTGTTTTTCTATACTGCTTATTTATTTATTTCTTTTACAACGAGCACGACCTACATTGATCTAAGAAGAGCCTGTTTCAAATAATGCAACAATGACACAGAAACTGCTGTGACGTGTACGAGCCCAAGAGGGCGGAAGGCACTTAACGTGTCGTGTGTCGTGTGATCTCAGCTACGTAAACGCAGGCTCGGAGCCCAGCTGGCTATAGAGAGATGCTGTTCACTTGTCACACTGCTAACAATACACGGGTTGGTGTCTGTTGGGGGAATTTGGGCTTTTTTACCCTTCTCTCATCTCCAGTATTTAGAGCTGTTGTTATATTACTTTGATCAAGGGAAGATGAATGTAAAGGAATGTGTTCCTCTTCCCAAATCCGTCCCAATCATCACTCAGTTTCCCCTGGTCTTTGTGTTCTCCCTAATTCCCCCCATCCCCGGTCCTCCCTAAAACCCCTCCAGCCCCCGGGGCCTTCTCTCACTCATCCCTTGCCTCCTGTTGTCCCCACGGGGCCCTCTTTGCCTCTTTCATCTCTGACTGGACCCTTCGGCCCCCTCCCGCTGAGGACTGCTCCCAGGCCTCCCACCCTGGCTGGGCCCCTCATACCCAAGCAGGTGACACCGTCTGTGTCCAGCACCTGGTCCTCGGCGCACGCACACTGGCGGCTCCCAGGGGTTGCCAGGCACAGGCTGCTGCAGCCACCGTTGTTCACGCGGCATTTGTTGGTCCCCACTGCAAAGGCACGGCCGAGGAGACAGGGAGAAGTCACATTCAAGTGGGGAGTCAGAAAGGGAGGCAGTGGCGACAGGACGATAATCGTGTTGAAGAAGAGGACATGGAAGCATGGGACAGGGAGGGAGACGGGGAAGACAGTCAAACTCTTCTCCAAGGGCCTCAAAAATCAGAGCCTACGATCCCTGGGGAGTCCCTTCACCCCTGAGTAGCCTCACCCCCCACCCAGGTCCCACCCCATCACTGGCCCTAGCCCCAGAGGGTACCTTGCTGCTGCTGGGCATCATACATGCGGATTTCAAAGATGGGGGGCCGCTCGCTGCGCAGAAGGGTCACAGTGGGGGGCGCACCGCCTGTGCCCCGTTCTAAGCGGTAAACACTGCCACTCCGGTACTCAGTCCAGAAGAGGTAGTTGCCATGGTGACACAGGCCAAAGGCATGGTTCAGCTCAGGACCCTCGTATACAATCTAAGAATGGAGGGGGGGTTACCGAGGAGCTGAGGACAAATGGGGTGCCTGAGGAAGACCCGGGAGGTTACGGTTTTGTTCATTTACATGTCCATGTCCTGGGTGTGGGTCTTGTTTCCCCTATTAGCCTGGGTGACCCTGAGGGTGACAGCTTGGCACACAGTGAGGTGCCGGACCCTGGGCCCAGAGGGATGCTGATGTGGAACTTGTCCACACTACCCTTCCTTGGATACATTCATCTTCATATCCCCCAACATGCGTGTATGTGCACGCGCGCACACACACATATACACACAGTGCTTAGCACACAGCCAGAATCCATCCATTCATTTCTTCGGTCAACAAACACTTGCCAGGATCTATTAAGGGCCGAGCTGTGGTATGAAAGACACAGCCCCTGCCATAAAATCACCGTTGTCCCATGGAGGGTGCACACGGTAGTCCAGGCTGGAGGGGGTTCTGGAGACAAGATCCAGGGGAAGGTGGCTCCTGAGCAGTGGGACAGGGAGGAGGAGAGGGTGGAGGCAGGAAACTACATTGGCAACAGCACAGGGGGCCACACTGTGTATGCTGTGCGCCGGGAATTCTGAGCAGTCTAGTGTCGTTTGCTCAGATGTCGGGGTACGGGGAACAAGGGGAGGAATAAGACCCCAGAGAGAGTCAGGGGCCAGATCACCAAGGGCCTTATCTACCAGGAAAGGGTTCAGTCCACATGCCTAAATAGGCATGCGTCTCAGAAGCCTACAGCCGCACCAGGGACAAAGTGTGTGCCCATGGCATCTCCAGCCGTCCTGCACATGGGCAAAGGCTGACACGGCAGGCACACACCAAAATGTGCTGTGTGTACATGCACAAATGTGTGGAGGTGCACACGTGCTGTGTGCTCAGGTACGCACATGCTTGCTCGAGCCCACAGACAACACGCAGCCGCAGACACACTCTGACAGAGGCGCACTTCAGATGATCTGACACGTACCACACACAACACAGGGAGGCGCGCGCACGTAGGTGAGCGTGCATGAAGCCCATGGGCCTGGACACAGAGACGCCCACGCGGTCACACACAAAAAGCCCCATCCAGGGGCGTCTGGCTGGCTCAGTCAGTTAAGTGTCTGCCTTCAGCTCAGGTCATGATCCCAGGGTCCTGGGATCGAGCCCCACATCGGGCTCCCTGCTCAGTGGGGAGACTGCGTCTGCCTCTCCCTCTCCCTCTGACCCCAGCCCTGCTCGTTCTCTCTCTCTCTCTCAAATAAAATCTTAAAAAAAAAAAAAAAGCCCCATCCACACACAAGCGTAGCCTAGTGACGCACACATGAACGCCCACACACAGGTGCGTGCCCGCCCACCTTCCGGTCTGTGCCATTGAGTAGTATGGTCTCGATGCGGTCATAGAAAGCATCCACCCAGTAGAGGCGCCCTGCTGGGATGTCCAGGCTCAGCCCATTGGGCCAAAGCACTGTCTTGGAGGTGACAAAGATGTCTCGGTGTGAGCCGTCCATCCAGGCCCTCTCTAGCCGCCCTCGCCGACTGTCCTTGGGGTCCTCCTCCCAGTCTGTCCAGTACATCCACCTGTGGGCAGTGACTGGTCAGGACACTGGTGTGCACCTCCACACGGGCCACCACTGCCTTCGGCAGCCTCCTGTGTGATCCCAATCCATGCGCGCAATGCCAGAGCTCCTCCTGGGGGCTTCCTGCCTGCTCACCCCTCGCTCCCACATTTCATTCCTTCCTGCACTCAGCAAGCATTTGTCGAGTGCCTGCTGAGAGCTGGGCACAGTTTTGGCACTCGGGGACCCCGTGGAGACAAGGCCCCTGCTCTCCTGGAGGTCCCATCCCACCCCGGGGTACAGACAAGAAATAAGTCAACTGGAAAGGGATGCACTTTGGAGGCTGAGGGAAACCAGGTAGGACACGAAGCGGGGTGATGGTACAGAGAGCGGACTGGGCAGCAGCTGGGGAGGCCTCTCTGAGGAAGCGGCATTTGAGCCTAGGTGTGCATGCGGACAAGAGGCTACATCTGCAAATGTCTGGGAGCTCTGGGCAAAGCAAGTCCCAGAGCAAAAGCCTGGAGGCAGGAAGAGCTGGGGTGTCTGAGGAACAGATGGCGGGCGGTGGGGACAGAGCTCCGAGGGCAGGAGAGAGCTGCAGATGAGGCCAAGGGGACGCGGGCAGATCCTGCAGGAGCCCAGGCCTGATAAAGACGTGGGTCTCACTCCCAGGGCAAGAAGAGCCCGTGGAGGGCCTCGAGATGGGAGTGACAGGACCAGAACTGTATGTGTGTAAGGCATCACTCCCATTGTCCTCAAGATGGGGCACCTTTCCCCCATTCGGCCTCTGATTCCTGCCTCAGCGCTGCACTTGGGCCGCTCTCCCCTGTTCGCTCCTTGTCTCACCTCCCCGTTCCAGCTCCTCCTGCCCACAGGCCCTGGACAGACTCACCCATTGAGTGGGTCCACCACGATGGCCCGGGGGTGTGTCATTTTGCCCTCGATTAACGTCTTGCGGGTCTGAGCAGCCTTCTCCAGCCTGGCCACACTGATGGTCTTCTTGGGTCCGTCATCCGTCCAATACAAATTGTCCCCCATCCAGTCCACAGCTACCCCCTCCACATTGTGGATTCCTGCAGGGAGTGAAGGGGGCCATGACAGAAGGCCTCAAAGGAACCTTAGCACGGCCTGGCTCAGAGTGAGCTGGCGCCCAGTGGGGCAGGGAGCACCCTGTGCCCACAACAGTGGGAGGGATGGGCTGGGAGGCTGGAAAAGAATCTGGGGACACGGTATTGAGGCTCAGGGGCTCTCAGAACTCTGGCCGACACCCCGTGAAACCCGTGTGGCCAATGCGAGCTCTCGCGGGAGGGCCTATCTCGGCCTGAGCTCTGGGGAGCTGAAGCAACGTACGTGTGGCTCTGGGCACCCGTGTGACACAACGTCCCACGCCCAAAAGTCCTGAGCTGACAAAACGAATAAATCAGGAAGTGATTTTCCACTTAGCCAAGGGTTCGTCTCCAGTTTCCATAGCAGCTCCCCGGGTATAGGGAACCCCAATCTCTTCCTGATGAGTGACTTTTGATTTCCCTAAAGTCTTATGATTGCTGATTGCTGACTGCTGAGGTTCTACGAGCAGGACTGGGGCTGGGGGGTGGGGAGCAGTAACGCATCAGCCAGATTCCTTGGTTTAGGGAACCCTGTCCTGGGGGCCCAAGGGCAGGTTTGGGAATTTCTGACGCCTGGCAGGAAATGGACAGAACTCAGGAGCTCAGAGGCTCCACACAGAGTCAGACCACGTACTGTTGCTTTGCCCGAGCAGCTCAGATGGAAAAACTGGGTTCAGCTCCCAAAACAGACTCTTCCCAGGACAAGTGAGCAAGCAGCTTCTGGTGGCTGTGCGGGCTGCTGCACAGGCCCTCTGTGAGCACCCGTGGGCTGATACGGCTACTCTATTCAAGGTCTCAGGCCTCTCCTGAGCTGTGTCCTGCGTGCAGCTCCGGGGAGCAGAGCCAATGGCAGAGAGACCCCGAGTTTTCCCAAGCATTGGCAGAGACAGCCCACACTGCCTAACCCATCCATCCTCCAGCCTCTTTTCGGCTCAGCCAAGAAGGGGGTCACACAGGGGTCAATCTGTCTGTCCCCTCATCTCCATGCCAACAGGCCCAGCCAGCCAGTGAGTGGGGGACTCTCCATGCTGAGAGGGTACTGAGAAGGCAATGCCCAGGCCTCACATCGCTTCCTGTCCCAAGTGGGCGTCCCTTGGGGATCCCACCTGCATACCCCTTACTTTGGGGGCCCTTACCGTCCTTCAGGATGGTCTCCCGCTCAGTGCCATCGATCTTCTGGCGGCCAATGAGGTAGCTGGTGGTGTCAGCAAAGTAGATGAAGCCGGTCTCAGCGTGGAAGTCCAGGGCTCGGGGGTTCATGAGGTTCTCGATGGGGATCATGTGTTCATCTGGGACCTTAGCCCCCATATCCATGCCCCGGATGATGCCTGGCCGGCCCTTGCCGTAGACAAGGAACAGCTCGTGTTCTGGCTCTAGGGCAGGTGCAAGGAGGGGCACAAAGTTAGGTGCACACGTGTACACACACATACACACACTACCACCCTGCCTCCGGGGCCATGGCCCAAGGGGCTGCAATGCCTCAGCTCTCCTGGGTCAGGGGAGATGGGGGTCGCAGGAGGTCTGGGTCACATAGACAGACGTATAAACAGGAAAGCCCGGGACAGCACCCTGGGTGGGGGGGTCTGCCTATGGGGCAGGAGCAGCAAGGATCAGGTTTTCAATTAGGTGCTCACTGCTCAGTGAGTCAAATGAGTGACTTAGATACACTGGAATCTGGTTACGTTGGACCACTCCTGCTGCTCCCCTCCTTCTCTAAGCCACATCACCCCTCGCTTACACCCCAGGAGCCTCCTGCCACTCCCTGCTGTCCTCTACCCAGTGGCCAGCCAGCATGATCTTTTGCCACACGTGAAGCACATCACATCACTTCTCTGCTGGAAAGTCACCAAGAGCTCCTCATCCCATTTCAGATGCATCCAGCTCCTCCTTCCTTCTCTCCTCACTCATGCTGTGCCCTTCTCAGCCTTGAAGCTGGCTCTGTCAATCCCCTCTGCCAGAGGGGCCCTGCCTTCGAGTGGTCCCACGACTCAGCTCCTCACTTCATGGAGAGCTCGGCTCAAATCCCCGCTCCACGAAGGAGCCTTCCCTGACCACTCTGACCCAGCAGGAGCCCTCACTGTCACCAACAGGTCTAGGTGCCTCTCTGTTTTCTTCCTAACACCAGGTACCACCTGGAGTTATTTTTACCCGACTGTCTGACCTGCCAGACTCTACGCTCCGCTCCGTAAAGCAGAGACAACAACTGTCTTGTCACTGAGGAATTCTCATGGCCGGGATAGCGCCAGACGCACAGTCCACGCTCACGAGATACTTGTTGAGTGAATGAATGAATGAATGAATTGAATGGGCCAGTGGACAGTCTGTTATGGAGCCCAAGTAGGATAATGGGAAAAGCCTTATTCTTGGATGTGGGTTCAAATTCTGTCTTGGCCCCTCACTCGAGGGAAAATGTTGGGTAAATCCCTTCATTTCTCTGCATCTCAGACAGAAAGGGCCAGGCTGTGGGGAGGCAGACAAGGACAGGGTCCCGCCCCATGCCAGCAGGCATGCACGCCCTGCCCGCTCACTCACTCTTGCATGACTTCCCATCGCTGCCCAGACTGAAGCCGGAGCGGCAGCGGCAGGTCCGTGCCTTGTGGCTATTGGCCAGCAGGCAGATGTCGGAGCAGCCGCCCGGCTTCCCGAACTGGTCGTTCTCACAGGCGTGGCTCCTCACTGCAGGCAGGGGAGAGAGCTAGTCAGGCCCCTCCAGAGCCCCCGTGCCGAGACCTTAAGAAGGCTTCCTGGAGTCTGACCACACTCCTTCCTACTGTGGCCTTTATGCCTGTTGTCCCATTTGAAGCTTTAGAAGCCACAGGACTGGGATCTCTCCACCCCACCGCGACCTAGCCTTCAGACTCTGAGGGGACGGTTTCTGTGGTCAGTGGAGACAGTCACGCCGCTGCCCGTGGGCAGGTGCTGCGACTCTGGAGCAGCCAGGGACCTGGGAGGTGCAACCTGTGTCCTGAGCAGAATTGGGTGCAGGGGCTCCATGGAGGTGGGATCTAGAGAGGCTGAGCGGCCGGAAGGGGCTGGCAGGGGAAGCTGGGGGGCCAGAGGAGCTAGTCGGGGATGGATCGCTACGAGAAGCAGTCATGGTATGAGAGAATGAGCCATTCCCACAGGAGGGTCCATGGAGGGGCTGCAGGGCCCCACTCACCCCGGGGCTGACGCCGCTGGTGGTAGATATGGAGGGCACCACCCTTGTCTACACGGGTGACCACCTGGTAGTCAGTGCTGTTGAATCGATTCACTCGGATCACGCTCGTCTTCTGCTGGGCATTGGCGTTGTCCGAGTTCGTGGCATAGAGATAATTCTCAAACACGGTCAGGCCGTACAGGTGCTCAATCTGAGACGGGCAGGCAAGAAAGGTCAGCGTGAGAGAAGGGGATCCTCCCTCTGCCCCTGGAAAGCCCCTCACCATCCCATCCAAATTTCAATATTTGCACTCCCCAATTCATTCCATAGCTGTCTAACTCCATGCTTTCCCCCGGTCTCTTCTGTCTATTGAGATCTTTACTTGTCAAAATCCTGCTCGTCCTTCACAAGGCATCTCTCTGAAGAACTTCTGGGATGTTGTAACCAGATGCAGGCTCTCCTTTCACGCTCCATCTCTCTGGCTATTATCCACTGACCGGCGATTTGTGGACTCACCCCATCCACTCTGCTCAAACCCCCTGAGGGCAGGAACCATGGCCCCTACAGGCTCAGGCACACCGTGGGGGATGGAACCCCTTTTGGACTGAATAGGAGTTGGGCCCTAACCTCTGTCCACAGGAGGACATTCTTAGCCCAATCCTAGCCCCCAGCTTTGGGAAGGTTCAGGGGACAGACTTGTCCCAAGCAAGCCGGGTAGCAGCCCTTGCTACCCACAAAACCTATCCAAGGGAACTGACTGTTCCAGCTTGTCCAAGACAAAGGGATTTGCTGGTTTATGGCATGTCCAGGGCTAACAGGGACAGCTGGGCACCTTAATGGTCCCAAAATGGAGGTGCCATCTCCGAGTTGGAAGGGCTTCTAGACTTGGTCCCAGTGTTATTTCCCAGCTGTGTAACCTCAGGCAAATCTCTTAACCTCTTTGGACCCTGCTTTTTCTCATGCCAAAAGGGAACTGAGATACCTACCCGCTTCCCTGCCAGGGGTTGTTGTAAGGATCAAGTGAGAAAAGAGAAGTACAAGGTGTCTCTAATATGATCTGTTTCCATCAGAGTAGAAGCTATATCCACTCCCTTCCTTGAAGGGCTCACACCCACCCCGCTTCCCATGAGAAGGCAAACGTGTTCCCATGTCAGCCTCCCTCTCACTGGGAGGCCTAGGGGATGGCCACCCAGCACAAGCCACGCCCTCACCAGAATGCCCTGGATGATGGTCTGCCGGCCCTTGCCCTCATAGTCCACCACCTCGATGTAGTCCAGGTAGGCATCAGCCCAGTAGACGAGGCGGCTGACCAGGTCCAGCGTGATGCCGTGAGGAAACACGATCTTGCTATCCACCAGCTTGGTGCGGTTCTGCCCGTCCATGTCACAGCGCTCCACCTTTGGGATCTGTCCATAGTCAGTGAAGAACACCTTCCTGTGGGCAGAGGGCACGTTAACTGGGTTCTGGGCACCGGGCACTCTCCCTTCCCCCACAGCCTCGCCCCGCCCCTCTCACCCCATGGCTGGGTCCAATGCAATGCCCTTGGGGTTGTAGAGCTCCAGGTCCAGCAAAGTGACACATGTGTCCCCATTTCGGTTGCAGACAAAGATCCTATCATCGATGTCATCCACAAAGTAGAAGTTGCCCGTCAGCCAGTCGATGGCCATCTGTTCCACGTCTGGAAAATGTGAGTGAAAGAGCTATGGGGGGAGGTCCTCCTGCAGACATGCCCACCTTTGTTGGTGCAGAACCCACCCCTGGAAGTCCACCTCCTCTGGGGAGACCTCTCTCTCCCCTTTGAGCTCCTATAGGAGTGCCTGGCAAAGGCACATTTTACCTTGTATTCTTTGCCATCTTTCCTATCTGGTTTCTATCTGGTTTCTCCAAAGACAAGTGTCTGAGAAACCTATTTGGTTTCTCCAGGGAAAAGTGTCTGACTGCCCCCCCACCCCACGAAGCCCTGCTCCACACACGGAGCTCAGGGCCAGCACACAGGAGACACTGGGTCTGTGATGGCTGCTTAGTTGATGGACAGGTTTCCCCAGCTCTAGCCGTCCCCTGAGTGGAACCGTCTTCTTGGAATCCTAAAAGGCAGGGAGGACAGGTCTCCTAGCTTATTCCAACATTTTTAAATATGCTTTTACTTGAGATACCAGCACTCAGGCTAACTAAAACATCACACATGTTTGATGTTGGCTGGATGTGCCTCAACATTATATGGTAAGTCAGTTTATCTCATGCCAGCCAGGGCATTAACCAGACTAGTATGTGTTGCGTGACTCTTAAAAGTGGAAAAGCAGGGTACACCATCAATAAATTCAATCTGAGAGAAAAGTATGTCAAACATGGCGCCCAGAGACAGGGAAAAGGGAAGGCCCATGGTATCCAGTGACATGGACCAGACTTCCTCCACTCACCCCCGTTCCCACTTCTTCAGTGTCCCTCTTGCTCAATTTCCTATCCTAGGGAGGGTGGGAAGGAGCAGAAAATAAGATATAAGGCTGGTGGACCAAGAACATAGGAGGAGGGCCATAAAAGGACTCTGAAGGTAAACTGAGGCATGGTTCACAAAGAAGGGGAGCTTCAGAAAGGTGAAGACGAGAGGAGAATGGAGACCAGGTGCCTACGTTCAGTCTATGCCAGCTCTGGGGGAGATGGAAGAGGCTAAAAAGGACTGAAGAGGGGAGGGAGAGGGCGTGGACAGTGGAAATCTGGGGACAGGGACCCCTGCTGGCCTCCTCGGTGGGGGAGGGGGCTCCTCTCCAAGACCCCCTGGTTCCCATCCACACTCTGCCCCCTCCAACTTCCACCACCAGGGGTAATGCCTCTTGCAAACTGGGAATCTCCTAAGACATGACTCCTCAGGACCCCTGCCTTGCACTCCACCTCCACCAAATGCCCCAACAGGTAAAGAGATTTGTGGACCACCTGCCTTTGGCTGCAACTTACCCCCACACACTACCCACACTCAAACCCAGTGGGGATGATTCTGCCCCCACAGAGCTGTACGTATAATAACAACGAGGCGCTCTGCTCCACCCCTCTCTAATCCTCCCCCCTCCCCACAGGGATTCAGGGGCTGTTTCCTAACAGTGGGTGGGGGTGGGGGCAAAGGGAACAGGAACATGGCTCCCCAGGAACTTGGCTAGGCCCTGACACTGACTCACAGTCACAGGACTTAGGCCGCGGGAGGAAGGGCAAGAGCCAATTCGGGGCTTTCATCAAATTAGTTTCCTCTTCAGGTCCCCCCTGTTAAGCCTCCCTTCAAGGTGACCGGAGAAGGAGGTCACAGGGAAGAGGCAGCGCCCCTGTGGTTGCTGACGCACCCCCAAGCCCAGCCACTGTCTCCTCTGGGCTCCTAGTACTGGCCCATCTTGCTGACAGTGGAAGAGAGGGGCAGAGCAGCCTGGGAAATGTGGGTCCCGGGCCACGTAGGAAGAGGACTCGGTGCTGGGATAAGGCGATCACACTGCCCCACACGCTGTGACCACAGAGAAGACAGATTAAAATGAATGTGGCTAGGCTGCCTCTGGAGGAAACCCAAACTCCCCAAAGGCAGGGGTTGGGGGTGACCTGCCCCAGGCATCGCGCCTCTAGCAGGCAAGTAGGTGGGAAGGCAAACAGATTGGAAGGCAAATCGGGCCCGCATGCCCTTTACTTGGTGGGCACGCTGGGGGGCTGCTGGCATGCAAGGCAACTTCACTGGAAGCCGTTTTCCCAGCACCAGCTGGTGTAGCAGTGTCCTTCTCTCTAACTTCCTGAGGCTTCCTTGAGTCACTGCCCAGCTCAGGGCTGGCAACACTGTGGGCCCACTCCCCATCCACCCTTCCCTCAGCAAGAAGGAAGGAGGAAGAAATCTGAAGACATCAAACGCCTCCCATCCCAGGAGCAGCTCCACAATTGCCCCCCATGCCCCTAGGACGTCGCCGACCTTTGAGACTCCTTCCTGGCCGGGGTTCCCTGCCAATTTCAGGAGAGAAGGCAGAGGGTTCGTCCTTGCTCTAGATTATTTACCCTTGGCCAGTCTCCCCTTCCACCTCGCAAAGGCCAGGCAGGGCCCCACTCAGCAGTCCGGTGAGGAGTTGGCAAGAACGGGAGTCCCCAGCCCGGCCTGGCCTCCACTTTGGTATTTTTGCAGCTGGAGACTATTAGTCGCAAGCAAAAATCCTTTGTTATCCAACCCCCCTCCACATTATTTTCCTCTCTCCTAAAGTCCAGATTCCTCTGCCCTCCCCACCACACACACTCACACACATGCACACATACACACACACACACACACACACACACACACACACAGCCACTCATACCTATCCAAGGCCCGTGTACACAGATGGGCTCAGATTAAGAGAGGGCACCTTCCCTCCTGGGCTCCCCTATGGGCAGTGTCTGGGCCACTGGCCTATCTCATGGCATGGGGGGCAAGTTGACTCCTGGGTTTGACCCCAGAAGACCTGAACATTCTGGCAACCAACTCATTCAGAGGGCAGCTGTCCGCTGAGCCCCAGCCTTCTCAGGGCTGACCCCAGAGCATGCTCCAGAGGGGCTCTTGAAGACAGGAGAATCTCAAGTAAGCCTAAGGGGAAGAATGCTATGGGGTGGGAAGGGTCTGGGGTGGTCTGGGGTCACACTGTTGGGGGATTCCAGCATAGAGAAGGAGGCCAGTAAGCTAGGAGGACAGTTAGAGAGTCAGAGGACAGACCACAGCTTGCCAGTGATGTCACAAAAGACTTTCACTTCCAGGCTCCAGAATAGAGCTGGTGTGTGTGTTTATAACTGATAGTCCTCCCTGCACTCCCCCCACCACCAATGCTCAGCACTCTGCACCCCCATAACTCCAATTTTTCTTGACTTCTCTACTATTCACATTGTTCAAGAGGCATTTCCCTAAACAGTGGCTCTTTTTCCAAAAACAACTCCCTGCCCCACCATTCCCAAGAAGGCCCTCACTTCAGCTGCAGGACTCCAGTCACTCTCCCTAAAATAAATCTGGGGGAGGAAGGGGGTCTCTGTGTCCAGAGGAAATACCCTGCAATGCATCCATATACCCAAAGATTATAGGACAGGGCATGAGGTCCCTAGATGAGGAAGGATGAGCAAGGATGAACCCCATTCCCACTTTAACCACATCCCCAGTGAACACACCGCATTCTAGTCCTTGTTCCAGGAACCTCCCCACTTCTCCCATCACTCTGCTCTGTCCTGGACCCAGCCAGGGTCCAGACACTGACAGTGGGTTTGAATCCTGGGTCTATCACCTTCAACTGTGGGACTATGGGAAAGTCACTTAACGTCTGAGTCTCAGTTTGCTCATTTGTAAAATGTGACTATGGGAGAGTTACTTAATGGCTGAGTCTCAGTTTGCTCATCTGTAAAATGGGACTATGGGAAAGTTACTTAATGTCTGAGTCTCAGTTTGCTCATCTGTAAAATGGGACTATGGGAAAGTTACTTAATGTCTGAGTCTCAGTTTGCTCATCTGTAAAATGGGATGGTACATTAATAGCACTTAGCACAGTACCTGGCACATAATTAACACTCCACAAATGGGAGCTATGGTTCATACCATCATCCTCCCTCACCTCGATCCCATTCTTCCCTACCTTCTCCACCAAGTTACCATTTGTGCCTTCAGCTAGAGCCCTGTGGCCTCCCGACTACAGGCGGCCCCTCCAGGTGGGCAGTGTGGGGCTAACACCTACTATTCTTCAAGACTCAGCTCAGGCCCCCAGAAGAAAGCTTTCTGTATTTCAAACTCCCATAAGCCCCAGTCACTCCTTTTATCACAGTCTGTTTACCTGACTACAAATATTGTGAGGGCAAGGTGCTATCTTTCATCTCTGTCCCTGGTGTCTGACACACATACACTGATTCATTCAACAAATATTTGTTGAGCACTGAGTCCTCACTCTGTTGTCCTAGTGCTGGGACATCACTTTTTCCCTTCCCTTCGACTGCCAGGATCTTGATTCTCTGGCCTTGGGACACCCCAAGATGCTGGGAGAGCACATCTGTCTGGTAACCCTCTTGCTTCTTAGAGCCACTCAGGGGCTCTTTCCTGAGGGCTGGTGGGGAGAGAGAGACCCGGGGAAGACGACCAGGAGTCTGGGGGCTTTGCAAGTAGGTAAGAGATAGCCAGGCAGGCCTGGCGGAAGTTCTGCCAAATGGCATGTCCTCATGCTCCTGTTTTCCTGCCGAGTCCTGACATTAGCTCCTCTTGTTTCCAACAAGGCCAGGGCTCAGCCACAGCACATCACCTCTGTCTCTGGGGCTCCCTTCCTGCACTGCTTGCACTTCCGGCATCGGGTTTACGCCCTGCTCCTTCCCTTGGCTGGCCCAGGTCCACAAAGGCGGTCCATCCCGGTCCCGGGGATGAGATGCCCAGATTCTGCAGCTCTGATTCTGAATCGGAACCAGGGTTTTCCCACTATTGAGAAACCCTTGCTGGGCTCTAAAACGCATCTCTCTTGCTTAAGTTACTTCCTGTGGCTTGAAATCAGGGAGGGGGGGCTGTGTTGGGAGCAGGCTGGGTGGAGAGGCAGCTTCAAGGAGACAGCGGGGGAGGAGAGGCCAGGCTGGAGCTGAGCCGGGAGACACGGGGCTGGCCGCAGGGCTGGCCGGGCCAGGGAGAGGAGAGAAGGGCTGTGAAATGATTCGGAAATTCGGGGCGGGAGCGGGGAGAAGAAGCACCAGGGCACAGGCGGCACAAGGCCAAAGGGTGTGCTGGCGAGAGCCCCCCAGAATTCTGATACCCTGAGGGTGAGGAAGGCCAAGGGGGGGGGGGATGGCTGGCTTTCACACATAAAATCTGGAAGGGTTCCATATGCATAGGGGGGAATGCTGAGAGGGCCCGGGCCGCCCAGCTAAGGAGGAATACAGCTCCCCTTCCAGCCGGGGAAGTCAGTTCATCGCAGACTCAGGGGGCTACTCTCTGCCTACCCCCTGCCTTCCCTCTAGACACATCACTACCCATTTCCTGTTGTGATTTTAAGCACACACATAACACAGGCACACAAAGAAACAGGGAGGGCTAAGTGAAGCTGGCCAGCTGGACTTGGGGACTCATTTCGCAACTTTGCTGCTTGTAGCCTTGGGGGCCTTTTCTGCCTCCCCTCTCCTTCCCACATGCGGCATGATGCAGGGAAGAGACCAGAGGACCCCAGAGGGCCCTTCCAAAGCATCCCCTCACACCCTAAGTGATTTCAGCAAAACTTCCTTCCTTTAAGGCCTCTACGTGCAGCGTCAGAACCTTCCCTCCCCACACACACTGCTTCCGAGGGCCCCATTTCTGCAGGCTGCCCTCATTCTTTTTATGGGGAAAACATCCTCAGAGCCAGGGGAAGACAGGTCAGAGGAGCACAGCTAAGGCAATGCAGGGATGGGGGTGGGGAGGTTGGGAGGGTGGGTCAGTCTACTGACCTGACCCCCAGCCCTGCCTAGGGGCAGCCCTGCAGGGGCCTGGGCAGAACCTACGGTTTCCTGAGCCAGTGGTCAGTGGTGAGAGGCACAAGAGGCAGGCCGGGCCTGGCTCAGCTATTATCAGGGCTACTGAACCCTCTGGGTCTCAGTTTCCACAACTTCAGTCTTCTGTGTATCATTTTCAAAATGCTTGCCACGGTCATATACAGCTGATACTATTATTTACCTACTGTTACTGTACGTCAACTCACGTCTCTTATTTTGCTGCATCTTAAGCCATCTATGAAATCATAGATTTGATGTGCTAGTTATAGGAGTCTCCTAATGTGCATTACATAAAAACGTAACCATAACAATAAAAACATGCATGTCCACGTACCACCGAAAATCAAGGCATCCCTGCTTTGGGAAAGCCGGTACCAGACTGAGGGGTCAGCCTCAGTCCTCCCTAAGGGTCTTCTGGCTCTCACTACCATGTTTCCAGAATCAGAATCCACAGAGACCTCCCCATGCTGCTGGGACAATGGCAGAAAGGAGGATGGGCCCTGGGAATGCATCCCGGGAGGGAGGAGGAGGGGTGAGGACTTAGCCCCCAAAGCCCCCCTCTCCCCCCGCCCCGGGCCAGGCCAATGAAAGTCACAGACAGAGGAAGAAGTGTTGGCAGCCGGGGCTCAGTTAAGGGAGGAAAGCACGTGCGCACGCGCGCACACATGCACACCCCCTTCCAGAACATGTGAGGAAGTGGGTCAGAAAGTGTTCCCCAACTCTTGAGTAGAAACAGAGAGAAGGAGCTGGGATCAAGACAGGAAAAAGCAGGAGCTTCGACCCCATGCTGGCTCCATGGAGCCTCTCCTGGAGACTGCAGCGACCACTGAGCATGGCAAGGTCTTGGAGGGGCCCTCTGAGGGCTCTCGGGACTCCGAGCGGGTCTGGAGCACACATGCCCTAGGACCCATGTGAAACCGGCTCACTTCCTGGCCTCCTTCCTTTTTTCTATTCTATTTCTGTTACCAGAGTTTTCTCTGGGGCAGGCTCCCCTTTCTTCCCACACCAGCAAGTAGGCTCTCTCTGCCTCTTGGCCTCTGGGGCCCCAGCACCTCTCAATTGTCACCCTCCCTTCTGCATGGGGCTCCCTCCCAGAGGTGCAGTGGAGGTCATGGTCATAGCCAGGAATGATATGATTGCAGGGAGAGCTCCCCTAGGAGGCAGAGAGAAAGCAGGAGAAAGCAGCAGCCTTTCTTCTTCATCCCCCCTTGGGGAGCTAATTACAGGCCAGCAGCCCACTGCACAGGTGAGTGCCTGGGATCAGCCACCCGCACACCAGGACAGGCCACTCAGCTTCTCCTGGGAAGGGGCTGAACAAGGGATGGGGGAGGATGCTAGGGGAGAGACACTTCCGACATCCTCATCTCAGGGCCCATAATTAGTCTGTGGGATGAGAGCAAAACAACTATCCTCAGGGTGACAGCCAGACATCCAGGCGGCATGGGGGGTGGGGTGGGGGCAGGGAGGAGGGACAGAGGCTGGGGCAATGGGAACCCACTCATCTACAGGACTAGCCTCCCTCCCCAGAACCTTGGTCTGTCCCTGCCTCCTGGACTCTGCCCCAGAGGGGCCCAATGAATCTAGCAGACTGGGAGGCAAGGCTCTATTTGCCAAGGGAGGGGTACCCTCCTGAGCTTATTTCCTGCTTCTCCTTTGGCAGAAGGCAGGAGAAGGGGCCAGGCCAGAGCAAAAGCCGAGAAGTTTCCCATCAGGGTGCCCTCGCCAGCCGCCTACCCACGAGCCCATCATCTGGCCCTGAGGCAGGGCCAAGGAGGGAGCTGCCAGAGCTGTTTGCCCAGACAGGCCTGTTGGGTGGGGCCATCAACAAGGAGCAGGGAGAGGGCAGCTGTCTCTTGGGGTCTCGCCCTGTGCTACCCTAGCTGCCACTGGGTTCCCTGATCTGCCCAACCAAGCGTGGCAGCCCCCAGCCTGGCATTCCAAGAAAGACATGTCCAGTCACATGTGAGCCCTGGTGACCAACAGCCCAGAGACACCCCTGGGACGCTCTGGAGGAGCTGGACCAGACGATGAGGCCGCAGAGGGCTCTCAGGAACCGCTGCTAGTCCAGAACTAAGCCCGTGTGTCCTCCTGGGATCTGTCTTCTGTGGTGATCATCATACAGGGAGGCAATGAAGAACTTCAAGATCTTCTAGCAGACCCAAGGTTCACAATTCTAAACCTTATGGGTTACCTCTTGCTTTCACTTCAACTGATCTGCTCTGGACAGGCAAACTCAAAGCCATGATGCAGATGAGGAAATCAAAGCAGGCACACCTTGATTTACTCAAGATCACAGATCAAGTTACCATCCTTCTCGGGGGTCAGGTCAACCAAGGCCAGATGTTCCCCCTCATCTCTGCAGTGTGCTTCCTGGAATCGTGATGGTGCCAGATGTTTCGTTCATTTATGTAACAGCATCGGACATGAGCAGGGCTGCCTCAGGCAGTGGTCTAAGCCCTGGCCCCACCCCTAGGTGTAGCCCTGCTTCCACCCCTAAGATAGCAAAGTACAGCCCAGGGAGAGAGTTCGAATGGAAACATCCCAGAGGTCCTAAAATATCCTGTGGTCCCAGTGCTCTCTGCTCCTCTCCTAGTCTCAGTCACTGCCACAAAGCCCCCCAAACAGCCGAAGGACCCCCACCGCCACACTCACCCTGCAGCAGTGGGTCCATTCTGATGATGGCCCCAAGGAAAATAACAGAGCCAGGGGATAGACCCGGCCAGGCCCTGGCATCTTTGCCATCAGCCACAACCTAGCAAGGCTCTGCCTGGGCTCCAGGCCCTTTCTTTCCCTTGCCCTGGCTCCTGCTTCATGGGAAAGCCCCTCTGTGGTCTAATGAACACTCTTCCCTCTGAGAGGGGACAGTCCCTGGTCTCTGGAGATTGACCGTTTGTGGCCCCCTTAGCCCTCTTCCTTGGCTCTGGCCCAAAAATCAGGAGCCATCTAGAGACCTGGCTCAGAGAGAGGGAAGGAAGCAGAGCCATCAGTCTGCCTCTGACCCCCAAATAGGTGTCATTTTGTGCAGCCCCTTGCCTTGGTCTCGGTCAAGGGCTTTTTATTTAGACTCCTGCCCCAGACAGGGGTCATCCCATCTAATCCTCTGCCTCTGTCTCAGGCAGGCTCCAGCTTGCCCCATCTTGCCTGCCCTCCCCTGCTCTCCAGACTGGGAGCAAGCGACTCACGGTGCAGACTGAGGGAGATGTTGATGGTGTGCTCATCCACGAAGCCCTTCAGGCCAGGCATGCGGGCACACTTGAGCTGCGTCTGGGCAGCACTGTCCCCAACATGCACCCAACACACAGTCTCGTTGGCGTAGCTGAAGTCCATGGCTGTGGTCTGCCGCGTACTAGTGGGTGTGATGGTAGACACTTGGGCCCCACTCAGGTATGTGGCCAGGATATTCTGGGAGTTGGCAATCAGCAGCACGGGGGGCCGGTCTACTGGCTCTGTAGATGAAGGAGAGAAGGGGCTATGTGGCAAGGGACTCTTCTAGGACATCTCAGGCCGCCCCCCTCTCCAGGAACAACTTGGGGGCCATCTATCGCTGTGGCCACAGGGGACTCCACCTACCGTTCTTGGCCTTACAGGAGCGGTTGTCTGGCTGCAGGAGGTACCCTTCCACACAGCCACATGTAAAGGAGCCGTCTGTGTTGGTGCAGAGCTGGCTGCAAGTGCCGTATATTGAGCATTCGTCAAAGTCTGCGGGGAGAGGGGCAAAAGCGCGGTCATCTCCAGTGTAATGAGGGCAGGGAAGTGGGTGGCCTCAGACATCACCAGTGGGGCTGTCCATCCTTATGGCTACTTTGGAGGACAATTTGGCAGCATCTATCACAAGGAGAGATGTGCGAACTTCATCACCTAGCAAGTCCAGACTTGGAATCGGTCCCTAGTGAAACACCCACACACACGCACGTCACCCATTCATTCAGAAAAAGACTTCCTGAGGACCTGCTCGATGCCAGGTACCGTCCTAGGCTCTGAGGATACAGCCATGAATAAAATATATTCAAACTCACGAAATTTAAATTCTGATAATAAATGAAATATTGGCATTTCCATAATAAATGAAATAAAAAAGTAAACTATATGTTAGAGGGGCTAGTGTAGTGGGAAGTGGCTGGTGGGAAAACTGTTAAGCAAAGATTGGGGGAGAGAATGCAGGCGGTGGGTTGTGATTTTAGGGATGGCCTCCCTGAGAAAGTGGCATTTGTGCAAAGAGCCCAGGGAGGTAAATTTAAAACAGAAGAGGACGAACTGTTCGTGACAGAGAGAAATTG
Organism: Enhydra lutris kenyoni; assembly: GCF_002288905.1. Lineage (NCBI taxonomy): Eukaryota > Metazoa > Chordata > Mammalia > Carnivora > Mustelidae > Enhydra > Enhydra lutris. Next base: position 5,284,997 of record NW_019154158.1, read on the forward strand.
GGACATCTCACTCACCAAGAGGGAGATGGCCAAGCAAACTGTGGTAACAGTCATACTTCATAGTGGTTTCTAAAAGACCGAGGTAGATCTCTGCGTATTAATATGGGAAACTCTCTAGAATGCACCGAGTGAAAAAACTGAGGAAAGGAACGTACGGTGTGCTATTTACGTGAAAAGAGCACACGCATGTAAACAGTGCTTTCAACTCGATTATCTGCAAATACGTGCATACCAGCGTACAGAAAAAGGCCTGGAGACAGAGGCAGCAACCTGATAACAGAGCTGACGGCCAGAGATGGGAAAGGGAGCAGAGCTGAAGAGGATTGGTCAAAGGGGGCTTCGGTTTTACCTACAATGCTTTAAGGTTTTTACAAGAAAACTCACATATACCACGTATGAAATTTGAAGAGGAATTCAGAAATCTGGTGACACCAAGTGGTTAGGGCTCACAGCCATGGCCCTGGTGCCGCAGGCCGGGAGAGCCAGGCCTCCTTCTCTGGTCCCTTATTCCTCATTTCCCTCCTCCGCGCTGGCCCCGCCCCACGCCCGCCCCCAGCCACGCCCCTCAGCAGGCCCACGCGCAGGCACAAGGCTCACGTACCTTTGCAGGTCTTGCCGTCCGCCTGCAGCTGAAAGCTGCTGTTGCAGTAGCAGGTGGGCCCGTTGAGTGTGGGGACACAGTGGTGCTGGCAGCCGAGCTGAGAACAGGGTCCTTGGAGCTCTGTGGGGGGGGCAGGCAAGACGCACTCAGGCCCCCAGACTGTCACGGTCCCCCAACTCCAGTCAACTCTTGGGAAACCACTTCCGAGGCCCGCAGGGTGGGAGACAGAAGAGGCTTCAGGAATCATCTAATATATTTGCAAGTGAGGAAACTGAGAGCCAGGGAGGGTATAAGATGGGCCCAATATATATATTTTATATATATAATATAGTGAATTATGGCTTAGAAGCCGTATCTGCCTGCTCCGGTTGCTCTGGACTCCCTCCATCCCCTAAGAGAGGGGTTCTGGCACTTGCTGGGGTCAGCAGGGAGTGAGGACAGGGAGTCTCAGTCCCTTCATTTGCCTCTTATCTGCACTGCCTAGGTACTATAGTGCTGGCTTCAGGGTTGACGGTGAGGAGTGGGCATGGGATGGGGTCTCTGCCCTCAGGATCCCAGCTCTGGTCTGGAAGCACCCCTCCAGCCCATCCCTGGAGGCCTCAGAGAGAAGGTCCAAGGTCCAGGTGGAAAATGGGAGGAGGAGAAAATTGGTTCCCTCAGGACCTTTCTCTAATCTTCCTCCTGCCACTGACCCACTTCCACAGGGGAGACAGAAGGGAATGAAACAGGAGGGGGAAGAGGTGGGAGAACGGCTGCCCCCCCAGACCAGCGACCCAATTAATGGCCTTGCGTGGGGCCAGGCGGCCTGGCCACAAAGATCCCTTTGTCCGGTTGCCTCACTGCCTCACACCCCCACTCCCCCCCGCCCCCCCACCTAGGAGAGAGAGCTGCCCGAGATGCTAAGATGTTTAGAGGCACTAAGCCTGCCAGGAGGAGCTGGGATGGGGGGCCAGGCCCCAGTTATTTCCTCTCCTCCTCGCCTCTACCCAAAGAGCCCAAAGGTGCTGCCTGGCCAGCCTTTCCCCACAAAGTGGGGTGGGGGAGTGAGGGTGGGGGCAGGGACGATATTGTTTGTTCAAGAAAATCTAGAAAAGAATTTCTCTTCTGGACATGTGGCAGGAGGATAAGGAGGCCCAACCTCTCTAATAGCAGAGAAGGGAGTTCAAACCCTACGTTCTCGAGGTTCTTTGTTGTTTTTGATGCTGACAAAGTATTAAAAGGAAACAAACCTGAACCCGTACCATGCGATAAGATTCGATGGGCATGGTTATTAAAGTCAGCCCCTAGGCCCGAGCTCTGCATCCCATCCCAGGAGCTCTAGACAATAACATGCCAACTCGACCCAAGGAAAGGATACAAATCTCCCACGAACTCTTTGCTCTGCACTCCCTGCCCTCAGTGAACAGGGTCCAGATGTGTCCCCTCCCACAAGCAGAAGTTTCTGACGGGCGTACCAGCGCAGGACGCCACCCACCTGGCAGTTTGCTCCGGTTCTGGAGGCCTTGAGCTCAGCAGAAGGGAGAAGTCGTCATTCCCTGTCCCTGCCTCGCAGGCCCGAGGCTCTGTCTTCATGACAAAACCTCCCCTGTTGCTCAGGAATGGCCCAGGTTCTCCCTGGCCCACAGGGGCCTTCAGGGGAAGAACAGTAGAGCTGGTGACCTGAGCTGCAGAGGGGAAGGGACCTATCCTCCTAAAGTCCCCTCCTCAGTCTGGGTGACCTTCCCATCAGGCCGCTTGAGAGTGTCTCAAAGATCTGCACTTCCTGCAGCCTGAGCGGGACAGGGGTGGGGGTGGGGAATGCCTTCGGGGGCACTGGCCAGGAGGCAGGTGATCCAAGCACCATATCCTCACCACCAGCACCAATCCCGGCATCTGCCCTTCCCTATTCATACTCAGCTTTCATGTAAGAAACCATTTGAAGCCAGAATCCCACTATTTACAACAACAACAAAGGATGAAAATAGTGCCGAACTCTCATTTTACAGGCAGGATCCTGGGGTCCAGAGGGAGAAGGAGTGACTTGCTCAGGCACACACAGCCGGAAGAGAAGTGCCCAGGCCAGGCTGATCCCTGAGGGCTGCTGACCCAGCCCCAAGCCCAAAGGCCCGCTGATTTGGGAGAACTGGAGCAGGACAAGGCCTCATCCCCACGGCAGGTGTGAGGACAGTCCTCAGATGCTGGGCCTCCAAACCCACCAAGTGCACAGCTGAGAACTCCCGGTGTCCATCTCCCAGGGCAGGAGAGGCAGAAGGGCCCTTACCTCGGCAGTGGGGCCCCTCGTCTGACCCATCTGCACAGTCCTGGACCCCGTTGCAGAGGCGGGACATGAGAACACACAGCTCGGTGCCCAGGCAATTGTGCTCGTTTGGCTGACATCGCTGGGCCTTACTCTGTGGACCTGCGGGCACACAGAAAGGCCAGATGAGTAAGCCGGCTACACGGTCTGGCCGGCTGTCCCCCCGGGGGTGGGGATGAGGACAGAGAGAGTGTCGCTTCGGACACCTGTACTTCTTCCTTCTCAGGAGGCCTCAGGGGCCTAGAGCTTTTCTATACCATTCCTGATGAGAGCCGCGCAGCCGGGGGAGGGGAGAATTTCGCCTTCCGCAGAGTCCACTCCCCATGCACCTGGTCCCCATGGAGCCCAACACCTCCATGTTGTACACTCAGGAGACAGGATGAGGTTTAGAAGTGAGAGGGCTGGAAGAGCCAAGGAAAGCAGAGTCCATGGTGGGGAGGCACTCATGTTAGAGAACACCACCTTCCCATAGTTCCCCAGGGCCGGGAGCATGGGGCTGAAAGCCAGACCAAGTTACCTAGAACCACACTGTCCAGCACATAGCAACAGCCATATGTGGCTCTCGAGGACCTGATTGTGACAGTTCGAACTGGAATATAAAATACACCCTGGCTTTGGAGGACTTAATACCACACACACACACACAAAAGAACACAAAAGACCTCATTACCAATATTCCATGATTAAAATACGGAAATAATAGTATTTCAGATACACTGGGTCACACACAGTTAAAATTAACTTCACCTACCTACTTTTACCTTTTCTGGTTTTTATCTATTTTTATTTTTATTAAGTAGGCTCTCTCCCCTCAACCCCCAGCACAGAGCCCAAGGTGGGGGCCCAAACCCACGACTCAGAGACCAAGACCTGAGTCGATACCAAAAGTCAGACGTCCAACTGCCTGAGCCACCCAGGCGCCTCTTCTTTTACCGTTTGTAAAGTAGCTACTAGAAAATTCCAAAATTGCATGCGTGGCTTGCATTACACTTCTACTGGACGGCACCACTCTAGATGACCGACCCCAGAGCCTGCCCGATAGAAGGATCTGGGAAGCGTCAGAGGTTGTGGCCCACTGATGATGGGCCTGGGGTGGCAGGATAGAGCTCCTCAGGGAAGCCTAAGGAGGCCATGCAGACTAGGATGCTGGCTGAGCCCAGGGGACTGGGGTACCGACCACGACTTACGGACTCCCACAACAGACAGTGTGTGTGAGAGAGAAAGTGTCTGCGTGTGCGTGCATCTACCCACGTGTGCCTGGGGAGGAGTGTGCAGCTGGAGTCTGAGTCTGAGCTTGCTCTTGAGTGTCTGGGGTCATCTGTCTGAGGTTGGGCTTCTGCATCCCCATTTGTAGGGCATAAAGGTGGCATCAGTCAAGAAGACTCCAGGCTGCACTTGAACTTAGCCAAAAGCGAGAAGCGATGAGACTCCAGGCTGAACCACCTTCACCATAGAAACGCTTGCAGAGTATCTCTGGCCCCACCCTTCAAAGGCAGGGTATGGGGGTGAGGCAGAGAGAACTGGTGGCTCCCTTTCTGGCCCTAAAATTACCCCTGATAATTGCGGGTGAGGGTATGGGGAGAGGACAGGGGACAGAGCTGGAGCAGGATAAAGCTATGAGAAGGAACAGGGACAGACCTAGGAACGCAGGGTCTCCTAGATCATGGCCCAGATGAGCCAAGCAGGGAGAGGCTGAAGGTGGAGACCCCAGGACTCTGCCAGCTGCCCAGGACTCTGGGGTCCTGCCAGCAAGTCCTCCACCCCCCACTGGCAGGGTAAAGGCTGGGTGGGGACCTTTCTCCCAGTTTAAACAGCTGCCTCTGATTACAACACTTACTGGGGCAGGGGAAGGCGGGGGTGGCGGGAAACGCACAGGGGTGGAGCTTCTGGTACAGAGACTAAGCAAAGCCAGTGGCCTTTGGCCTGGGAGCGTGAGGATAGGAAGGGGACGCAGCAAGACCTGGGGGGCACTTATCAAGAGTCAGAAGTCTCCGAGATGGGAAGAAGAGGACCGAGCCAAAGGGCAGGGAAGTCAGGCTCTCTCTCCTTCCGGCAAAGCTGTCAGCCCAGACAACAAAGTCCCTGCCAGGCTTGGGGGTGCAGCCGTTAACAGAGCAATCCGAGGTGCCATTTCTGAGCATGTCAGGCACCATGTCGGGCACTTTGAAGAGGGGTAGAGTTTTAGCTGTGTCATGGGCAAACAATCACAGAGCAAGGTCCACACCGGGCTAGAGGTCAACTGTCCTTATCCCAAACTGCCTGGGCCAAAACGAAAAGGTGTTTAGGGGGAGGGATGAGAAAAGGTACTTACAAATCTCAGGGGCCTCGTCAGAGCCATCCGGGCAGTCCCTCTCACCATCGCACCGCCAGCCCTTTGAGATACAGGTGATCTGGTCTCTGCAGGCAAACTGCTTGGGGCTGCAAGTCTTAGGGGCTAGGAGTAAGGAAAGAAAATGAGGGTGGAAATGAAGGATGGAGGCCTTAAAGTCCCCTAGAGCTCCTATTCCTTCCCCAGCATCAGTCTCCATGTGGCCCAGACTCTGAGCTGCAGTCCAGGGGCCTAGGAATGGCAGGGGGCTGGGGGTCGATCCTGAACACTGTGTGCCTGTGGTAGGGGTAGGGGAAGGAGGCAGGGAACACATTTTACAGCCCCCGATCCAGCCCCATATGCTGCCTGTCCAGTGTGTCCCTCCTTCAGTCATCAGGGTCAAAGCCCTTGCTGTTCTGCGTGGCTCTGGTTGGACACCAGCAGCCCCAGCTTTGCCGACAGGGTGACGGTGAAGAAGGCGCATTTAGGCCTTTGACATGTTTCCTCTTTATCTTCCTTTCCCTCCAACTAGAAGCCCAGAACTGCCTTTTTGTTTTGTTTTGTTTTGTTTTGTTTGAGTAAGTTCTACACCCAACATGGGGCTCAAACTCATGACCCTGAGATCAAAAGTTGCATGCTCAACCGACGGAGCCAGTCAGGCATCCCAAGAGCTGCTCTTTTTTAACCTCTCTGCTCAGTGTGCCCTCTGGGACACTCCTAGTCCCTGAAACCCATCACCCTGCCCATCTCCAAGTCCTAACCACCAGGCCCCTGGACAGGAAGTGTTGGGGGGAGCAGTGCCCTTGGCACAGCAGTGACTTGGAGATTGTATCAGCAGAGGTACAGGAGGGCATGGTGGGGTGGGGTGGAGGGTGGGAAAGCCCAGCCTCCACCTCTGTTCTCTAAAGACACAGCTTCCCTTGCTGGTGAAACCTCAGGGAGGACTTTCAACAGATGTCGTGCGAGATAAGAGGCACCTAAGACGGCTCAGGAGGCCACAGCTGGAGATCCAAGGAAGGAGAAGGACCAGGGTAACCTACAAGAGCTGGTTTCAGTCCAGGATGTCTTTGCCCCAGCCTTCACCCCCACCAGCCTTCCTCTGCTCCTACTCAGATTTCCTACCTCCTTCCTCAAGGAGGAATTAAGAATGGTAACACTAACTCTTATTGTGAGCTCAGCATGTGCTGGAACTGTGGTAAACCAGTTCTTTCCATGTATCATCTCATTTAATCCTCTCCACAATATGACAAAATAGTTAATACTAATACTGCCATTTCATAGATGAGGAAACTGAGCCCCAGAGAGGGTAGGGTCACATGGCAGGCAAGTGACAAAACTAGGACTGAAACAAGTGAGCCAAGTCTATGCTTTTAATCAGTGAGGTCCCCATCAGTCTTCCCACTTGGAGGTATTCCTTCCAACCCCATCACCATGGCCTCCATGGGAAGAAAAGTCCCCTGCTCTCCTTTGTTCCCACCCAGGGCTGGGTTCCCAGTCTCCCAGCCCATCGTCACCTTTTCCTCAGCCCGTGGACGATTCCAGCTCTATTCAGCTGGTGTGCACTGAAGACCAGCTCTGTGTTAGGTGCTGTACGGGGCACTGGGGTGCCGAGAAGGAGTGAGGTGCCCCCTTGGGATCCCCAACCCCCCTGGGAAGACAGCTGTACACAACTAACTCAAATGCAGGGCAGAATGAGCTCAGGGCTGGGACAGAGCATAAATAAAGTATGTCAGGGCTCTGAGCAGGAAGGGATAGAGTCTGAGGAGGGCCACACGGAGACGATGGCCTCCCTCCCTAACCCCCATCTCTGGCAGAGGGGACTGCACTCAGGCCCCTGGCCAGGATGAGAGCCGAGTTCAGGAAACACATCAGGGATGGCCTAGCCAGGCTCCCCCACCCCCTCCCCTACCTCCCACCCTGAGCAGGGAATAAAGGCCCCTTGAGGAGGTGGATAATGCTGAGTTCATTGCCCCACTGGGCCAGCTGTGAGGTCTTCCCGGGAAACAGCCCGCCAGCCTAGTTAGCATGCCGGAGACCGGTCCTCTTCCCCTGGCCAGCCGAGACTGGCTGGGGGGAGCCGGTGGGGGGGCGTAGAAGGGGCTGGAATGGGACTAAAGGCAGATGGGCTGTTTGGAGCCCAGAAATGGCCCCCATGCCACCCCCACCCCTTCACATGGATTTAGTCCATGCCCCCACTCCTCCCCAAGGCAGAACTCACAGCCCCGTGAGGTCACTGATTGGCCACTCCAACCTCCCCTCCATTCCATGTCCCTGCCACGATCTCCCCTCCATTGGCCTTCACTTTGCTCCCCCCCCAGCTGCCCCCACCCCCACTTTTGGCCTAAACTCAGCAGAGGAAACAGCAGCTGGCAAACTCCGAAAGCTGGAATGAGAGAGATTCACAAACCAGATGTGCTCTTGCGGAGGGAGGGGAGTGGGGGATGGGGGGAGGGAAAGGGAGAGGAGCACTCGGGCCCTTGTCCCACAGCAGCACTTCTTCGGGCCCAGGGCAGAGGGACTTGGGGGTGCTGCACTGCTCCCAAGGGACAGGGCAGCCCAAGAATCTCGGAGAGATATGTGAAAGCACTTCCTTCCTGTCCAGGATGGTGGAGAAAGCCCCAGGAATCTGGAGTTTGAAGGCTGAGGCCTGTCTTTGATTTCCTTCAGGGGGAGTGGAGGAAAGAAACAACTAACCTACTTTGGGGCAGTCTACACAGCCAAGAGAAGCCTCCCTCAGAGGTGGGAGGGAGCTGCAGTGGGGGTGGGGTAGGGAAGGCACTTGCAACCTGCTCGGAAATCCCAGCCAACCCCACTCCCCTGGCTGAGCCTTCTGCCTCTGACACCAGCACCCAGAAAACCCACCTCTGTGGCTTGCCGCTTAGGTGAGGGAAGCATGCGGTCCCAAATTCAGGAGCAAACCAGCCACCAGCCTCCCCTGCCTGACCCCCTCACAAAAACCGGGGCTTCCTAATGATGGGAGCTAACACTTTTTAACCTGGTCACTATGCGTCAGACACTGAACTGAAACACTGGTACATGTGAACTCACTTAAATCCTCACAACCCTGGGAGGTGGGTACCATTGCGATCTCCCTCGTACAGTTGAGGAAACTGAGGCACAGAGTGATTTAGTAACTGAACAAACAGGTGGTTTCCTCACTGGCCACGAGGATGGGGCCAGATGAAAAAGGATGAAGAAAAGGAACCAACAGGGAGAATATTTTGGTTCTCTGGCACTAGGAGTAGAGAAAGAGATTGTAGGGGGTGGCAGTGACCTTCAGGGCTCCTTGGAGAGGAGCGAGTGGTGGAGGAGGCAGAGAGGGACAAGAACAGAACAGTGAGGGAAGACAGAGGAAGAAGAAGGAGGAGAGGACTGGAAAGGAAGGAGAGTGAGTGAGGTTGCGGCGAGAACACCAGGACACAGGGGCCGTCTGTTCTCAGCTTTGCCTGGAGTTGAATGTGACTGCCATGCTAAGTCTGGCCAACACCCCTGCTCCCCCCTCAAACCCAGGCACCCAGCCCAGCCATGGCCCCCAGGGCCACCAAGCTGGAGCCAGGACAGGAGGTGTAGGCTTGGGTGTGTGTCCAGACACAACACGGACCCCACTGCCCTGCCTGAGCCTTGGCTGTCGTCCTCTGTCCCATTCTGGGACCTTGGGGGTGGGGTGGGGAAGACAGGGTAAGAGTGCCTGGCCAGAGAAGAGAGGATGACAGGAAAGAACAGACCCTGAGGGAGACTTCTCCAAAGGAGGAGACCCAGCCATTGATCCCTTTGGGAGCAGTGAGGGTGAGGAAGGAAGCTGAGACCTCAGATGGCGCTTCTTCCTAAAAGACCAGGAGACTTGAGGCCAGGAAGGCGTGAAACAGACTCTGAGGCCCTTTTCAAGAGCAGATGCAGCAGAAGGAGAGATAGGCCCTTGGCCGGAGGGATATTTTCTAAAGGGAACCACAGGAGCTATCTAAGGGAACTGAGGAGCCTGGGGGGAGGTCAGGAGCTGGGGGGCAGAGCCTGCAGGAATCTAAGCTTTCAAACACACGGGGTGGGGCAGCAGGGCCTCCTAGACCCAAACGAGAGCTTTTCACTGAATTTTATGTATTTTGGGTGTTACCCGGTGGCTCCTTCCCTGCAGCTCAGTGAGGCTCAGACACATTTTTGTCATTCCTGAGTCTGGGCCTCTGCTTTGCGGCCTGGACAGACGTACAGACGGGATGGCTTGGATTGCCAGGGAAGGGGAAGGGTCTCCCCCTCCATCCTGAGTCAATATTGACTCAGCAGGACATTAGTCTGACCAGTGACCTCCCCACCATCTTTTCCTTTCCCCATAAGTAAAATCCGGAGCCCTTGAAGGCCTCCGGAGGTCATCCTCTATCTCTCACCGGGCCTTTACGAGCCGGCTCCACCTACCCCCCAACACACACACATGGTTTATGTTCAGCAGAAGGAGAAGCTCTGAGCCCCCGCCTTATTTCCCACACCTTTCTCTTCTCAGGTCATAAGGAAGTTCTGCCAGAAGTCTAACCTCCCCGTTTCCTCTGACAGATCTCCTTTCCCCTGTTACTCAGCCCACGAAGGGTATCAAGTTCCCTTCCTCCAGAAACATTCTCTCCAAAACCCATTCCTAAACTTAGCGGAGGGGGAAGAAGAGAGAAAAGCTTAGAGGAAAGCGGAGGGGGAACTGCAGAATGGGACATTCAGACTCTGACCTGGGAGGGGAGAATGACTCCAAAATGACGAGGGGCGAACTGCAGAGCATGTGGGAAAGCCCAGGAAAGACGCCGGTTCCTAGGTACTTTTGGGGACCCCCACAGGCCTGGATGGAGGTAGATGAAGACAGACAGAGACAAATCAAGCAAGGGAGACCAAAAGAGATAAGAGAATGCCACAAAGGGTAGGCAACCAGAGAGAGATGAACTGAGAGGATGAGAGACAGTGAGAGGTCCCAAGGAGCCAAGACAGCACAAACGAATGACAGCAGACGGAGGAAAAATAGACAGGAAGGGGTCTCAGCCCAGAAGTTGCCAAGATAATGGCACCGTTGTCTTGGGATGAACCCAGAAAATAATAAGCCCCCTGAGACTCAGAGTAGGGTGGGGGCAGCATATATCCTGACTTAGGGAGACAGAGTCCCTGTCCTAGCAGTGTGTGACCCAAGGGATACCCAGAACAGGGGTTAATGCCTCCCACAGAATAGGGAGGTGGGGGAAGAAGACTGGAGCTCTTCAGCCAGGGAAGCCAAGGCCTGGGAGAGGCTCTCATCTCTCCTGAGGGAGGAAGAGGTACAAATAAATACCTCTCCCCCACCACTATCCCTCACCTCTTTCCTGGGGAGGTTTTCCACTGGTGCCAGGGGTCACGGCACCGGAAGCACTCCAGAGCCAATTGCTTCCTTCTCCAAACAATGCAGGATCCTGCTAATTGGGCTAAAATCTGGGACTGAACACAGTGGGATGGGACTAAGTTCTCCAAATGTTCACCCCCAGAACCCAGCTCCACTGGGTCAAGGACCTTGTATGGCCCCAATCAACTGCACCCAGATTCCCCCTAGTCCAGAGCCAGAAGGCTTAAAGGCTGACAAGTCCACAGAGTGAGGGGACCCTGACAAGAGATGACTAAAGGGCAATAAGCTTGGGGTTCTGATATGCAAAGGCTAAGACGGCAGCAGGAGGAAAGAAAGTTAGACTTGCATAAAGAAGGGCTTCCTAGAGGAAGTAGTTTGGAAGAGTTGAGGGGGATGTGGACCAGGGCTGGTTCTGGCCAGGACCCCAGCTGCATCCTTAAGAAGCTCAGTGACGGTAGAGGTTGGGGGGGGGGATTATATATATGGAGAAAATGGAGGAAGGGGGAGCAAGACTGGACGAAAAGGAAGTCTTGTGAAGTAGCCTCAAACATCAAAATACCTCTCTCATCCCCAAATCAATGCACTACACATTCCCGCTTTGAAAGACCAGGAGGAAGGGAAGTGTTCAAGGATCTGGGTCTGGCTGGGGAAAAAAGGAGTTTGGAACCTTCTCTCAGAGAGCCAGGAGGCAAACACCTCAGCCTCATAACTCACTTCAGCTGTGCCGCTTGTCTGGTAAATGGTAATACACTGGCTCAAGGGGGTGTGTGGAGAGGGGTGTGGAGAGAAGATGGAGAGGGGTGTGGAGAGAAGGAGGGAGTCCACCTTCCCTGAGCGTGGTCTGCTGGGGCTGCCCTTCCCACACCAAGATAATCCTAGTCTCAGCACAGTCCTCAATAACTCCCTTGCCCATCCCCCACCTCATCTGTGTCCCCATCCTCCCTGGTAGCAACCCCACTCAATTCTGCTTACTAGTGGGGTGACACTGCTCCCCCAAAAGAAGGGAACCCTGTGTGAGTTCAGGCATAGCCGACAAAGCAGAAGAGGTGGGGAAGGGCCCTAGGGCTGCTCTTGTAGGGGGAAAGCAGCAAGGCCTGTGATAGCAGCAGAAAGAAAGGTTCAACACTGAGGTATCTGGGGTCAGGAGGTTTCCTTCTTTGGAAAGCAAAGAACGTTCCATGTCTGTGGGCCCAAGGCATGAGGGCAGGGGTAGAGATAAGAGAATCCTCTAGGCTGGGCTGGATAGCACTGGCCCTACAGGTCTGTGCAATTCCCCTTTCCCACCCTTCAGAGCGGGGCGGAACCAATGGTTCATATTCCCATTCCCAAGGGAAGAGTAGTAGAGTGTGCCTGGGGAGGGGTCCTCTTCCTGGGACTTTGGATACAGTTTAGTTTGAGCTGGGTTACAGATGTGGGCTCAGTGGAAATTTTCAGAAAGGGCTGGGAGACAGTTAAGGAGAACATGACCAGTATCTCCCACTTCCACCCATCACCAACCAACCTAGAGCGTGGTAAATAGAACCACCCTTAGAACCTTGGGGGTGAGGCAACCTGGTGCCCTTCCTGAGTGGGCTGGGGACCTTTTCTGCTTTCCACAGAGACCCCTCTTGCTTTTGCCTAACTCCATCCACCCTCCATCATGGGGGTTCCTGAGGGAACTCTTAAAAATTTTTTTTCTATTCCTCCTAGAAGTCATGCACCTAAACCTTTCTGCCTTAGTTTCCCCTTCCACCTCACTGAGTTGAGAAAAAGAGGAAAGAACATGTATAACAAGGAACTCATGGGCTAGGGCTGCCTATGAGGGCTGGTCTAGAGAATACTCAGGAGAGAGCCTCTTCCTCCTCTTGGGCAGATAATTGAGGTAGTGGTGGGGAAGGGGACAAACATTCCCCAAGATGGCATCTTGTGTGTGTGCGGGGGGGGGGGGGGGGGTGTCACTGTAAATACTGCCTTTCTGGGCACAGTTACTTCCTGACCCTCTAACCTCTCTCCTCAAACTGGAGCAAGTTGGGGGGAGGGGAGGGGAGGGGAGGAGGAGAGATAATCTGATTTCAGAGAAAAACTTTCCCAATCCCAACCTGGCAAAATTTAGAAGATGGAGGAGGGGTGCATGATGGTATTGGACCCAGTTTTTTCCCTGGATGGATGGATTAAAATGACAGGAAGGGATGAGATTCCACCCTCCTCAAATCAGGGGCCCAGCCCAGCCCAACCCCATGATCCCAGCTCAAAGTTTAGGCAAGACTTGAACCAGTGACTCACAAGGGAAAGAAAAATAGCTGACATAAAGGGGGACAGGGGGCACCTCATTTCCCCAAAAGGACTATGTCCTAGCCAAAGCCCAACTACAGTATACAAAGTGTGTGTGTTGGGGCGGTGGGGGGGGGGGGGGGGAAATGGGGAAATGATGGAGAGAAATAAACACATTTACTAAAGGAGCAGGGAATTGGGGGGCAGGGGCATAGCCATAACCCCCATCCAACCTCCAACTCTCCTTCCAGTCTAAACTGTGATCAAGCCAGAAGTCAGGGAGAAAGCAGCCTTCCTCCTCCCTCCCACCTCAGCATTCCAGGCCATTCTCCAGTCCCCTTCCTCAATGATGACATCTGACGTTTTTTCATCTCAAAGCTCCCAGGAATTAAGAAGGAAAATTCAAAGTCACATAGCATCGCTGCCCCCCACCCCCAACAGCCTTATCCAGGCTACTGACAGAGGCCCTGAGAGGGAGAAGTGCCCACTTAGGAACCCAGGCGGGCAGCCCCGCTGGATCCTGGACCCAGGCCTCCAAAGCCTGGTCTCCAGGGCCCAGATTCCACACCCAAGCAGGGGGCCCTCCCCGCGGCCCTCCCTCTCCCCACCCACAGCCTTCCCCGGCCTGCCTGCCCTCTGCCCAGCGGGACAACCCTGACCCAGCTTCCCTTCCAGATTCAGAGGCCACTGCAAAGCGCCCCCCCTCCCGCCCCCTTTTGCAGCCGTACATTGCAAATCCGGATTCCTTCACATTTCAGATTGGAGGGGGGGGGGGGTGGAGGATGTAGGGGAGGAGGAGGCCCTCCCCAACCAGATATAGGAAGAGAAGGCCTCTCGATCCCAGAATCAGAAAAAAGGGGAGCCCTCTTCTCCCTTCCCAGGCCTCTGGTCTTTGTTTGGGCTGGGGGGTCCCGGAAGCATCATTTACCCAGGGCCCCCATCCTCCAAATCGGACCCCCATCCCCGCCCCCAGTCGGGCCGCTGCTGTGTCAGCTGGACTGGGATAACAAAAGGCACCCCCTCCCGCGTCTCCCTTCCCCATCTGAGCGCAGGAGTGGGGGCTGGGGAGTGGGTGTCCCCAGGGGTCCAAGGGGGCAGCGGAATCTCACTCACCGTCGATAGCGGCCGCGACGAGAGCTGAGAGCAGGGGCAGCAACAGCAGCCGCGGCGGGGTCAGCATGGTGTGGGCTGATGCAAGCAGCAGCCCCCTCCCCTTTGGGCCTGCTACTTCTTGCCGTCGCCCCCCCCCAATTGGGGGGTCCCCCTTTTTCCTCCTTCTCCCCTCCTCCTCCTCTATTCTTATCCTATCCTTAAGCAAAGAGCATCAGGGGCGTGGGTGAAGAGGTAGAGTTCAAAGCCCCTTGGGGAGGGCCTGCTGACGGGGGTGCGCCCGCCCCCTGCTCCCAAATCCAAACCCTTCACCCCCCAGCTTTTCTCTTCTCCCCTTTTTCCCCCTCCCCGAGCGAAGCTCACAGCCCCATCTCCGAGCCGCCTCCGGCTGCAAAAATGCACAATTGGGAGGAGGCGGGGTAGGGGGTGGGGGGCGTGGACCTGGTGGGGGAGCCTCTGGAAGGGGCCTGATGGAGCTCTGGGGGCTCCCCCGGTTTCCGCCTCCTCAGTGCACGGGCCTGGAGCTCGCACCACTGTTCCCCGGACTGAGGTGCCGCGACGGGGGGGGGTGGTGGTGGTGAGGGGGTAGAGGGAGGGGACGGGCAAAGGAGGGAGGGAGAGAAGGGGCGGGGAAAGAAAGGGGTGGGGGAGAAAGAGCTACGCGGCAATCCTGTGAGTGCGCATGCGCCGATTTGGCGCGCTGCCCTGGGGAGGGGGAGTCGGAGCCGCGACAATATTTGGAGCTCTGGCCAGCGGTCCGGGAGTGGAGGTCCCCGGACCCCCTCTAGCCAGTTTGGGGCCTGGAGCGCCTTCTCCCCCGACTGGGCCTTTCTCCCTCGTGCCTCAGAGAGCTAAAGGGCCTAGGGGAGATTGGACAGTGGGCGAGGGCTGAGGGGCTACTCTTTGAAACTCTGTGTCATGCCGTGGGAGTTCAGGCTCCGTCTAGGGATCCGAGACCCCGGGATCCGGGCCGAGGCCTGATTTCCTCGGGGAACCCTGACTGTGCCTCTCCTCCCCGGAGTGGGGGTAGGGGCCGCCAGTCCGTGAGGAAGATACGGAGAAAAGCTGAGGTTTGATTTGGAGACTTTGTAAAACCAAGACCGGGATTGGGGCTTTTGGAGGAGGGGGGCGGGGTGGGGGAGGGGCTGCGAGGGCCCGCCCCCACCTTGCTCCTGGGCTCAGAGTAAACAGGGACACCCGCGGGGACACGCCGGAGCTTGTCCGCCCGCCCAGGGCTTGGGGATGGAGCCCACCTTAGTACCCGCCCCACCCTGTTCGCCTGGCACCGGGCGCGGGAGGGGCGAGCCCTGGTTTGGAGGGAGGTGAGTCACCAGCGGGTGGGGTTGAGAAAGGGCCACCCCTCTTCACCCCAAGAGGTCTGGGCTCATTTATGTTTTGTTTGGTGTTTTGGTTTTTCTTTACCTTCAGATTGACTTCCCACCAAGTCGGGTATTAGATTCCGAGCAGCAGGGCTTTGGAATAAGACGCGGGACTGTGACCCCCTGCTTCCAGACCTCGGGTTCTGAGATGGCTGCTGAGTGTCGGACCTTTGTCCGGGCCTCGAGCCCGCACGGGGAGTGCTCCTTTGAGTCGTGAAGGCGCCGGGCGGTTCCCAGAGCCGGGTGGATGTGGTTCTGGCCACTGCCCCCTTCTGGGCGGTGTTTTAAGGTTGGACCTTGGGTGTCTGACTTTCTGGTGTCTGGAAGTCAGAGCTCAGGGAGGCAGTAGGCAAGGTTGACTGCCGGACAGAAATTGACATTAGAGATGAGAGGATTGCACCACCCTTCTTGCTTTTTAAATTCTACTTGAGGAATGGGAAGGGCCCCAAGTCCTCACACCAGTCTGTCCCTGGCAAAAAGCAGAGCAGCGTGGAGGACTTGTCCCACTGATGACAATGAAAGCGAGAATCCAGAAGGAACTGGACATTTCCCCCAAACAGAACATCCTCTGGGCTCACTTTGCTCAGGGCCAAGGTCACTTGCTTTTAGTCTCCTGGGCTAGAAACTTTTTTTTAAAGGTTTTATTTATTTATTTGAGAGAGAAACAGATAGTGACCGAGATAGTGAGAGAAAGCACAAGCAGGGAGGAGAGGGAAAAGCAGGCTCCCACCAAGCAGGGAGCCTGACAAGGGGTTGGATCCCAGGATCATGACCTGAGCCGAAAGCAGATGCTTAACTGACTGAGCCACCCAGGTGCCCCTCCTGGGCTAGAAACTTAAGACATTTTGCCAGTTCCTCATCAGGCCTTTCTCTTCTACATCCAATCTTGCAAGCCTGTGCTCAAGGCATGTCATTTTGTCCTTTGAAATATAGCTCAGATTTTCTCCATTACCACTGCCAGAGAAATTCTCTGGGCAGGGTTGGGGTCATATTCATCTTTTTATCCAGCCCTCATGGGCTAACACCGTAATGGGCTCACTGTTTTTAATGAATGTCTACTAGCTTCCTTCCTTTCCAAGGACCCCCCCTGCCCCCCCACCACACCCCTAATATTGTGGTCCAAGTGAAACAGACTTCTGGCAGCTCTGAAAGGAAAAAGCTCTCTGGAGTCACCACATGTATAGCCCAAGAGAGCTGTGAAGGACATCTCATTCTTTTTTCTCTGGTATCTAATCTACCACAAGGGAATCTTCCTGAAACTGTTTTCTCTGTGTCTCGTCCTGGGTGGTGAAATTCTGCTGGTTATCTGTAGACCACTGAATCAAATGTGAATTCTTTACCTGTTAGACATGGTAATACTTAGTTAAAAAAAATCAAGGAGTATAGAAAGGTACAAGAAGAGTGTAGGAAGTATAGGAAGGTAGAGTAAACTTGCTATACTCCAAGATCTTACTCTTCAGTCCCACTCTCACAGTGACCACTGTTAAGAGTCCCTCGGGGGGGGGGGGCGCCTGGGTGACTCAGTGGGTTAAAGCTTCTGCCTTCAGCTCAGGTCATGGTCCCAGGGTCCTGGGATCAAGCCCCACATCGGGCTCTCTGCTCAGCAGAGAACATGCTTCCCCATCTCTCTGTGCCTGCCTCTCTGCCTACTTGTGATTTCTGTCAAATAAATAAATAAAATCTTTAAAAAAAAAGTTCATTGGGCCTCCTTCAGAAAGTTTTTTTAAAAAATTTTATTTATAATTTTTAAAAATTTATATGTCAAAGAGAGAGGGAGAGAGAGCACACGTGGGGGCGGAGGGCGGCAGGAAGACGGGGAAGCAGGATCCTGGCTGAGCAGGGAGCCCAACATGGGACTTGATCCCAGGTCCCCAGGATCATGACCTGAGCCAAAGGCAGATGCTTAACAACTGAGCCACCCAGGCATCCCATTTTATTTATAAAAATTTTTAAAGATTTTATTTATTTCAGAGAGCCTGATGTGGGGCTCAATCCCAGGACCCTGAGATCATGACCTGAGCCAAAGGCAGAGGCTTAACCGACTGAGCCACCCAGGTGCCCCTATTTATAATTTTTAAATTTAATTTTATTTTTAGGGGGAGAAGGGCAGAGGGAGAGATAGAAAATCTTAAGCGGGGGCACCTGGGTGGCTCAGTGGTTTAAAGCCTCTGCCTTCGGCTCAGATCATGATCTCAGGGTCCTGGGATCAAGTCCGGCATCGGGCTCCCTGCTCAGCGGGGAGCCTGCTTCCTGCTCCTCTCTCTCTCTCTCTCTCTCTCTCTCTCTCTCTGCCTGCCGTGATCTCTCTCTGTCAAATAAATACATTAAAAAAAAAAAAACTTAAAAAAAAAAAAAGAAAATCTTAAGCGGATTCCACACCCAGCGGGGAGCCTGAGGTGGGGTTTGATCTCACAAACCCTAAGATGATGACCTGAGTCAAAATCAAGAGTCAGACACTCAACTGACTGAGCCACCCAGGCACCCCTAAAGTTCTTTCTAAAGACAAAAAATATATAAATAAACATCTTTCATCCCTTTTTATTTTTTAAAAAATTTTATTTATTCATTTGTCAAAGAGAGGGAGAGAGTGCGCAAGCAGTGGGCAGTGGCAGGCAGAGGGAGAAGCAGGCTCCCCACTGAGCATGGAGCCTGTTGCAGGACTCGATTCCAGGACCCTGGGATCATGACCTGAGCTGAAGGCAGACACCTAACTGACTGAGCCACCCAGGCATCCCATCCTTCATCCTTTGAAACCACAAATGAATTCATACACTTCTATTGTTCTGGAAATTGCTTTTTTCAATTAACTTACCTTGATCTCTTGCCACATTAAACACAGGTATCTAGCCTGCTCACTAGATCAGCTACTTGGACTCTCCTGACTTGGCTACTCCACA
This sequence comes from Enhydra lutris kenyoni, assembly GCF_002288905.1. Classification (NCBI taxonomy): domain Eukaryota; kingdom Metazoa; phylum Chordata; class Mammalia; order Carnivora; family Mustelidae; genus Enhydra; species Enhydra lutris. The sequence continues at coordinate 5,303,176 of NW_019154158.1, forward strand.
GTCTACTGGGATTGTTGCACTCGGGTTATTTCCAGTATGTGAACTGCTGAGAGTATCTCTGTAAGATGAGAGAATGCGTATTTCTACCTGAGCCTTTAATAATACTGTTCTCCCAATTTCTCTTTTCCCTCCCCAGAAAAGCTCTCCTATCCTCTTCCAAACTTGCTCTCAAGATATCCTCAATACCTAGAATTTAGCACTCAGTTTGGAAGTTCTGTGCCCACCAGGAGACCTTAAACTCCTTAAGGGCAAAGATCATAACTCTTACTTCTTTATATCCAACCAGTATGGAGGAGGCTAATAGGAGTGTTAGGACTAGGGGTACCTGCCCTGGGAGAGGAGACAATCCAATTATTCACTGTCAAAGGAGATATGACTATAAACACTTGCCTCAGCTTCTTGTCACCCCACTTCTATATTTTTTCTTTACATTTTAAATATATGCAATGTTTTAAAGATTTTTTTTTATTTATTTGACAGAGAGAGAGAGATCACAAGTAAGCAGAGAGGCAGGCAGAGAGAGGGGGAAGCAGGCTCCCTGCTGAGCAGACAGCCCAATGTGGGGCTTGATCCCAGGACCCTAAGATCATGACCTGAGCCCAGAGGCTTAACCCACTGAGGCACCTATGTGCCCCAAACATATACAATTTTTATTTAGCAAGTATATATCAGTTAAGCTTGACCCACTTTTATATTTTTTTAAAGGCTTTGTATTTTTAAATAATCTCTACTCCCAACATAGGGCTTGAATTTACAGTCCCAAGATTTAGAGTCACATGCTCTACTGACTGAACCAGCCAGGCGCCCCCCCCCCCTTTTATTCTTAAGAAGTTTCTTCCTTTAAATCCTTGGGTTGGAATTATAACCCAAATAGTGGGAAATCAAGGAGAAATGCTCTGCAATCCATATTTGGGATACCTAGAATGGTGACAGTGGGCAAAAAAGTTGGTACAGAAAGAGGGTATCTTCTTTTTGGGTCTCCCAGCAAATTATTAAATATCTCCCTTACCTGTCTTGAGTATAGCCGGCCCTGGGATGGGGCATTAAGGCAGTCGCTCGGACTGAATGTCAGGCCTGAGACTGATACCACCTAGTGGTCAGTTGAAGAAGTGTGACTAGGAAAGATGTCTTGGAAGGGTCTGGTGGAAGGTGGGAAGCGAATCAAGATTTCTTTTTATTTTTTAAGGACTTATTTATTTTATAGTGAGAGAGAGAGAGAGAGAGGGGAAGAGCGAGAGCGCATGAGCAGGGGGAGGCAGAGAGGGAGGGAAGCACGGAGCTGGATCATGGGCTAGATCCCTGAGATGACCCTGAGATGACCTGAGATTATAACCTGAGCAGAAACGGAGTGGGACGCTTAACTGATTGAGCCCAAGAACCAAGATTTATTGAATGGTTACCTTGTACCAAGCCCATGCAATGGATTTTACATGGATTAGCTCACTTATGTCTCACAACCACCTTGTGGCATAGGTGTTATTTCTAGTTTGCAGAGACAGCAATGGAGGCTCAGGGAGATTAAGAAATCTGCTCCAAATCACAGTGCAGATTGGAGCCCAGTTTTCATTCACTTAATCAACATTTATTAGGTACCTCATACATGCTGGACATGTTTCTAGGTGTGTACTGGGGACAAGATGTGGAAACACAGTCTCAGCCTTCAAGAAGGACATGCTTTGGTGGGATTGCTCAACCTGATGATTGACAATCACAACACAGTGCCTAATGCCTGTGATAAAGGCAAGGAACAGAGGGAGCCAGAGCAGGATAACTCTTCCAGATAAAGGGATCAAAGCAGAGCTGGGAGGATGATGCCAAACTACATGCTGACAGAGGAAGAAGATGACAAGCAGTGAATGACAGGAGGAAAGTGTGTTTTAGGCTGGAGGATAGGCAAAGACATAGAGGCATGAGGAAGTTTAAAACAAAAAAATGGCAAATATGATATGGCCGAAGTTCAATAAATTTATTGGGAACAGTAATGGATGAAATATTAGGGATCCTAATCATGAAGGGTGATTTTGGCCACACTAAGTAGTTAGAATTTCTTTTTTCTAGAAGTAGTGGGGAGCCAGGTGAGAAATTGATGCAGTCCCAATGCACCAGCCATACAGTTGAAGGGGAGGAGGATTCCAGACTAAGGAGTTGGGATCAAGTACATTAGTTGTTTTGTCATGTCAGCCTAGAGGATAGTGACAGAGAAAGCTAGTACTGGAGACTTACACTCATCAGAACGTTGTCAAAGTTCTCAAATTTTGTCTGCACAATAGGATCACCTGAAGAGCTCCTGAAATCCCAATGTTAGAAGACTTGTATTACTTGACTTCAAGACTTACAAGCTTCAATAATCAAGACAATGCAGTACTGGCATTAAGGGTTGACAAACAGATCCATGGAACAGAATAAGAGAGGCCAGAAATAGACTCACACTTAAAGGTCATTTGATTTTGACAAAGGTGTCAAAGCAATCCACTGGGGAAAAGAATGTCTTTTCAACAAATGGTGCAGGAACCACTGAATATCCATAAGGAAGAAATAAGTGAAACTTGACCCCCACTTCATACTATATGCAAAAATTAATTCAAGATGGATCAAAGGACTAAGGCATAACAGCTAGAATTACAAACTTGTAGAATATCTTCATGACTTGGAGGTTAAAAAAAAAGGTCTTGAAGAAAGCAATAACCATAAAAGAAACATCAAGATTTAAAACTTTTCTTTATCAAAAGATGCCATTAAGAAAATGAATAAGCAAGCCAAGTGGGTAAGCAAAATTTGATATGACAAAGGACTGGTATCCAGGATATGAAAAAAAAAAAATCTACAACACGGTAATAAAAAGACAACCCAATATTTTTAAATGAACAAGAGATTTGAACAGATAATTCACACAAGAACATGTATGAATGGCCAATAAGCACATGAAAAGTGTTCAATATCTTTAGTCATCAAAAAAATGCAAATTAAAACCATAATGACATCATTTGCCACACTCACCAAAATGGTTAAAGTTTTAAAAACTCACGATACCAAATGCTGGTGAGAAGTAGAGTAACCAGAACTCACACACAGTATTAGGAATATAAAATGTACTATCAGTTTGGAACAATATGTAGCACTTCTTATAAAACTAAGCATATACCTATGACCCAACAATTATACTCCTAGTTAGTTATTCAAGAAAAATGAAAACAGAGATTTGAAAAAGAATGTTCATAACAGTCTTCTACATAATAGCCAAAAACTGGCTACAGCCCAGGTGTCTATCATTAAAAAAAAAAAAAAGAAAAAGAAAAGCTATTGTTTATCTCTACAATGGGATACTACCTAGTAGTAAAAATGGACAAAGTACAGATACACACAACAACGTGGATGAGTCTCAAAACACTCATCGGTGAGTAAAAAGAAGCCAAACAGAAAAAGCACATCCTGTTTTACCCCATTTATATGAATTCCAGAACAAACTAATCCACCTTGGGGAGCGTGCGGGGTAGATCAGAACAGTGGCTCCCCCTGGAGGGTGGGGAGAGGATAACAATCTATATCTTGAACGGGCGTTTGGATGTCATACAGCAATGGAGTGGCAGGGTAGGGATTTGAACCCAGGAGACCCGGCCCCAGAGGCCATGGTTTTAACCACCACATTACATTGCTGCTGGGATGCTTCTGCCTTGGGTGTGGATGAGATGACACAGGAATAGTAGCCTGTGGAGACAGGAGACTGAGAAGGAGCACCCAGAGTGGTAGGAGGAAGACTAGGAGAGAAGGTCGGGGAAAACCAATGAGGGGAGAGCTTACTGAAGAATGGCTGACAGTCAGGGCGCCTGGGTGGCTCGGTGGGTTAAGCCTCTGCCTCCTGCTCAGGTCATGATTTCAGGGTCCTGGGATCGAGCCCCGCATCGGGCTCTCTGCTCAGCAGGGGGCCTGCTTCCCCCACCTCCCCACCTACTTCTCTGCCTACTTGTGATCTGTCAAATAAATAAAATCTTAAAAAAAAAAAAAAAAAAAAAAAAAAGAATGGCTGACAGTGTTGAATACTGCTGAGAGGTCCAGCAAGAGAAAGACAGGGATGGGCCACTGTCCCCAGCATGTAGATGGATGTGTGTGACATGGGCCAGAACAGTTTCATTGATGTTGACTGGTGGGGACAGCCACTCGCTGGCAGTGTCCTGAGGAGGTGAGGAAGGGAAGACGGTGAATGTGAATAACTTTCCCAAGAAGCTTGGCTACACAGGGGAAGAGAGACAGAGAGGCAGGACGGTAATTAGAGGGCCAGTTGAGGGCTGGAATTTCCTTGCAGAGGCTCAATCCTGACCACAGTTGACTCCATCCAGAGATGCTTGCCCACCCACCAAGGTTGCCACTTGTCCTTCTGTGAGGTGAAGATCTATTGGCCACAGTAAGCCTCTGACAGCCCCAGGGCTCCATTCAGAACCCTGAGATCAGCTGACCCCGCCATTGCTCACACCCTGTCATCCTTGGCAGGCCTCATTGGGCATCCACCCTTCTCCACTAAGCTTCCTCTTCCTGACCACCCTTGCACTGCTCCCTACTCTCCTCCTTGCAGAAAACCCTAATCCACCCTTGGTTCAGACCGTCCTTGGCCCCCTTTGCTTATCTGAAACCTGGCTCTTCCCTGAGGACACTCTTCCATTATGAGCTATCACTTATCTTCTCACAGCGTGGGAGCATGGGCAGTCAGACGTTGGGACTCTCCATTTCCAAGAGTCAGCATAGCTCCACCCAGGTCTCAGTTAGGAATACATCTAGCAGCAAGTAACACAAAACCCATAAAAAAAAAAGGGTCCATTTATTCATTTGAGAGCGATTGAGAAAGAGTGCACAAGCACACACTCAGAGGCAGAGAGAGAAGCATGCTCCCCACTGAGCAGGGAGCCGGAGGCAGGACTTGATCCCAGGACCCCGGGATCATGACTTGAGCCAAGGGCAGACGCTTAACCAACTGAGCCACCCAGACACCACAGCACGAAACCCCATTAAAGTAAATTGAACATGGAGGAGTTCTAGAATAGATCCAGGGCTGATCGATTCATCAAGACTTTTCTACCTCTTCACACTTGTACTCTAACCTAAGTGCCATCCATGGTTGCCACTGTTCCAGTCCTTATAAATGAACTTAGCATTGAAGAACAGAATCTTTCCCAAGAACCCCCTAAGGTCCTACTGGTGAGGGGAAGGGCTATACTGAGATTGGCTAGACCAATAAGAATCATCCCTGAATGCGTGGGAGGGGAACACCTATACCAAATCCAGACTTCGTCAGCCAGGGAGAAAGGTTTGCTGCTGAGTAGATGCCATCAAGAGCTCACCTTGGTAGTCCTAAAAATTCCCTACCTTTTAAGGGCCACCTGTTTCACCTTCCATTGAGAAGATGCGTAGCCTACCGCTTCAGGGCAATGGTGATCACACCAGACTCACTGGGTTCAAATTCCAGCTCGCTCATTTGCCTGGTCTTTGGCTTTGGGCAGGTTACTTCACCTTTCCACATTGTAGTTTCCTCCTCTGTGAAATGAGGGCTATCAGTGCTATCCAGTAGGACTTTCTGTGATGATGATAATGACTCATGTCTGTGCTAATATAGTAGCCATTAGCTATATGTGGCTACTGAGTGTTTGAAATGTGGCTAGTTATCTGAGGAATTAAATTTTTAAATTAAAATTAAACAGCCACAGGGTGCCTGGGTGGCTTAGTCAGTTAAGGGACTGACTCCTGGTTTTGGCTCAGGCTGTGATCTCAGAGTCATGAGACTGAGCTTTGCGTCACGCTCCGTGCTCCGTGCTCCGTGCTCCGTGCTTGTGCTCCGGGCAGAGTCTGCTTGAGTTTCTGTCTCCCTCTCCCTCAGCCCTTCCCCCTCTCTAAAATAAAGAACTTAATTTAAAAAAATTGAACAGGGGCGCCTGGGTGGCTCAGTGGGTTAAGCCTCTGCCTTCGGCTCAGGTCATGATCTCAGGGTCCTGGGATCGAGCCCCGCATCGGGCTCTCTGCTCAGCGGGGATCCTACTTCCTCCTCTCTCTCTGCCTGCCTCTCTGCCTACTTGTGATCTCTGTCTGTCAAATAAATAAATAAAATCTTAAAAAAAAAAGAGAGAGAGATGCTAAAAAAAAAATTGAACAGCCACATGTGGTTGGTGGTTGTCATCTTGGGCACATAGTTTTATCTCATAGTGTCACTGTCAAGGAAAATGCACAGTGTTTGGATTTTCAGGTAGGAATTGAAGAGACACATAAACCTTCACTAAATGTGAATTCTTACTATTTTTGCTGTCATCCACTGTTGTCCTGGTCACTTGCCCACACTCCCTGAAGACCTTGGCATCTCATCCACTGTATTCCTGTCCACCCCAGGTCTTTTGCAAACCCAGATACTCATGTAGTAGTCCAGCTAGCACTCTGGTCTCTCGGTCCCTTGCCCTCCTCAACTCCAACGACTCACTGTCATGTTGCCATAGCCACTCACTCCCAGCGCCACGACTTACACCGTGTCTTCCCAGGAAAGCAGGACTGAAATCTCATCCCTTAGTCTCCAAATATAACATTTCAGCCCTCCAGCTCTTTTTTCCTTTGCTCTCAGGAAGGCTGGTCTTTAGGTCCGGGGAGACTTCCAGTTCCTTGACTCTATTCTTTCCTTACCCACCAGTTCCTCATGTCTTTACTTCTCTTCCTAACCAGCCTTGATTCTACAATGCTTTACTCCTGCTCCTCCACGAAATGGTCTCTTCCTCCATTATTATTAACCTTTGGAACTGTTCTCCTGGCTTCAGATTTAGACTTTAAATCCATTCTCTACACTGTAGCAAGAGTGATCTCTCTGTAAACCGCATCATATTACTCACCTGTCTAAATTTTCTAATGCTTCCCGTTGCCAACTACTACCCACTTCCAAAAGGTACCATGCTCCCACAGATCTATACTCTTGCACATGCTGGATCCTCTTCCTGGTTTAACTCTCCTTTTATTCTCTGGCAGAATAACTCCCATTTTTCCTTCAAGATTTAGTTCAGGCATCACCTCTTATAGGAAGCCCTCCCTGATCTCCCCTATCTCCTACCTAGTTTAGATGCCTCTCCTGTGAGCCCACATGGCACCCCGTCATTCACTGGAGTCACAGCCCTGATTATCCCATAATATCACTGTTTGCTAACTAATCTGACTCCCCGTCAGCTGTAAGAAACTGAGAACAGACACCAAACAAATTTTTGTTGACTTAACATATATTCTGGGAGGATTGGCTTTCTATGTTTGTTATCAGTTTGATTTTATTTTTTTAAAGATGGGGGAATTTGAACATGTTTATATACTGAGAGTAAAGAGCTGTAATAATGAGAGAATGTGAGGTTGGAGATTTGGAGGATTGAGGGAACAATGAATTGAACAGTGCCTAAGGAAGCAGAGGGAGGGGTCCCTTAGGTGGAGGAACAGTCCTCAGGCCAGGGCAGGCACAGAGCCTTCCTTTCCCCCCAGCCTACAGGAAAGGGGCAGGTACTGATGAATATATGTGTTGGCTGGGAGGAGGAAACTGGGGGAGTTTCCAATTTATGGCCTCTGTTTCATCTAATCTAAGTGTTGAGTTGGTGTTAAGGTGGATGAAAATTTGGGGAAGAATGGCAAAGGCCTGGAAGACTGAGCTGGCTAGGGACCCACAGCAGCTTCCCATACTTCTTCTGTGACCCTTCTTTCTACTCCTCAATCCTCCACAGATCCCAGGACACTACCCAGTGCTCCTGAACATGGCACCCACTCATCTTGTCTGTGAAATGCACTGAGCTCCTGCCATCAATCCATAACTAAGTGTAGTCCTTATATAAGAGAGTGATTGTAAAACACGTGGCCCAGCACCAGGTACCTAGTAAAGAATCAGTAAATGGTAGTTCTTGAATTCACTAGCAGTATGCATGTTGTCTTTCCTAGCTGCATAGGAGTGTGGACAGTGTGATGTGAATCCCCGCCCTCTGGGAGCTTGTGTTCTTGTCAAAGAAGGAAACACCCATACAATAATTTAAAAGCAATGCAAAATGATACATGGTGGTTACCAACAACCAACTGGTGCTTTGCTTCGTGATCACAGCCCCCAATAAAAAGGATCTGTTATATCAAGACCTAGAACTCAGATACTTAGATGTAACAGAAACAGAAGTTTCATTAAACAATACTTACCTTTTCTTTGTGTGATGCATTCTGATATTTTCTATTCTATTCTACTTTGTTTTTAAAAAGTGATGGTCAAGGCTCGTTGTGATGGACTGAACTGTGTCTCTGAAAAATTCATATTTTCAGGGAGTCTGGCTGGCTCAGTCAGTACAACATGTGATTCTTGATCTCAGGGTCATGAGTTCAAATCCCACATTGGGTGTAGAACTTATTTTAATCACTTTAAAACAATGTTTTATTTTTTTAATTTTTTAAAAGATTTTATTTATTTATTTGACAGAGAGAGAGATCACAAGTAGGCAGAGAGGCAGGCAGAGGGAGAGGGGGAACAGGCTCCCCACTGAGCAGAGAGCCCGATGCGGGGCTCCCTCCCAGGACCCTGAGATCACGACCCGAGCCGAAGGCAGAGGTTTAACCCACTGAGCCACCCAGGCACCCCTAAAACAATTTTTAAAAAATTATTTATTTATTCTAAAGAAAGAGAGTACAAAGGGATGAGCGGAGGGAGAGGGACAAGCGGACTTCACACAGAGTGCCAAGTCTCACGTGGGGTGTGATCTAGGACCCTGAGATCATGACCTAAGCCAAGACTAAATGTCAGACATTTAACCGACTGAGCTACCCAGGTGCCCCTAAAAATTGTTTTTAATTCAAATTTTCATATGTTTAACTCCTATGCCCTTAAAAATTCATATTCCTTTGAGGTTCACCCAGTAGATCAGAATGTAACCTTATTTGGGGATAGGGACTTTACAGAGGTAATCCAGTTAAAATGAGGTCATTAAGGATGGGCCGTAAGCCAATATGGCTGGTGTCCTTATGAAAAGGGGAAATTTTTTTTTTTAAAGATTTTATTTATTTATTTGACAGAGATCACAAGTAGGCAGAGAGGCAGGCAGAGAGAGGGGGCGGGAAGCAGACTCCCTGCCGAGCAGAGAGCCCGACTCAGGGCTCGATCCCAGAACCCTGGGATCATGACCTGAGCCGAAGGCAGAGGCTTTAACCCACTGAGCCACCCAGGCGCCCCGAAAAGGGGAAATTTGAAGATAGGCTCAAATATAGGGAGAACACCATGAGAACCTGAAGACAGCCATCTACAAGCCAAGGAATGGCTTGTAGAACAGATTTTCCCTCTCAGCTCTCTGAAGGGGCACCCTGCCAACACCTTGATCTGGGACTTCTAGCCCCCCGAACTGTGAGACAATACGCTTCTGTTGTTTAAGCCAACCCAACCTGGGGTGTTTTGTGATGGCAGTCCCAGCAAACTAATCCTTCAAACTGATTTTCTGACTCACTGTTGCCTTATTAAACTTCCCTTTACAGACCACAAATTTTTTTCCTTTTTTTTTTTTTAAGATTCTATTTATTTATTTGACACAGAGAGAGAGTACAAGTAGGGGGGAGTGGCAGGCAGAGGAAGAGGGAGAAAGAGACTCCCTGCTGAGCAAGGAGCCCAACGACATGGGGCTTGATTCCAGGATCCTGGGATCGTGACCCAAGCTGAAGGCAGATGCTTAACCAACGGAGCCACCCAGGAGCCCAGACCACAAATTTCTTCTTTCCTATGTTTACTCTCATGTAATCTTCATGACCCGTTAGGGGGAGGGTAGGGCTGGAAGGAGGGAGAGGCAAGCAAGGCCCTCACTCCCAGAGTCACACAAGTGGGGGTATCATCACTGAAAGTCTAGCTGACCCTACAATTGTACAACCTGAAGATGAGTGCTTCCTTTAGTTTTGCTAAACGGTTGCTAAACTGTTTAGTTTTGCTAAACTCTATTTGAGGGGTTGACACACAGCCACAAAGCTCTTAAGTGGAGTCAGATCTAAGCTAGGTTTGCCTCTAAATTCTGGGTCCTCAATTAATTAATTAGTTCATTAATTCTAGGTTCTTTCTATGACACCACAGTGTCCCCATTGGTGCAATCAGTTAGAGAGGATGGCAATAAATATTGTTTTCCAACCAGCCCTTGGTCCTCACCTTTCTACCTTGCAAAGGAGCCAAAGTTAAGGACTACATTCAATCCTCCCCTTCTCTTGCCAAAATTCGGGGGAACTCGGGGCTTCTGAGACCCTTATTAATTCAGCTACTGTCTGTGGATGTCTGCAGGCAAGGTGGGCCCCTGAGAACATGTGTCTTGAGCTCTTGTGTGCATACACTGCCGTCCCAGCACTGCTGGTCATACAAACCCATGGACCAGGTTCCCTACCTGTCATCTCCACCCTTGGACGACAGCCTCTCCACTCCACTGCCTTCCAGACCCGGCAAACCCATAAACACACTTACTTCCGATATCTCATCTTTGCGACACTATTTTTACCCCCACATCAGGGGTCCCCAATGTGGGATGGAAGTCCTTCTGCCTTCCTCCTACCTGCCTTATTCCAGCCTGTAAAAATAATGCCTAATATTTACTGTGTGCTAGGCATTGTTCTAAGTCTATACATAATATTACCGTATCTCTCTCCCACAACCTTATGAGTGAAGACTTACTTGTTCCATTTTACAGATGGCAACACTGAAACTCAAAGAGTAACTCGCTCAGAGTTGTTCAGTTAGCAGCACTGGCAGGATTGGAACCCAAGCAGCCTGTCTCTAGAATCTCAGTTCTTAGCTGCTATCCTTTGCTGCCCGGCTGGGGACCCCATGCACACATGCACTCATGCAAAAACACGCCCGGCCACATGGGGAGGGCAGGGAAGGAGCTGGGTTCTAGAAATCAGTTCAAGCACTAGGGGGCAGCATAGGCCTGGCTTTGGCCCCTCAGCCCGCCCTGCTGGGAGAGAGAAGAGGGGAGTAGAAACCTCCTCCCACCTCCCACCACCCCCTGGAGATCACCCTTTTTATACACCTTGTCTCCCAGGTTTGGGGAAATAGGGGCCTCTCTAGGCCGCTTGGCCTCCTTCAGCTCCTCCGCCAGCAAAAGCTGCAAAAACCATCCGCTAGTTACAACGATGACTCAGAAGCTGAGCAAGCCTAGTGTTTGTGAGTTTGTGTCTCATTGTGACTGCTTGTGGCTCTGAGGGCTGACATGACTGTGAGCCTACCTGCACATGTGTAAGTGTGTGTGTGTGTGTGTGTGTGTGTGTGTGTGTGTGTGTGGTCTGATGGCCAGGGAAGTTGCACATGTATGTGTTTGTTTCTGGGTGTGTCTTCGTGTTTACCACAGAAACAGGAACTTGGCCAAGGCTGCACAGCAGATTCCTAGTCAAACTTGTCCCTTGGGAATCTGCAGGCAGCAACTCCAGGTTGTGCTGGCTCCCGCAAGTGTCTGAAGAGTAGTGCTCTGTAAGGAGGGGGCCGAGACAGTTTTCAGTACAAGAGAGTCCTTTTGGAGTCTTCCAGAATTCTGAGCTCTGGGGTCCCCTCCCCCTCTCCCTCCCATCAGTGGTCACGCGACCTCTAAGTCTCACCGGCCAAGAAGGGAGGAGGATCTAGGAGTTCCAGACAGCCTGGAGCTCCCTGGCTGCTTTCAGGGTCCTCCACTGGAGGGAGCGCAGAGCCCAGAGGGATTTAGCTTTTTCAGAGGTCCCGGGGTGGGGTTGGGGGGTTGGGGGGTTGGGGGGCGGGTGCCCAGTTCTTCCTGTGCCCAAATCGCAGGCCCCAGCAAAATTCTGAGTATGGGAGAGGCAGTTTGGAGCCACAGGTCTCTGCTTGGTTTTAGGTGACTTTCTGGAGAAAAGTTGATCGCTTTTGAGGGGACACAGTAAGTGGAGGTCAGGCTCCCCTCCAGTCTGGCCCCAGGGTCAGGAGCCCCAGTCCTTGCTCCCTGGACCCCATGATCCCCCACTCGGCACAGGAGGCACACACGCTCACCCTACTTTCTTCCTCTTCCTCCTCCAGCCCACTTTCTCTTCTCTGTGTCGTCAGAGCTCCAGGGAGGGACCTGGTTAGAAGGAGAAGCCGGAAACAGCGGGCTGGGGCAGCCAGTGCTTACACTGAGGAGGAAAGACGGGAGAGGTGGTGTGGGGGTGTGTGTGTGTGTGTGTGTGTGTGTGTGTGTGTGTTGTTTTTGGTGGTGGTGGTGGTGGAGGGAGGGGGGGGTTGCCAGCAGGGCCAGGCCTGAACTCGCTGGATAGAGCTACGGACTCATGGGGCCTGGCAGTGCCCGCTGAGAGAGGGAGAAGACAGCGGAGGGGTTGCCAAGGTGAGGGGATGCCTCCGAGGAGGGGGAGGGGGAAGTGCTGACTTTAAGTGTGTGTGGGGGGGGGTGGATTAGCAGGGGTACTCTCGCGACCCTACCCTGGGCGGGGTGTATGTTTCCCGGGAAATTGTTTCATTTGGTGTTGGGAGCTGGTGGTCCTGGGTTTGGGCACTTTTGAATTCTCAGAGGAATCTGGTCTGGGCAAGGCCCGGCACTCCCACCTCCCCGCGTGGGTCACTTTTTCCACACCCCCACCCCCGCACCTCCAGGGGCAAGTAAAGGCACGGAAAGGAGAGCAAGGAGGTGCCCCTCTGCCCTGGAAGGGGGGAGGGGAGGTGCCTGCCCCTCCTTAGAAGGTTGATGCCCGAGGGAGGTGGGTCCTTGACAAGCCCCTATCCTGTTCCCCCATAAATGCTGTCGTTCAAGGGTGTGGCTTGGGGGGATGAGCGAGCCCCAGATGTAGACCTCATGGTGCCCCGGAGAAGGGGGAATTTCCCCCTCAAAAGTGCTCCACGCTTGGCTGCTGTAGACGCCGAGATTTCCCGGTGGCGGCGCAGGGTTAACCCTCCTCGTGCTGAACTGGCTCCACCTTCCCGCCCCCACTGCCACATACACATATTGGGAAACTCAGAGAAGCTCTTTTGACTTTTGATCCTGTGGTTCCGCGGTCAGAGGGCTCGCGAATGCAGGGACAGAGGTGATCGGATTTAGGCCAGGAAGCAGGCTGCGGAGCACGGTGGACGCCCGGGCTTGCCTCCCGGGTGGGGAGGGGGGGGGGACCCCGGCCCCCCCCCCCCCCCCCCCCGCGCCGTGGCTCCTCCTCCCCGCCGGTCTTCTTGGGGGCTTAAAGCTTAAGGTGCGGGCAGTCGGCAGTCAGTGCGGGCCCCTGGGCTCAGCTTCGTTATAGGGTGGCCCTCTGAGGTCTGGGGATGGATTAGGGGAGGAGATTTGAAGACTGGGCCTTGCCGGGAGGCTGGTCACTCGACAAGGGTTTATAGAAGAAAGTGGGGAGCGAGTGGGGAGGGCTGCCTTCTGCTTAAGGATTACCTGTCTCCACTTGGGTAGGGATAGAGGGTCAAAGGTCTGAGCACCATGAGAAACAGGAGAGGAAGAGAGAAGAGAGGAATGGAGTCCGCTCTTGAATTTAAAACATAGACCAATAGGTGCCCCACTCCAGGGTGGGAGGTGGTAGAGAAAGGCCTGTTGGAAGATCCTGAGCAGGCGGGAGGATTCTGCCTTTCAGAGAAAAGAGCTAGAGGGTATAGAAGCTGGTGGGTGGGGGGAGCAAGAAGGCTTGGGACCAAGAGTCTCCAGAGAAGGGGTCCCTCTCTTTTCTATCCCTTTGGAAGTCTTGGGAGAGAGGAGTAGCCAAAAGCCCAACAAGAGGGCTTGTGGTTACTGGGTTGGGGGAGACTCAGGGAATTTCCACCGCCATCCTCTCCATTCTCTCATCTCTAGGAGAGGGGCACTATGGGACACAGGCTTTGAGAAACCCCTGGGAAAACACTGGTTGACCCTCCCCACCCTACAGCTCACCCAGAAATGGGGATGCAACCCTCTCCCCTACTTCTTCCATCTCCTCCTTTCCTCTCTCCTTCTTTTCTCCTCTGCCCTTGGCCTCTAGCCCAGCCTCTAGCTTCCTCTTCCCAGCTTCTAGGCTCTTCACTCCAGGCTTACTAACACTACTTTTTCTCCAATCTGTCCCACCTTCTTTCCAAGTTCTCTCTGCTTCACCCTTTCCTCCAACTCTGCCTCCCTTCGTCAGCTCTCCTCCCACAGCCCCACCTCTTAGGATGTTAGGGTCTGGATGTGGAAGGGGCCCTCACAGAACGGTGTCACTTACCTCTTGGAATCAAGTCCTGATTTCCGAACTCACTGGTTCAGTGGCCTTGGCAAGCTAGAGAACCTCCTTTAGACTCAGTTTCTTCATCTATGAAAGGGCATAGTTCCATATTTTAAAAATCACTGCAAAGCTCTGAGATAATGAGCTTCATGTAATGCCTCAAACATAGTAAATTCTCAATAAATGGTAGCTGTTAATGCTCTCCCGTTCTCTTCGTCATCGTCCAGCCTTTTCAAATTATCTCATGGAGCCCCAGGATTTTGAGGGGTGTCCTTAGTGACATCTTTGGGGTCAGGAGGTAGGGAGAGGGAAGTAGAAGCCGTAGGATTTTGGGCCTACCACATTTGCTTTCAACAGAGAAACTCTAGTGTTATACCTTTTATATAATTGGGATTCCACAGATTAAAAACTAAAATTGTCTACTACTTTAGAAATTTTTGGAAAGTTCTGCATGTATCCAAGTCTCATATTTTATGAGGTGAGAAGATCAAGCCTCACAGTGGGGAGGTTCCTTGCCCACAGAACCAGAGCCAGCTCAGAACTGCAATCCAAGTCCTCTGCCTTCTCTCAGAGAGCTTTCTGTACTCTGCCCACCTGTCCTGTCCTTCCAGCCCTCTGGCTGCAATTCAGCTCTTCCTACCCCATCACCCCTTTGTTTACAACTGGAGGGATTACCTTGTTTGGGGCATTGACCAATGATGTCCCCCGGTTGAGGTATCAGGCTGTGAGTGGTGATGCGGATGGTCTCTGGGATCTGGGATCTGTAGGAGGTTGCTGGCTGCCCCCAGAACGTAAGCTGACTTTCTTGGGTGCCTCTCAGAGTGGCCTTGTTCCCTTCCAGAAGGCACCCTCCAAACCCCAGATCATGTCTCTGTGGGGTCTGGTCTCCAAGATGCCTCCGGAAAAACTGCAGCGGCTCTATGTCGACTTTCCCCAACACCTGAGGCATCTCCTGAGTGACTGGCTGGAGAACCAGCCCTGGTAAGTCCTAGCTGCCCCATGCTGGTCTCCTCCAGGTCTTCCCTCTCCCACCTTGCCTCTCATTAGATTGCTCTGTCCCATGTCGGGACTCGGGATGCGTTATTCCCTGTGTGGTGGCCAAGATTTAGCGGGGACCAGATTATGCACATTGACACACAGAGTCCCCCACACCCTGAGGAGCCCCAGTCAAAAAGGGAGAAGGTCAGGACTGGGGCAAGGGGACACCCCATAGCAGCTGGAAAATTGGGGAACAAAGGGCACATGGATGAGGCTGTACAGGGCATGGATGGAGACTAGGACTGGGAGGAGCTGCTGAGCTGTTTGTTGAAGGGCGGAAGATCAGTAGAGCTGGAGAAACCCTGACCCAAGGCCACCTCATCTTGATCTTCCCACAGGGAGTTCCTGGTCGGCTCAGACACCTTCTGCAGCAACATGGCTAGTGCCCTCCTTTCTGCCACTGTCCAGCGCCTTCAGACTTCCGCTGGAAAGCAGGGGGAGGGGAGCACCATCTTGCAACACATCAGCACCCTGGAGGTAGGGACAAGGAGGGGAGGGGACGAGGCTGGAGTGGGGCTGGAGTGGAGCCCGGATAAGACTTGGAACACCTGAAGAAATTGGATGCGAGAGCAAATTGGTGTTCCTGTAGTTAGCTGTTAGCTAGCATGCAAATGAGGTTTTAAAAGCATGCAAATGCATGAAAACTTCTGGAGTCCACAGTTGCGCTGCCTTTCTGTGTGCTTAGGAATGGGGCAGGGGGTGGCGTGGATTGGAGGGGGAGAATAACATGGTTGATAGCCAGGCTAACCCAGTCCGCCACTCTTCATTTCTCTAGAGCATATATCAAAGGGACCCCCTGAAGCTGGTGGCCACTTTTAGACAAATCCTTCAAGGGGAGAAAAAAGCTGTTATGGAACAGGTATTGTTAATACCCCACCTCCCACCCCACGTCAACTCCCTGGGATGTTAGCTTGAGCCATGAGAAACTAGAAGGAATTTGAACTTCAGGAGAGGCTCAATGTTTTAGGCCCAGGATAACCAAAGGAGGTTCCAGGGGTCAGAGTGCTCCCCAAGCCAAGCTCAGGGAAGCTTCAAAATGAGGGACTGAGGGTAGTGAGGCCTGGGGAGGAGAGAGCAAGGGGTAAGAGGCTGTTTCTGCCAAGAGAGAGATTTTATCCGCGGGAGATTCCAAAACGTCAGGGAGAACCTTCAAAGCAGAAAAGGAGCCAGACAAGGGAAGTGGTTTGTTTCCTTTCGGCAGAGCATGGCGGCAGGCAGCCCTTTAGGAAGCAGAGGCCTAGTGTAGAGGGATGAACGGAGTATCTCATCTCTTGGTGTCTGTCCCTCCCGGCAGTTTCGCCACCTGCCAATGCCCTTCCACTGGAAGCAGGAGGAACTGAAGTTTACCACAGCCCTGCAAAGGCTGCAGCACCGGGTGGGGGAAACTCGCCTTCTCCGAGAGGCCCTGCAGCCGGGGGCTGAGGCTGGCCAAGGTGGGAGCGTGGGTCCGGTGCTCCGAGAGGGTTCTGGGGAGTGGGTGGGAGTGACACCCTCTTGGACCTCACCTTTGACCGAACCTCAGATTTATGTGTACCCTTTATTTCTGCCCTCACTCTCAGTGTCTCTGCACAACTTGTTAGATGCTCCTGCCAACGGGAAGGGACCAAGTGAGGTAAGTGATGGGTTGGGAGGTGGAGTTTGAACTCAAAAGTACAGTCTGGGAGAGATCTCAGCTCTGTGGAGGGATGGAGATTAGGCCTCAGAGGGATACACACTGTGGCGGAGAAGGGGCAGGACTGAGAGGGGAAAGAGAGAGTGGTTTGCCCTTGGGCTCTGGAGGAGGAGCCAGGCTGGCCCCTGCTCAGGCCGACCCTGCCCGCAGGCCCTGGCCACGTTGCTGCAGGAGACTGTTGGGGAGCTGGAAGCTGCCCAGGCCCTGGTGCTGAAGAGGATCCAGATTTGGAAACGGCAGCAGCAGCTGGCAGGGAACGGCGCACCCTTTGAAGAGAGCTTGGCACCATTGCAGGAGAGGTCGGGGCAAGACTAATGGGACTGAGGGAGGGCCAGGGATGGGTGTCTGCTGTCCTGGCTGGAGGACAGGTGAGAGACAGAGGTGTCTCTCTGTGACACAGGTGTGAGAGACCCAGCAGGCCAGTTCCAGCAGGGCTGCGCGCTTGCGCCGTTGCCAGGTCCCGTCCTGTCCTGTCTGAGCACGCCCGGCCGAGGGGGGTGGGAGCGGGAGTTCACCTGGCCCATGCTTTTCTTTCTTTCTTTCTTTCTTTCTTTTTTTAAAGATTTTATTTATTTATTTGTCAAGACAGAAAGAGAGAGTGCACACAAGCAGGGGGAGCAGCAGGCAGAGGGAGAAGCAGGCTCCATGCTGAGCAAGGAGCCCCATGTGGGACTCGATCCCAGGATCCTGGGATCATGACCTGAGCCGGAGGCAGATGCTTAACCAACTGAGCCACCCAGGCCTCCCTTGGCCCGTGCTTTTCTCTTCGAGCACCTTGCCCAGCGGATTGGGCAGCCTTTTCCTATTTGGTCTGTTGGGCGGAGGCTCCTTTCAATTTGCGCCAAAGTGCCATGCGTGTTGGCAGCTGACCTGGGCACCAGAGTCCTGGGGAAGAGGCAGCCGGGTTTCCACAGGGGTCCAGGCGCAGAGAAGGAGCCTCACACCCAGAGTCAAGGCAGGTCCCACAGCCCCTTCACCCCAGGCGCCTTGCAGCCATACACACTCTCCTGCTTTCGTTCCGGGTCTAGGGGTAGGGAGTTTGGGCAGCCCGAATTCTGTGTCCCCTGACCACTGTCCTGGCCCCAGGTGTGAGAGCCTGGTGGACATTTATTCCCAGCTGCAGCAGGAAGTGGGGGCAGCTGGCGGGGAGCTGGAGCCCAAGGCCCGGGCAGTGCTGATCAGCCGGCTAGATGAAGTCCTGCGAACCCTTGTCACTAGGTACGCCCCCTGAGCCCTCAACGCGGCCTAGAGCAGACCTTGAGGAAGGAAGAGGCTTAGAGCAGTGGGAAGGGTGCCAGAAGGGACCCAGCCACTAAACTCCCCTGTGTCTTCACTCCTCCCAGCTCCTTCCTGGTGGAGAAGCAGCCCCCGCAGGTTCTGAAGACTCAGACCAAGTTCCAGGCTGGGGTTCGATTCTTACTGGGCCTACGGTTCCTGGGGGCCCCAGCCAAGCCTCCGCTGGTCAGGGCCGACATGGTGACTGAGAAGCAAGCCAGGGAGCTGAGCATGCCCCAGGGGCCCGGGGCTGGAGCGTAAGCCAGGGCTGGTGAAGGCCTGCTGGGCTGGTGGGGGCCAGGGGAGCCTGGGCGACTGGCACCCCAAAAGAGCAGGGTGGTGAGGAGGGAGGGCTGTGAGGTGTGTGGACCCTGAATGGTCACGGCAGAGGAAGCGGGGGATGCATCAGGGCTGGAACGGGATGGAGAATTGTGATTTGGCCAAGATAGGGACCTCCTTGAGACTCCAAGCAGGGAGATAGAGATTTGGGGCCGGCTGCCCTTGCCATCCACACATGGACTCAAGCTTCTCCCCACCCCTGGCCCTGCTGGGATGCACCCACTCAATGTCCGACCTCCCCTGGCAGAGAAAGCACTGGGGAAATCATCAACAACACTGTGGCCCTGGAAAACAGCATTCCTGGCAACTGCTGTTCTGCCCTGTTCAAGAACCTGGTGAGGGCTTTGGGGAGCCATTGGGAAGAGTGGGGTGGGGGGGGTCTTCAGACTGAGGGACTGTCCTTGGAGAGGGTGTCGGGAAGCCTCACCCCTGCTCCCCCTCCCACTCCTGCAGCTTCTGAAGAAAATCAAGCGCTGTGAGCGGAAGGGCACTGAGTCCGTCACCGAGGAGAAGTGTGCGGTGCTCTTCTCCACCAGCTTCACACTTGGCCCCAACAAACTCCCCATCCAGCTCCAGGTGAATTGAGCCTCAGGCTGCCCAGTCTAGGGCACCGGCTCCCCACCATGCTACATGCTGGGGCCCTGGCTCCTCACTCCTCATGATGGCTCCGTAGCCCGTGCCTCTGGGATCCGTGTGCACTGGGGTCAGGGTGAGAGCGGGAGGCGCAAGAGTGCGCCTGCCTGGGAATCGTGTGGTGGCGTCTAGCTTTTATTATATATTTCGTGTAGACCAGGGCACTGTTTTAAGTCACACATACACACATACAGAGGTAAGTACTATCTTTAGCCCCATTTCACAGATGAGTCCATTAAGATACAGAGAGACTGAGGAATTTGCCCAGGTCACACAGCTATGAAGTGCTGGAGCTGGCATTGGAAACCTAGAGGTCTGGCTCTAAACCACTGACTCATAACCACTTGTCTACAGTTAGGCCTTAATGGAGCTTTAGAAAACATTTGATAACACACCAGGAACATTTGACTATGTTGTGTGACTCCTAGAGCATCCCTGCATTCTCAGAGCCAACCCCCTGAGGAAGCCCCTTGCTCCAGTAAGAAGATCCCCCTCTTCTCGCCCCGTCAGGCTCTGTCTCTGCCGCTAGTGGTCATTGTCCACGGCAACCAGGACAACAATGCCAAAGCCACCATCTTGTGGGACAATGCCTTCTCTGAGATGGTGAGGAAAGACCTGGAGTGGCCATGGAGGGAGGGAGGGGAGGAACAGGGGTGAGCAACATGGGCTGTCATGTGGGGGGAGGCAGCGAGCAGACATGTTCAAATGGGAGTGGCCATAACTCTTTTCACCATACTCTCTAACTTCACGCTTTTATACTTCTGACCTCTTTTCGTGCTGTTCTAACAGCTACCATGTTGTAGCACCCTAAACTATTTTCGGAAAAACACCATCTTTGTGAGTGAGCTCAGGGGAATAATGGCTGGGAAGGGCAGCGCTGGGGAGGTGGGAGGGAGGAAGGCCCCTCCTGAGGAAGAAGGAGGATGATAGTCTGAAGTGTCCTATCCTTCCACTTCACCCCAGGACCGTGTCCCCTTCGTGGTAGCTGAGCGTGTGCCCTGGGAGAAGATGTGTGAAACTCTCAACCTCAAGTTCATGGCTGAAGTGGGGACCAATCGGGGGCTACTCCCAGAGCACTTCCTCTTCCTAGCCCAGAAGATCTTCAATGATAACAGCCTCAGCATGGAGGCCTTCCAGCACCGTTCCGTGTCCTGGTCACAGTTCAACAAGGTCATTCCCCTGCTTTTTGGACCTCCTACCCCTAAGCTCTTCATCCATGAGGCACTCAGCACCTTCCCAACCTCTGTCCGGAGACTGACCGCTGGGGTCTTCATGGTGCCCCATCATGGGGATCAGGGAAGCCTCCGTCACCGCCTAGGCAGGAAAACCCTTCAGCTGGGCGGGTAAGCCCAGAGGGAGCATTCCCCAGTGTCCCTCAGGTTTTGGACTGGGGGCCCTCTGTCCTCCCTCTCTACCAGTGACTCGCATGACTCATCCAGATTGTGTGTAAACACAGCTCTGATTCAAAATGACTTTGACCCATTGGGAAAATAGTTCCTATTGCAAAAACCAGGATGAAATCCCCCAGGGACACACACAGTGATACCAGCAACCATGTGCTGACACCTTACTATGTGGCAGAAACTGTGTTTAGCGCGTTAGGTATGTCATCTACTTACCCCTCCCAACATCCCTTTGAGGTAGCTGCTATTATCCGAATTTTACAGGTGAGGAACATGATGCTCAGAGGGGTTAAGTCGTTTGTCCAGCAGGTGAGGAGGGTGGGATATAACTCCCTATTTCTTGCTCTTAGCCGCCATATTTTAACTGCCCTCAAAGGGAGGTGGCTCAGAACTGGACCTGTTACAAGAATGGGGGAAAAGGTCTGGGTGTCTTGGCTGAGGACCAGCTGGGTAAATGCAGTCACGTACTGATCTCTTAGCAAAAAAGAAAGAGAAGTCTACATGACGAAAGGATGTGTTAGCAGAGGGAACAGGACACTCGCACCTGGCAATCTGCCTTGTATGGACTCCGCTGCTCTTGTTCTAATCAAGGATTGGTGGAGCGCAGTTGTTAGGAGGGACTCTGGTCTGGACTTCCTGGGCTACATCCCAGCTCTGCCTCTTACAGCTCTGTAGACCTGGGCAAGTTACTTGACCTTTCTGGGCTTTGACTTCTTCATCTGTAAGATGGGATACTTAGAGGCTTGTAAAGATCCGGTAAGTGAATTTATGGAAAGGACGTGCAATACTGCCTGGCACCTGGTCAGTGTGAGGGTTGGCCATTGTCGTTGATGAGATCTCAGATTCTGTTTTGTCCTTCAGCCCTGTGACTCTATTGTGTGGGCACTCACAACCCAGGGCCTGTCCTAACCAGGCCCTAGCTCTGGCCCTCCTGTGTTCACACTAGCTCCTCCTTATTCCCCAGGAGATCCTGCTGGGTCGTGGCTTCACCTTTTGGCAGTGGTTCGACGGTGTCCTGGACCTCACCAAGCGCTGTCTCCGGAGCTACTGGTCAGATCGGTGAGTCCCTGCCCCAGTGGCCTGAGCATTTGTATCCCTAGCTCCTTCTCCACAGCCAGTGCCCCAACCCCATCCTCTCCTTCATCCTGGCCAGGCTGATCATTGGCTTCATCAGCAAACAGTACGTCACTAGCCTTCTTCTCAACGAGCCTGATGGAACATTCCTCCTTCGCTTCAGTGACTCAGAGATTGGGGGCATCACCATTGCCCATGTCATCCGGGGCCAGGATGGTGAGGTCACCCCAGCCAGTCCTCTGTTTCTGTGCCTTTGCCCTCTGGGGTGTCTCCTGCCTGGGAAGGAAATGTCTTGGCCTTCCTTGATGCCAAGCCTGATCTTCAGGGAGTCCTTCCTTAGGTCCAACTTCCCTCCACACTTCTGCAGTCTACCTTCTCATTGTGAGCTCTGTAGGAACAGAGACTGGTTGGTCTCCCTCCCCCAGGACTCTCACCCTCACTCCTCTCCCCCTCACCTTGGTAGACTGAGAGTGGATCTTGTGTTGGGGCAGGATGGAGAGGGGGAGAATGTCTGGACAGAGGGGACTCAGGGTCTCATTCCTATTGTAGGCTCCCCACAGATAGAGAACATCCAGCCATTCTCTGCCAAAGACCTATCCATTCGTTCACTGGGAGATCGAATCCGGGACCTTGCTCAGCTCAAAAACCTCTACCCCAAGAAACCCAAGGATGAAGCTTTCCGGAGCCACTACAAGCGTAAGCTGGAGCTCGCAGTTTGAACCCTTCTTTTGCCCATCTCTTCCATCATCCCAGTTGCCCCCTTCCTACACAGTGTATGTCATTCCTGACTTCTCTCTCCATTTTCAAAGCCCCATTTCTCCTACTTGCCCATCAGCTATGCCCACTTTTACACATCCCTTCCTCCCCAATCCTGGGGCACTCCATGGCTCTCCTTTCCTCCCCCACAACAGCTGAACAAATGGGTAAGGATGGCAGGGGTTATGTCCCAGCTACCATCAAGATGACTGTGGAAAGGTGAGTGTGGCGTTGTGAATGGTGGGCGGGCCTGGTACTCCTCGCTGGAAGAAGTGGTGGCATCAGCCTTTGGTCAGTCACACGGACCTCCTTCCCTCCTCCAGGGACCAGCCACTTCCTACCTTGGAGCCCCAAATGCCTACCATGGTGCCAGCTTACGATCTTGGAATGGCCGCTGATTCCCCCATGAATATGCAGCTCAGCCCAGACATGGTGTAAGGAGCTTGAGAGGCAGGAATGGGAGTGGTCTGTGGGGACAGGTGTTTAAGCCTGGGCAGCTGGGAGAGCTGGCATTAGGGACTGAAGTAGGGGATTTCTTTTTCTAGGAGAGGGATTCCCATCTTGGGGCAGGAGGTGGGGGTGTCCAGCAGAGGGCTGGCCTCAGGGGGGTCTGCATTCTTTCCCCAGGTCCCAAGTGTACCCACCGCACTCTCACTCCATCCCCTCGTACCAAGCCCTCTCCCGGGAAGACACGTTGACAACCTTCCCAGAGTAAGTGGAAGGGACACGGATACCCATCCGCAAGGGGGATGGGCATTTACCATTTGTTAGGAGAGGCTCCGCTGTGAGAAAGGGGCAGCAAAAGGCTGACACTCTGTCTCTTCTGTCCACTCCATTGAGAGGTTAGTGGTTAAGATCCAGACTTAGCCAGGTTCAAATTCCAGCTCCACCACCTACTGACTTTGGGCAGGTTGCTTCATACTGGTGCCCGAGAATAGGGAGTATTGATAATAATACTAATAATACCTTCCTCGGGGGATTATTATGAAGGTTAATTGAATTAGTAATACCTGTAAAGCTCATAGCAAGAACTATATTAAGAACTAAGATTACCTCTCCTGCCACTGTGATTTATCTGCTGTCTGGATTTTTATTTATTCATCTGTTTTGACCTTGAAGTGGCCTAGACATTTTTCCTCCCTAAGTAACACTCTTATTATAATAACTGCAGGTGCTTATTGACTCTTAGACAAGGCACAACATCTCCCCTCCCAGGAGTTGAGGTAGGGTAGAGACTGGGGGGCTTAGAACCACTTAGAACCACCAGAGTCCAGAGAAACATTAGAAATTAGCTAATTCAAGGGCTCCTGGGTGATTGAGTCGGTTAAGCATCTGACACTTGGTTTCAGCTCAGGTCATGATCTCAGGGTCATGATCTTAGGGGCCTGGGGATAAAGCCTCCCTCCAAACCCCTGGCACTTGTGTTGTTGGGAGTCTGTTTCTCTCCCTGTTTCTCTGCTCCTCCCCCTCCCAAATAAATAAAGAGATCAGCTAGCTCAGCCCTTCTCTCCTCCCCCAGCCCAATCCCCAACACATACACATTTTACAGATGAGAAGGCTGAGCCCACGGCTTACCCAAAACTATGTGGTCGGGAAAAGGAGCTGGAAATTGTTTGCTCATTCAACGACCTTGACTTTGGAACATGGTGCCCTTGTCTAGCCTTCCTTTCTCTGACTGTGCCCTCCTTCCCGTTTCCAGATCTCATCTGCAGATGCCCCCCAACCTGAACCCGATGAACCTGTCCTTTGACCAAACTCACCCTCAGTGAGTGACAGCACCCCTCCTGATCCCATGCTCCCCATTCCTTCCCATCCTTATCCCACCCCCATCTTACTGACTTTTCTGGTCTTGGCAGGGGCCTGCTCCCATGCCCATCTCAGGAGCATGCTGTGTCCAATCCTGAGCCCCTGCTCTGCTCAGATGTGACCATGGCTGAAGATAGCTGCATGAGCCAGTCAGTGGGAGGGTTCCCTCAGGGAAGCTGGTGAGTGGCATCCTGGGGGTGATGGCTGGGCAAGGGCTGGAGGAGCGGGTGCCATAGCTACCCTACTGTTTCTCCCCTTCCTTCTTACAGGGTTGGTGAAGACATGTTCCCACCCTTGCTGCCTCCTACTGAACAGGACCTCACCAAGCTTCTCCTGGAGGGGCAAGGGGAATCGGGGGGAGGAGCCTTGGGCACCCAGCCCCTCTTGCAGCCCTCTCATTATGGGCAGTCTGGGATCTCAATGTCCCACCTGGACCTAAGGGCCAACCCTAGTTGGTGATCGCAGCTGGAATGGGAGCCCCAAGAAAGACCGCTCTTCTACCCCCCCGGAACCTGCTCTGGACACTTGCCCACGCTCCTGCCAAGCGGCAGATGGGGAGAGTGTCCTCTTATCCCCATCTACTCCCTGGTCAGGAGGAAAAGACTGCCAGGAAAATGCACAGTGGGTGGAGCCTATCCACTCCTTCCTCCTACCACACACCCCTGTCCTCCCCCTTCCAACGCTGGAAGGGAAATTCAGGTTCCAAAATGAGACACGCCCCAACACGCCTGCACACACAGAAAACACACACACACACACACCCTCTCTCCCTGGAAGATGAGGCTGAGTAGGAAGGGGGCTGGGCAACAGCACAGGTTACGACAGAGGACTTCTCTGACCATCTTGAGCCTGAGCCCAGGACACACACATAGAAACAGGCAGACACGTGCACGTTTGTGCGAGAGGCTGGGAACTGAGGGATGGGCTTGGGTCTCAGCCCTGGGGTTGATGGAGAAGCAGTTCAGGAGACCCTGGGTGGGAGGAGGTGGGAGAATCTGTACAGTTGGGTTACTGAGGTGGGTTATGCCCAGATTAAAAAATTTCCAACAGCCCCACATTCCTGTCAGTCAGATGAGATTTTTGGTTATGTGTAGGTCAAGGGCTGCGTTTTACGGGCAGCTGTGTGAAAGTGTGCATCCCTGAGACGTGTGAATATACAGATGTCACACACATTCACTGTTATGGCCACAAAAATACATGTATCTTTCTGATCTTGCCTGTGTGACAAGTTCAGAAGTGTGAAACACTGCACAAAAGACACCAGCGAATGCGCTAGCTTCTTTGATGCACGCTAACCCAGATGTACTCAGCTTTCGTAGGACCGTGGCCCCCATGGGTCTGTGTGGCTGTGACATCTGTATGTGGCTCTAGCTTTGGTGGCTCAACCCTGCCAATCCTGCCCAAAGGCCAGGGGTGAGTCTGGGACCCAGGCCCGGGCATGAGATCCTCTGAGTGAATTAGGGGGCCCTCCCTGCTGCTGCTTTTCTTTCCCCATTCACTGCCAGCTTCCCTCCACTGCCCCAATCCCGTGCCACCCTTTCTCCCTCTTGGGGGGGGTCATCGATCCTAAGCCATAAAATAAATTTTATTCCAAAATAACAAAATAAATAATCTACTGTACACGATCTGAAAAGAAAGACGCTCTAACTGCTCAGACAGGTGCTGCGGTCCAGCCCCCAGCTGAGGGAGACCCTGAGTCCAACCCAGGCCTCCTGAGGGGGCCGATCGAGGGGACCCCACATTCACCCTCCCCCCTACCCCCGAGAGGGCAGGAGGGAAAAAGTTGCTGAGGACTTGGGGGAAAGATGGGGATAGGTGGGCAAACTGCAGCACTTGTTAAATTAAAGAAACAAACTAGAAGCACAAAAATGGGGGAGCAGAGGGGAGGAGGAGGTCCAGTGTTCCCAGGCCCCCAGTTCTGGGGGGAAACATTGCCATTTTTAGCTGTTGGACCTTCCCAGGGAAGTCCCCTTTTCCCCCATGTCCAAACTGAATCCAACTGCTCATACCACTGGTTCAAGCTACAGAGAACGGGAGTGTGTTGTGTAAGGGAGGGGAGAACCCCAGATACCCTGGAGACAGAGTCCTTGCCCCCTTGCTCTAGGCAAGGGTGAAGGGGCACCACGCACCCTCCTTGTGTCCTCTTGCCAGGCCCCTGCTCGTTATTGCTTGAAGCCCCATAGTTCTATGCCCATGGAGCAGGTGGGGAGGCAGGAGAAGGGCAGCTGAAGGATCCAGGGTTGTGACCAGATGCCAGGGATGGAGAATGTCGGAGTCCATGTGAGCCAGAAGCCCGAGTCCTGGGTCTGAGGACACCAGCGCACCCCTCACTGCCTGCTGGCCTCCGCCTCCACTTTGACGCTGCTCCTGCGACCTTCCACCAGGGCAGGATGGGGTCCCGGGGCGGGGCATCGGTCCAGCAGCCCTTCCTCGAACTCTGTAGGGAGAAAAGGGGTAAGTTAGGAGGCCGTGGGGTGGACGATGCAAGGAGGTGGCTGGACAGGAGGCAGGTGTCAGGAGACTGCAAAGATGAGCTGGATTTGATAGGCTGCCTCCTGCCCACTGCACATTTATAGGTGTGTGTATGGGGGGTGTTCCATACCCAAGTGTGTGCGTCCCCCTCCCCTTTCTGGCTGTGTGTAGCGCTCTCTCTGTATGTGTCTCTCTCCTCTGTCTCTCCCGCCTCCGTTCTGCTGGAATTTCTGGTTCTGTCAGGAGCTGTGGGGGTGGCTTGGCTCTGACCTCTCCCCCTCCCCCACTTCCCAGGCTCTGCCACCCCCACTCATCCCTGGCCCCCTCCCAGGCCCCACCTACCCTACCATGCCCCTCCAGTTTCTTAGAAGCCAAATCAAGGGGAACACAGGAAGCCAGCCTCCCAACTCCTCCCCCAAGAAGAGCCCCCCCTTCCAGTCCCCACCCCCACTTCCCACCCACGCACAGTTTAAAAATACCAAGCCAGGGTTGGTGGCTTTGTCTGCTGCATCACTCTCAGCCCAGCCGCTCTGGCCCTCTGGCGGACTACTCCCTTCCCCCATACACACACAAAGCATCCCCCTTTGGGCTCCTCTACTTCCCAGCTAGGCAACCCCACTGTAACTCCTAGCCTACCCTACTCTTCTGCCTTGGTGGCAGCTCTGTCTCTGCTTCCTTTCTTGGTGACCCTCCCTTCCTGTTCCCCTAGTCCCGCATTCTCTGTCCCCTTGCTCACTCCAGCGCCCCTTTCACAGATCTCCATTAGGATCAGATCCTCCTAGTGGAAACAATCCTGTAGGATCCCCCTTTCCTCAGCCCAAGGCCTGGATGGCTGGAGCCCCAGCACCCTACTGGCTGCCCTCTCTGGTGACTACATCCCTCTCCCTCCCACCTGGCCCCAGGACGCCAGGACTGCTGGGTGGGGCCTGGGTGGCAGGGGTGCTTGGGGACAGCGCTGCTGCTGCCTCACCTGCGAGAGGCGGCTTCGCAGGCACACAGGGGCTGAGGCGCCCCACGCGGTCGTGGGAGACGAGGCGGGCTAGCCGCAGCCCCTCATCCATCAGTGTCTGCTGCAGGATGTGGCGGCTCCACAGCCCATGGGCTGGCAATGCCAGCGGCAGGTCAGCAGGGGGCGGCGTCAGCCTTGGGCATGACCCCACAGCTGTGGGCATGGGCACGGATCAGGTAAGGGACTACAGTCAAAGGAACCCCACCCCACCCCCTCCCCACCTCAAGCGCAAAGCAGACCCATAGGCCCAGGCCCCTTTGCCCCCATCCAGCCAGGCCTCCCAACCCTGCTCCAGGCAGAGGCCTCCTAGCTCCTTCCTCCCACCTACTCCACCCCCACAGCTCGAAGAAAAGTATTCTGATGGACACTTACCCTGCAAGTGTCCGTCAAGACTCTCCCCAGACAGGCTGGCGCTGTCCTCCTCCAGGCTGGGCCGGTATGGGGGTGCATAGGACTCAGGGCCTGGTGGAGGCTGCTGGAGTTCAGAGTGACTTTGCTCTCCAACCTGTGGATGCCCCAAAGGGGAAGATGAGGACCTAGCAAGGGAGGGGCTGGGGAGGGGCGCTAACCCCCTGTGTCCACCCTAGAAACCTACCTCCTGTTTTAACTTCTTCAGCGGAGGGCCTCCCAGTTCTTCAGGGTGAAGCCTGCGAAGACGAGAGCAGTAAGGAAGGTGAAGCTGGGGAGGGCGGCACGGCGGGCAGAACATAGAATCTGGGGAGGAGCGTGTGCTCTTTCAAGACCAGAAAGCAGCTGGTTGAGCAGGAGTGTCTAGCTCTGGTACTGCTGTTGTGGGTGAGCAGACAAAACCCGAGATGGACAGGAGGAGGGCCCAGGCCCAGACAAGTGGGCTTGGCGCAAAGCAGGACACGCACGTGGGCAGGAAGCAGGCCTAGAGGCCCCTGCCCGGGAACTTAGGCCCAGGACCCAGCTCCTTGGCAGGATTCTCTAATCTAGGAGGGACCTGGAGAAGGGAGTCTCACCTGGAGCCCTTCAACGAGGACAGGTAGGTGCTCTCTCGGGCCACTTGGCGCGACAGGGAGAAGAGCTCCACCCTCCGCAGTAAAAGTGTGTTGTCCCGCATGCAGAACTGTGCAGCAGCTTCGTTGATGGTCAGCTGTGGAGAGGGCCGCCAGAGCGGGCACAGTCCTCAGGCCCCGCTGCCTTGCCCAGACCTCCTCCCACCCTTCGCCGTCAGATAAAGCCCGTGCATTAGACACTTGCTTAGGATCTGATGCTATGGAGTTCTCTGGAGGCGGAGGACAAAGGCCAACATCCCTGGCTGCCGAGGGAGCCTGGAATCCCCTCAGCCAGAGCATTCCCGAGCGGCACGGAGCGGGACTGCCCGGCATTGGCCTGTACCTCTGCTTTGCCCCCAGCTGAGGAGGGAAGCACTGCAGTGGCCGGACCGGGCTGTGTGGGGGTGACTGGGGCGTGGGGTCCTCGTCAGGAGGCAAGGAAACAGGTTGGGGAGGGCGAAGGTTCTCCCCGGTGAGGAGGGTGAGGCCTGGGAGCCAAGTGCAATCCTAGGAGAATGGGGTCCTCACCTCATGCAGGCTGAGCTGCTTGCCCTCCCGCCGCTTGGAGTCAAAACGGCCATAAATGATACTGTATTTGCGGATCTCCTCCTCCTTCTGGCTGTCGCTGTCGTCCATCTCAAAGATGTGCCCCACGCTCCGAGCCAGCTTCTTGTTCAGCTTCAGCAGGGACGTCACCTCCCCAGCATCCCCCCTTGGGAAGCTCCGGAAGATTCTCTCCACACTCTCCACCACCATGCGCACCATCTCTGGTTCCAGGCGATCCGGACCACCCCCAGCCCCAGCGGCTGCCAGCCCCCCAGCCCCAGTCCCCTCGGGGACTCCTCCCCCTGCAGGTGGGGAGAAGGGGGGTGAGCCTGCCTCCTCTTCTCCTCCCGCCCCAACGTCGGACTCTGGAGTGCTCCGTCCTGGCCAGATCCGGGGGTCTCCGGCCCCAGGTCCCCCAGGCAGTGGTGACAGCTTCTCTCCAAGTTCAAGGGGGCTCTTGGGGCTAAAACTGCGGGCACTGCCTGCCTTTTCCCCTGGGCTGCTGTGCCCATTGCTCATGCTTCCTTTCCGGGTGCCTGCAGTCTCGGAGATCTTGAAAAGTGGGATACTGGAGACAGGCACAGCAGGCACTGGCTGACTGAAGAGCCCTGGATTGGTGGCCCATTCTCTCAGTGCCTTCTGCAGGCGGCGGACATGGAGGGGCTTGGTGGCCATGCCCACGAGTGCCATGATCTCCAGGAACTCTTCCTCGCCAGCCTCACACAGTTGCTGCACGTCGTCCCCTCCCTGCTGGATGAAGGTTTCATAGTAGGAAAGGAGATTGGCACGCTGCAGGACCCGGTAAAGCTGCAGCTCCCCCAGTGTCCGAGGCAGTGCCATGGCTCGGGCACCGGGCCTGAAGAGGAGTGCGGTAGAGAGAAAGGCAGGCAGTCAGTATGGGTCCTCCTGCTGAGTACCAACCCACACTCACAATCGTCCTCTCTTTCCTGCTTGCTTCTCTTCCCCTCCTCTAATGTGCTCTCTGCCCAAGACCCAAGCCTGAGCACAGACTCAGAACTAGGCATTACCAGGAGGCATAAACACAGCAGTGCCATCCCAGACTGGCCACAAGTCCCAAAAGGCAGCCCAGTCTCTCTGCCAAAATCAAAGGCTCTTCACCCCCATTCTCAGCTTTTACTTTTCTGGCCTGGGGCAAGGAGACCTTGAGCACTGAGGCCAGCCAGCACACCCCTAGGATGGCTGGGCCTCCTTTTCGCCCAGAACAGTCTTCACCCTCCACCCTAAATGCCCAGCAGTCTCAGCTTTACTCAAGGTGACTTTCTACACTGAGGTGCATGTAGGACTCCTGTCCTCCCCACAGTGGATGCCTGGGACCTACTGCTTGCCAGTTTCACTCCGTGGTGGCGGTGGCGTCCTACCTAGGCAGCTGCAAGGGAGGGGTGTGGCCCTTTCTCACTCAGCAAGCCAGGCGGACCCCTGCTCTGCTCAGCTCCCCTGAGCTGTTCCGCGGGACCTCCCCTCTCCTCCCGACTGCCCAGTGCCCCTTAAGTTGGCCCCTCTCCCAGCAGTGACCTTCCCCACCTGCTGGGTAGGTAGGCCGATCCCTTCAGCTCAGGCGCCAGCAGGGAGGAGTGCCTCAATTGTTCTGCTCTGGGGCCTGTTCCGCCCACACACACTCCTACAGCGGCAGCGGCAGTGGGCGAAAACCGCCTGGAGGCTCCCACCTACCTCCTCTCCCTCATTTTCCACCCACACCAAGTGGAGCGGGGGAGCGGCTCAAGGCCTCTGGAGGGAGGGGCTGCACACCGAAACTCCCCCCCGCGTGCCGTAAATATAGCTACAGAAAAGAGAAGGGAAGCCTAAAGCTTCTCCACAGCCCTGCTGATGCTCTCCCCTGGCTCCGAGGCGCCGGCTTCTCCCGGACCCCGGGGCTCGCGTACTCCGTATCAACGGAAGACTGAAACAGCGCAGCAGCCCTCCCCCAGCCCTATTACCAGCCAGAGCTCCAGGGCTTCCCCTGGCGTTTGGGGGCCCCCACATTCTTTGCAGGGGGTTCACATGCCAGATCACATCGGCAGAGTAAACGGGGGATGGAAAATTAAGTACTACTTTTTCATATCCAGCTTCATCCGCTCCCTACCTGCTCCCAGGGCCCCCTAATTCAAAGACGCACCCCCTTTTCAATCAGTCTCCACCCCCCACCCCCGTCCCGCTTCCCCTCGTTCTCTCCTCGACCTCCGCCCTCCGGACCCCTTTACTGAGTCCAGCTCCACCCATTCCACTCCCCGCCGCTTCCCTCTGCCCACTAACTTGGGTCTGGGCTGCGGGGTCCGGCGGGCGCAGTCCCCTCCGCCCGGCGGCTGCTCGGCTGTGGGGGAGGGCGCTCTGTGCATGGACGGCCGGAGGCCACAGGGGCTGCCCCTCTCGGTGCCCAGCGCTCGGCGCCTGGCGCGCGCTGCCGTGTCCGCCGCTGTCCGGGCTCCGTCCCTCCCTCCACGTCTCCTCTCTCCGAGCCTCCGCGCCTCTGTCTGTGCCTCTGCCCCCCCCTCCCCGGCTGCGCTTGCCGCCTCTCCGCGCCGCCGCCCCCGCAGGACGCACGGGGAGCGAGGCCCGGCGCGGCGCAGGCTGCCGGGCGGGCGGAGGGCGTGGGCAGCGCCGGGGGCGGGGGCCGGGGGCGGGGGGCGGGCGCCCGGGCCTCGGGGCAGGCGGTGGAGGCGCCGCGGCAGAGCGTCGTAGAGAGGCGGAGACTAGGGGGAGGGGGCGTGGAGCGGGAGGCGGGGGCGGGGACTCGGAGCGGCGGCGCCGAGCTTTGGGACTGAGGTGACCGAGGCCGGGCTGCGGGAGGGCGGGCTTGGGGACCCGGCGGGCGGGGCGAGGTCGCTCCGCGCCGCCCACGCCGGATGCACAGCCGGCCCTCTTCGCGCCCACGTACCCACGTGAGCGCCCAGCCGGCGACATTCCTACATCCCCCTCCCCGCCCGCTCCTACCCCTCCGAGCGGAGAGCGGAGTTTCACAACCACGCGCGGGTACACAAAAACACGGAGAAGCGCACGAACGTGCACACGCGCCTCAACAACTACGCGGACGCCCGCTGCCCACACTCCGGCCTCGCGATGCTGTACGTGGGATTGCTAGGAATGAGCCGGGAAAAGTTGGCGGAGCCTTGGGGTGCGCGGCTCCTCTCGGGCGTGCATCCGACTCCCCTTGAGTGTGCGCTTAGGGCAGGTCTGCGAGCGCGGGGCTCTGCAGGAATTCCTCGGATATCCCAGCACTCTTACCATGCTGCAAAAGGAGTCATTTGAAGGCCCCTGCTGAGAAACCCAGGCCTCCATCCCTGCCTCTTGTCCCTGTCGAAGTTTGGGGTACAGGAATGGGAGGGTTATGGTAGAAGCTAACGCGTCGAACAGTCGCGTCGGGCTGTTAGAGCATTAGGCAGGGATGGAAGGAGATACCCCTCCTTCCTCTACTCGTCGCACCCTGTTTGCTAGGGATGGGGACCTGCTTCTGGGGAATTCTGTGGCAAAACTGGGGTAGGGAGAACATCCATTTTGCGGACATTTTTAAGGGCCTGCGCTCGAGAGAGTCTAATGGAAGATGGGCGGGAGGCCGGAGAGTCCGACGTGGCTCCCTGCGGAGGAGTTGGAGGGAGGAGCTCCCTCAAGGAGCCTAGCCCCCCTCCGCAACCCACCCTCCCCGTTTGTTTCTCCTAGACCCATCTGGTTCCCATTACACTCCCGCCCACGGCTGGGAGGTCGGGGTGGGGGGGGGGGTGGGGGGCCAGCAGGGGCTCTGAGGGCCGGTGCTGGCTCCAGGCCCCGACAAAATAAAGGCACGGTGGACGGGGAACCGAGCGGACCAGCCGGGGGTCAGGTTCTCCCTGGTCCGAAACCTCAGCCCCGCCCCGCCATTCCGCACTTCTGAGTGGCTCGGGGCCTGGCAAGGCGTGGGCGGCGTGGGCCGGGACTAGTTCTACATTCCGGCTCAGCAGGGGGACCTTTCCGTCTCCGGTGGGGGCAGAAGAGGGGGAGTGCATCCCTGGGTGGGATTTCGGTACCTAAGATTCACTTCTCCTTCAGCCCCAAACGCAGTGAGGAGGTAATAGGAAAGCGCAGATCCCTCCTCTCCCAACTCCCCATCCCCAGTTCCGCAATTGGAAGGCACGGCTTAGACGGGCTCCCTCCCGGGACTCTCCCCGACCCTCTCTGAAGTGTGTGGGCACCCCCTCCCCCACTCTTCTCTGGTTATTTTGGAGCCTGGGCTGCCAGCCGCTGGCCCCGGGTTTCCACGTGCCTCCTCCCTCCCCCTGCCCACGCGCCCCGTGACGCACATCCTCCGCCCACGCAGCCTCTGTTTCAGGCGCCCCCCTCCCTCCCACCCGGGCCCCTTTGGGGCGGTGATGAGCCCCCGGGTCCGGAGGGAGACGCAGGCCGGGGAAAGAGAGCGGAGTAGCGAGTGAAGCCGGCGAGGGTAACCAGCTGGGCGCTGGGCCCTTGGGTCCCAGCCCGGGAAAGGGGACGAGGGAGGAGCCGATTCCGGGTCCTCCACTTTTTTATTCTGGGGGCGGATATTCGGCCAGAGAAGGAGGAAGGGAGACCAGCCCCAAGACCTGGGCTTGCCCAGTCCCCTAGGGGAGTAAGTAGGGGGTCTCCCTGGGTTCGAACCTGTGTGGGAGAGTGGAACTCCCGAGGGTTTGTATCTTTGTTTTTCAGGGTTGTCGTGAGGTTCAAATGAGAAGATGTGTATGAAGACTCTGTAAAGTGCCAAGCAAATTTAAGACGTTATTGCTAGTTTGTGCCTCTGTATCCTCAGATAATGTATTTATGTTTCTTTACATCGCATTGTGTATCTGTGTCTCTGTCTCTCTCTAGGTTTGTATGTGAGCCCCTATGTGTGGATTTAAAAATATGTACATTTAAAAAAATCATTGACTTGTGAAGCCCCGCAAGAGGCCCAGAGCGCCCCCGCAGCCGGAGCTGCTGAGACGTCTGTTCTTCGCTTCCCTCCCACTCCTGCCACCCCCAACTCCCCTCCTACTCCCTTCCGTTGAGAACTAGGAATTTCCAGCCTTTTGCAATTGGAGAGAGACAGAGACAAAGAGACCGAGACTATGAGAAGCTATAGAAAAACAAAGATAAAAGGTGGCGCGGGGCGGGGGGGCGATGATAAAAGGTGTTGCACAAATACAAAAATCTTATTTCTCCTTTTTTTCTCCGTGAGCCCCATTCTCCCCAGTGTGGATCAGGACCGCTCCCTACCTGACTCACCTGCTTCCCCCTCCCCCATCCGAGTGTTCTCAGAGTTTACGCGTAGCATAGCAAGGGATCCCATTTAATCAAGGATTAATTTATTGTCTACACCGGTCTCTTCCAGGAAGGGAAACAGTAATCCCAGTCCCAATTTTCCAAGAACAGGGGGAAAGAGTGTGAAGAAGTGGGTGGAAGAGGAGTGAGGAAATTGCTAACCAGAAGGATTGTCATTCCTGGGCACGTGCAGATTTTCATCTAGCAGATTGCACTGCTCACATTCCCCTCCACTACGTTTTTACCAGGCCAAATCAAGTTCGCTCAGCAGGGTCTGGCTCAAATGTCATCTTCCCTCATGCCCCCCCCCCCCCGCAAGAATTAATTCCTTCCATCCCTCAGAGGCCTCAAGGCTCTTTGTAAACCTTTCAATTATACTTGCTTGTCTCTCCCTCAGCCCAAGACTTCTTCAGCGCTGGTCTGCTCTCTGGTGGGCCCTTTGAAATGAATACATTAATGATGCTATTTCCTGATCTGAGCAATCTTGAAAAGGGCGATTGACACATTTTGCTCCAAAAGGGGCCAAACCTGGGCTAAACTATTAAGTGAAGAGGTCTCCTTTACTTAAAGTTTCCAGTGAATCTCACAAGTCTGGCTCCTTGGTCTTCGAAAATGTCCACTGTTGTGGGGCATGTGACTGGCTCAGTCAGTAGAGCATGTGACTCTTGATCTTGGGGTGGTGAGCTGAAGCGACAGGTTGGGCGCAGAGTTTACTTAAATTAAAAAAATAAAATGTCCAGTGTTCTGGTAAATTAATTCATACCCAGATGGGAAAGGTAGGAGACTGAAATCTTTGCTAGTAACAGAAAAATATGAATATAAAATAACGATCTTCATTTTTTTCTCTTTGTAACATGTTATAATTGTGGTCTGAGGAGTGTTCTTCTTCAGTTAGTCATTTTACAAGAGATGCTTCACTGGGCGAAGACAAATAATCCTAACCTCTGCCTTGAAGGAGGTAGGGAGATAGTGCAATAAAAGGGGTACCCAATAATGACAGAAGAATAGGGGGCAACTGATGTCTTCTGGTGTTGTAGGAAACTGGTTTAGACAGGTATCCAAAGGACTTGTTGATGTAGCCTAGGATATTGATGTATGAATAAATTTCCAGGGCCAGTCAAGTCAGACCAGAATGGAAACTTACATGGAGATATGAAACAGAATATATTTCAGAAACTAGAAATTATTCATTATTGGGTCACCTGGGTGGCTCAGTGGGTTAAGCCTCTGCCTTCAGCTCAGGACTCTCTTGCTCTGTCAAATAAATAAAAATCTTAAAAAAAAAATAAAGAAATTATTCATTATTGCTGGATAGGCCGCCCAGGGAGGGGCACCTGATTGGCTCAGTCAGTTAAAGTGTCCTACTCTTGGTTTCGGCTCAGGTCATGATCTCAGGATTGTAGGATTTGTCTCCGTATCAGCTTAGTGCTCAGCATGGAGTCAGGTTGTCCTCCCTTTGGTCCCTAACCCTCCCCTTCCATGCCTGTGTGTGCGCTTTCTCTTTCTGTCTCAAATAAATAAATAAGGGATGCATGGGTGGCTCAGTGGGTTAAAGCCTCTGCCTTCTGCTCAGGTCATGATCCCAGGGTCCTGGGATGGAGCCCCGAATCGGGCTCCCTGCTGGGCGGGGAGCCTGCTTCCTCCTCTCTCTCTGCCTGCCTCTCTGCCTACTTGTGATCTCTATCTGTCAAATAAATAAATAAAAATTTAAAAAATAAAAAAATAAGTAAATATTTTTTCCTTTTTCTAACATTTAAATTCAATTAATTAACATATAATGTCTTATTTGATTCAGGGGGTACAGATCTGTGATTCATCAGTCTTACATAATACCTAGTGCTCATTACAACACATACCCTACTAAATAAAATCTTTAGAAGAAAACCAGCCCAGGGACGTGTACAAGTCCATTTTATTAAGTGTATTTTAGACTTGTGCTTTCTCAAACTTTGGCAAAGGACTAATTAAAAAAATTCCAGGGCGCCTAGTTGGCTCAGTCAGTTACGTGTCTGCCTTCAGCTCAGGCCAGGTCATGATCCCAGGGTCCTGGGACTGAGCCCTGCATTGGGCTCCCCGTTCAGCAGGGAGCCTGCTTCTCTCTCTCCTGCTCCCCTGCTTATGCGCTCTCTCTCTCTCAAGTAAATAAGTAAAATCTTTTAAAAATTCTAATCTATTGTTCCCTACTTCTGTAAAATACACTAAAAGTGAATTGTTAGAAAAGTAAAACAAAGTCCATATTTTTATTAGATTCAACAAATACAAAAATTCTCTGTCAAACTGCAAGAAAAGTTTCTAAATGCTTACACTTAATTTCTGAAATACTTTCATTGCAGATTGGTAACAAACTTTGAACAGCCCAATTGTAGTTAGTTTCTTTACATCTATGTTTTAGATCATAGTCAAGACCCCGGGCTTCATCACTGGAGATACTAGGGAATCATAAGGACTTTGTAATATGGGAGTGACACAGGCAGATCTGCATTGAAGAGTAGTGTGGATGAAGGGTTTTATGGTTGCAAAAACCACAGGGAAACCAGCTTGGAGAAAATTAAAGTGGTTCAAGTGAAAGGTGGTAAGATGTATGCAAATAGCCCAAGTAGCTGGGATTCTAGCTTGGGCGACTGAAGAGTTGGAATGGAGTGTCTTCATCAAATTTTTATTGTCTGTAATCCTCTTAGATTAAAAAAAATAATTATGAAAACGAAAACTTTTTCTTAACTCATTTGACACCACAACCTAATCTGACCTGAACTTACTTGTGGCACACCTCCGAAATTTATATCAAGTTGTCTATAGTTACATTTATCCCACTTTTGTTTATCCCAGTGTGAATAATTATGTCTCAATGCAGAAAAATTAATTTGTTTGATCACAGGGTGCTGTCCTAGGCCCCATTGGGATTGTTGCCCTATATGTTGTCTATGCACCGTATTACCTTTCTAAAATCCAAAAATATTCTAAAACACATTTACTATCCAGATTTTCCACCCCATTTACTCAAGAGTCTTGGCCTGAGTTTTTGGCTATTTGCATACATCAGACCCACCTGCAGATAGTGAATATTCATCGCATTTTGTGCTATAGACTCTGAAAATAGCTCCTTCAGAAAGATTTTATTTATTTTATTTATTTTTAAAGATTGTATTTATTCATTCGAGAGAGAGACAGAGAGACAGAGAGAGCACAAGCAGAGGGAGAGGCAGGGAGAGAGGGAGAAGCAGACTCCCCATGGATTTGGGGGGCTCTATCCTAGGACCCTGAGATCATGACCTGAGCTAGGAGAGATGTTTAACCATCTGAATCATGCAAGTGTCCCTTAAAATTTTATTTTTAAGTAATCTCTTTATCCAATGCGGGGCTCAAATTTACAACCCCAAGATCAAGAGTCGCATGCTCTACTGATCCAGACTGGCACCCCCAGAAGCAGATTCTTAAAAGTGTTTTGAGCAGTGTCCTCATGTAAAATAAAGCTAAAAGCTTCTTTCGTGACTACCTTGAAGTGTCAGAACTTTTTTGGATGGTAAGGTGGAATGTTTTTATGGGCAATACAGTCTCATTACTGTATATCTCCTTTGCACATGTCAAAAGTCAATGGTCAGTGATCTTCTGGAATTAGTTCCCAAATCTGGAATTAGTTCCTCTGTTCTCTGACCTTTATTCAAAACCAAAGAGTGAGCTCTGAATGGTGACAATTTGGGGCCTAGTAGAAAATGAGATGTGTGTGTGAGTGTGTGTGTGTGTGTGTGTGTGTGTGTGCACGCGCGCACACGCGCGCACATGTGTGTGTATACATGTTTGTTTTTTAAAACTTTTGGATTTACATGGGGCACCTAGGTAGCTCAGTGGGTTAAGCCTCTGCCTTCCACTCAGGTCATGATCTCAGGGTCCTGGGATGGAGCCCGGCATAGGGCTCTCTGCTCAGCAGGGAACCTGCTTCCCCTTCCCCCTCTGCCTGCCTCTCCGCCTCCTTGTGATCTCTCTCTCTGTGTCAAGTAAATAAAATCTTTTAAAAAAGAACTTTTGAATTTACAGGAAAATTGAGAAGATAATATAGAGAGTTCCCCTATACCCTATATCCAGTTTTACTATTGTTGCCTTTTACCAGTGTGGTGCATTTGCCAACATTAATGGACCAGTATTCTTATGTTATTATTAATGAAAAGTCTACAGTTTATTCAGATTTTCTGAGTTTTACCTAATATTTTTTTCTATCTAGAAATAGCTGGCTGTTACAAGTTCTCAGTCTTTCCTTGTTTTTGATGACCTTGATAGTTTTGAGGAGTACTTGTCAGGTATTTTGTAGTTTGACCCTCTATTGGAATTTATTTAATTTTTTTCTCAGGATTAGGTTAGTTTTATGGGGTTGAGGGAGGAAAACCACAGACATTAAATGCCATTTTCATTGCATGACATCAGGAGTACATAGTATCAATGTGATTTAGTACTGTTGATACTGACCTCTCCAGGTCAGCCGGGGGAATGTGCGTGAGAGACACACGATGACTACTGCAGCAGGGTTTTAACCTAGACTTTTCTTTTTGAGGATGAAATTTCTTCTCCTGCGCATAGCTCAGACCCATTTTGACTCTTTAAAAATACTTTGTTTTGAAAGCTTGAAACTTCCCCAGCAGTAACCTCTTTCCCAGAACTTCCTCTCAGCTCACTGGGCTCCACCATCTCTAGTGCTCCCACCCACCACTATCAGATCCTCTAAAAAAGTAAGATGCTGGGGCGCCTGGGTGGCTCAGTGGGTTGGGCCGCTGCCTTCGGCTCAGGTCATGATCCCAGGTCCTGGGTTCAAGCCCCACATCGGGCTTTCTGCTCAACAGGGAGCCTGCTTCCTCCTCTCTCTCTGCCTGCCTCTCTGCCTACTTGTGATTTCTCTCTGTCAAATAAATAAATAAAATCTTTAAAAAAAAAAAAAAAGTAAGATGCTTCAATTTTTACTAACATTAACTGAATATCTGTTTATGTGCTAGACATTCTTCTAGGCCCTCATTGTGTTAAATCATTTAATGGGAAGCAGCCTGATGCATAGAAAGAACTCGGGCTTTTGGGTAAGACTTGGGTTCAAACCTTAGCCCAGACCAATTAACTATGCAATCTTGGGCAGGTTCTGTGTCCTAGCCTTGGCTTCTTAAATGGAGATATTTGTTTCGCATCTTGCTGCAAGGAATAAAAAATTTTCTCCTAATTCTCACATTCATTTCACTTCCAATCCTCCCATCTTATGGGTACCAGGCTGAATCAGTCTAAAGAGCATGCCACTCTTGATCTCAGGGTGGAGTTCAAGCCCCACGTGGACTGTAGAGATTTAAAAAAAAATTACCCCCAAAACCCTATACCTACATTTTAATTTTATTTTTAAAAAATTATTGTTTTTTTAGTAATCACTACACCCAGTGTGGGGCTCGAACTCACGACCCCGAGATCAAGAGGGGCGGAATCAGCCAGGCACCGCCCTAGTCCTACATTTTTAAATGCTAAATTTTTTTCCCATAAAACATTGACACAATTTTTTCTGTGTGACTTGTTTTAAATCATATAGGACTTTGGAGGACAGGTAGTCTTTAAAATATTGTCCCGTCAGGGACTCCTACTTATAAAGAGGTCTCAAGAGTAAGTCTCCCATAACAAGCAGATCGTGGTTAAAAAGGAAAGAGAACAGAAGAAACTTCAGTTTCGATGGAAATATCAAATTTGGTCAAGGGGGCCTCGCCCGTTTTCATTTTCTATTGGCTAAGCTTACCATCAATCTCACCGGTTGTAAATAAACTGGATACGGAAGCATGTTGTTAAGGGGTGGGACCTTCCTGTCGCCATTGCTAAGGTGGGGGGTTCGTTCTCTAATAGGCTGGAAGCTGCTTTTCCCGCCCTCTCGCAGCAGTTGCTAAGAGGAGGGATTATAGAGTTCGTAAAGGACTGAGGGTTCGAAGCTCCACCCATCCGATTGGTGGGTAGGGGGCAGGTCTTGCAGTGGATAGGCTGCTGGCCCTGCCTGTTCCGGTTAGTTGCCGGGGAGAGGCACGTGAAGAGGAGGCGGTGTGAGACGACCACGGCGGGAGGAATGAAAGTGGCGGTCTCCCCGGCAGTTGGTGCCGGGCCCTGGGGCTGGAGGGCTGGGGGCCGTGAGGGCGGCGGGGTAGTGCGGCTGCTCCTGATCATCTTTGGCTGCTTGGCCTGCGGCTCAGGTACCGCCGGGGCAGCCGCCGCCTTGGGGGCGGGTGCCGAGAGGGTTATATTTAGAAAAGTGGGGAGTGTCCCTAGGGTGCGGACCGTTTTTCCGCAGTGGGGTGCGGACGTGGTGCGGAAAAAGCAGCTTCGTCGTCGTCACTGAGGGATCAGGGCTATGGGATGGCCTGGGGGAGCTACTAGAGTGGGGAGGAGCTTGGAGCCTTTTGGCAGAGACTGGAAGGGAGGCCTGGACTGGGTGAGATGCGGTCCTGGGGTCGTGTCGCGCTGCCTGGGCCTCCTTGGTTTTCCTGGTTAAAAGTGAGGGGACCCGAGTTCCATTGCTAGCGGGCAGAGTTGCCACTGGAATGGGGGCATCCCATTCATTGAGCAAGTTAGCAACACCTTCTGAGCGTCTTTTCTGTCCAGACTCTGGGCATGGGTGTGGCTGAACGGATCATTTTAATTCACTGAAATGGAGTGAGTTCTATCTAACGTCTTCTGTTCTTGTAAGATCCTGGCGCTGTTAAATTCGCGTTTCCAAACAAAACAAAACAAAACAAAAAACCACCACCAACAACAAAAAAACATCATTTCTCAAGCAAATTTACTGCTATCTACCTATTGGTGGATGATTGGCTTTGGACTGAAATGAAACTGTTTCCCTTTAACGCTCTAACTCATAAAACCTAGAATGTTTCTAAAAACCTCCTATCCTCTTATCAAATGCACAACACAAAAATAAGTGAGGGTTCCAAGTTCCGCTGGAGAGAGTTTGAAACGTGGGGTTCGGGATAATCGTATCTTGGAAACACAGTATGCTCTCACCTCTCCCATCCTTTGCTGCCTATCTCATGCCGTCACGTAAGATTATCCGTAGCTGCAGCTTTAAGGTTGTCTCAGGATCCATAGATCTAGTTCCAAGTGTAACGTCCTCCGTCCTGCATCCTGCGGCAATGGTTTGGGTCCCCCCACCCCCACCCCGGTGTGGGGGTGTGGGGCAGGGAGAGAAGGTAGTAGGTCTGCCGGAAGGTACTTTTCCAGAGGAGAGGGCCGGAGTAACATTGAAGGGCTACTTATGGTCCGAATGAACTTGGGCCAGATGGTTAACCTCTAAAATGGGGTAGTGGATTGTGGGGTTGAAAGAGAAAAATAAATTCAAAAATGTCTCTATCTAGTCAGTGCTCAATCAGCAGACACTTTAATGAGACACTTTTATGAGAGGAACAGGGGCTTCTTAGCTTGGAGGAGGGTAGACAGGTTGATGTTCTGCGTGGCTAGGTAGATCATGTGTGTGGCAGCTACAAACAGCTGATCATGTAGTACAGAAGAACTTTTTAAAAGCCAGATGTACCTAAAAAAAATGCAGTACTTCAAAAGGTAGGTAGTATTTTCTCATTGGAAGTTTTTGATTATAAAAATGATGTGAGTTTATTTAAGACTATTTGGGAAGCACAATGAAGTAAAAAGAAGTAGAAAAAACCCTCACTGTTTATTCCTTTCAGAGACAATCCATTGTAGCACACTTTCTCCTGGTCTTTTTTTTTAATGTGTTTCTAATAAAAAAATTTGAAGGGGCGCCTGAATGGCTCAGTGAGTTAAGGCCTCTGCCTTTGGCTCAGGTCATGGTCCCAGCATCCTGAGATCGAGCCCCAAATCGGATCCCAAATCGGATCGGGCTCTCTGCTCAGCAGGGAGCCTGCTTCCTCCTCTCTCTCTGCCTGCCTCTCTGCCTACTTGTGATCTCTGTCAGATAAATAAATAAAATCTTAAAAAAAAAATTTTGGAGGGTGCCTGAAGGGCTCAGTTGGTGCAGCGTGTGACTCTTGATCTTATGGTTGTGAGTTCAAGCCCCACATAGGGTGTAGAGATTACTTAAAAATAAAATCTTAAAAAAAATTTTTTTTAATTGATAATACATTCATAGACCTGTCGGCAAGCCAGTTCTTCTTGTAGGCCACCCGTTATTTCTCATTTGATTTTGTAACATAAGCATTTTCTTTTTTTTTTTTTTTCATTTATTTATCTGACAGACAGAGATAGCAAGTAGGCAGAGAGGCAGACAGTGAGAGAGGAGGAAGCAGGCTCCCCACTGAGCAGAGAGCCTGATGCGGGGCTCGATCCTAGGACCCTGGGATCATGACCTGAGCCGAAGGCAGAGGCTTTAACCCACTGAGCCACCCAGGCGCCCCCATAAGCATTTTCTTATATCATTTAAAATTCTTCTTAAATGTTATTTTTATTTGTATTCTATTTTTTGGACAGACCATTTAATGTTTCTGAAGTAAATGTGTGGTGTTTCTATTGTTGTTTGGACATTTGTTGTGTTTCTAGTTTTTCATTGTAGATAAGACTTTGTGAACTTTTTGTATATAATTTTTTACTGCATTTAGATTATATTTTTAGAATAGATTCTCAGAAATAGATTTATTAGATCAAAAACCAAAACATATTTAAGACCCTTGAAACACCTTGCTGAAATATTTCCTGAAAAGGTGTGCTTGTTTACACCACTAACAGCACTAATTGCTTGTGACCCATATGCTTGCCAGTATTGGTATTTTAGCATTGGAGATATACACCTTTGTTAATTTGATAGACCAAAAGTAGTGTTTTAACATGGCGTTTCTTTACATTTGCATTATTTTGAGGGAGCATCTCCTTTAGTAACTATTTAATTTTTCTTTAGACTAAGATTTTTTGGAATGTGTGTGTCCTTTGTTCTTGGTGTACTTGTAATTACTCTTTATTGGAGTTTTTCTTTTAAGATTTTATTTATTTGACAGAGAGAGAAGGAGAGCATGGGAAGCAGGGGGAGGGGCAGACAGAGGGAGAAGCAGGCTCCCGCTAGCAGGCAGCCTCATGGGGCTGGATCCCAGGACTCCAGGATCATGACCTGAGCCCAAGGCAGATGCTTAACCGACTGAGCCACCCAGATGGCCCTGGAGTTTTTATGTACTTTAAAAATCAATTTGTATGAACTTTCTAATATATTAAGGGTATATATATTTTATAATCTATTTATTTATTGAAAAATTTTCTTTAATTTGTTTACCCTCTTTTACTTTTTTTTTTTTTAAGATTTTATTTATTTATTTGACACAGAGAGAGAGATCACAAGCAGGCATAGGCAGGCAGAGAGGGGGGAAGCAGGCTCCCCGCTAAGCAGAGAGTCTGATGCAGGGATTGATCCCAGGACCCTGAGATCATGACCCAAGCCAAAGGCAGAGGCTTAACATACTGAGCCACCCAGGCACCCTTCTTTTACCTTTTTTAAAAAAAGATTTTATTTATTTGAGAGGGAGAGAGTGAGGCAGAGAGAGCACACATTGGGGGAGGGGTAGAGGGAGCAGGGATCCCCAAGGACAGTGATATGACCAAGCTGGCTTGGCACTGCTGAGCTGACTTGGGGCTCAATCCAGGACCCTG
Organism: Enhydra lutris kenyoni; assembly: GCF_002288905.1. NCBI lineage: Eukaryota > Metazoa > Chordata > Mammalia > Carnivora > Mustelidae > Enhydra > Enhydra lutris. The sequence goes on from NW_019154158.1 coordinate 5,347,234, forward strand.
GGATCATGACCTGAAGCCAGGGCAGAGGCTCTTTTTTTTTTCCCTCTCTTGAAGGCAGATGCTTAACCTACTGAGCCACCCAGGCATCCTTACCCTATTTTCTTGAATTGAAGTATAGTTGACATACAATGTTATTATTTTAAGGAATACAGCATAGTAATTTGGCTAACCTATGCATTACAGCATGCTCACTCACCACAATAGGTGTAGTCCTGTTTTACCTTTTTATTTATTTTTATTTTTATTTATTATTATTTAAAATTTTTTTTTACTTAATTCATTTAACAGACAGAGATCATAAGTAGGCAGAGAGGTAGGCAGTAAGAGAGGAGGAAGCAGGCTCCCTGGTGAGCACAGAGCCTGATTCGGGGCTCGATCCCAGGACCCAGAGATCATGACCTGAGCCGAAGGCAGAGGCTTAACCCACTGGGCCACCCAGGCACCCCTATTTATTATTATTTTTAAAAGATTTTATTTATTTAGGGTAGAGAGAGAGTATGAGGGGGGAGGGGCAGAGGAGGAGGGAGAATGAATCCAAAGCAGACTCCACACTGAGTGTGAGCCCCAAGTGGGGCTTGATCCCACCACCACGAGATCACGATCGTGACCTGAGCCAAAACCAAGAGTCAGTCGTCAACCGGCTGAGCCACCCAGGCACCCTCCTTTTTATTTTTAAATTTATTTTATTTTATTTATTTATTTAAAGAAGATTTTATTTATTTATTTGATACAGAGAGAGAGGGAATACAAGCACAGGGAATGGGAGAGGGAGAAGCAGACTTACTGCTGAGCAGGGAGACCGATGTGGGGCTTGATCCCAGGACCCTGGGATTGTGATCTGAGCTGAAGGCAGACACTTAACTGACTGAGCCACCCAGGTGCCCCTTTTTGATTTTTTAAATAGATTTATATTTTTATGTAGTCACTTAATTTTATTCTCTAGTTATTTCCATTACTTTATGCTTAGAGAGCCCTCAAAAATTAAATTTCTATCATTTTTATGCTACTCTTTAATTTTTTTATTTTACTTTTTAATCTATAATTAATGTTAGTATTTGGTGTAAGGTGAGGATCTAGATAGGTCTTATTTTCCAAATAACCAGTCAGTTGTCCCAGCATCCCATTGAATGATGCTTTGCTAAGTGCACTGTTTAAGATGTTATTTTTTAAGAAGGCTTTTAAGTATGAGCTGAATTACCTCTTGAAAGAAATGAACAGAGGCTATTTAAGAGGTTGTTTTTCATGAATTTTTAGGGTTTCTTCCTGTCCTCACATAGTTTGAATCATTTTTATTGATTCTACCTGTAGACATTAAGTGATTAGTGCTATTGATTAGTTTATAATGACTGTAAGCAAGTATGAAGTTATTAACCTTTAAATAACTGCTTTATGGGTAAATGTGATAAGCAAGTTATGATTCACTACATTCTTTGAAGGCATTTTCTAAAATCTTTGGGCTCAGAAGGCATTTTCTCGAATGTTTAATCTGTTCTGCTTTTTAACATGCTGGCTTTTGAGGGGAGAGGAAGAAAGGTGGTGTATATCCTTTTGCTACAGGAAGCACAAAATTTTAAGTGAGCATTTTGACAACTTGTGTATGTTTAAGGTCACTTGGTTTAGTTCTGTGTTGTTAACAATTTAACCTAGAGCTGGAGTGGTGATTGTTTCACAGAGTATCCCTTTTGGCTGAATTGGTGTATTTCACAGCTCAGTAACTTTCCCAAAGATGTGGCTGGCCAAGGTGCTGATTTCCATAGGGGGTTGCTACTAAGGACATTAGTTTATTTATTTATTTATTTATTTACTTATTTACTTACTTACTTACTTACTTACTTGAAATTGTTTCCCTAGAATGTTCTGTAACTTGGGAAAATGACGAACTAGATTTCATTTATTTATTTATTTTATTTATTTATTTGACAGACAGAGATCACAAGTAGGCAGAGAGGCAGGCAGAGAGAGAGGAAGGGAAGCAGGCTCCCTGCTGAGCAGAGAGCCTGATGCAAGGCTGGATCCCAGGACCCTGGGATCATGACATGAGCTGAAGGCAGAGGCTTTAACCCACGGAGCCACTCAGGGGCCCTGACAAACTAGATTTTAAAAGATGTTGCTTATTACAGAGCCATTTTATTTCTTTAAGAAAATGGTATCAGAGAATTTTAAAATTAGTTTCGAAACACTGATGCCTTTTCTTGGCATTAAGTTTTTCAAATGCCCTGTACTATTGACATTATTTGTATTTTTCTATCTTCTTGAAAATAACAGTGGGCTTAAAAATGTGTAGTTTTCTATTACTTGGTGCTGTGGGAGAGAAGGGGTTACCAAGTGTGACTCTTGTTTTTGTTTTTTTTATTGAACAAGTGTATGTTTTTACTTTGGGCTTTGTTGTTTGTTTGTTTGTTTGTTTGTTTAAGATTTTATTTATTTATTTAATTGCCAGAGAGTGAGAGATGGCAAGAGCGGGAACACAAATAGGGGGAGTGGGAGAGGGAGAGCCAGGCTGCTGTCAAGCAGGGAGCTGGGTAGAGGTGTCAGTTCCAGGCCCCAGGAATCATGACCTGAGCGGAAGGCAGACACTTAACGACTGAGCTACCCAGGTGCCCCTACTTAGGGCTTTGTACACAGATTGGATGTTCTTTTAAGGAAGTAATAGATTCTGTACAACATCTTTTTTTTAATACATCCAGTGAATTCATCCTCAATGAATGTGTCAGTATAGTAGTTTTCGCATTCACATAACCTTACTCTCTCTCTCTTTTTTTTTTTTTAAAGATTTTGTTCATTTGATACAGAGAGAGAGAGAGATCACCAGTAGGCAGAGAGGCAAGCAGAGAAGGGTGGGGTGGGGGGGAAGCAGGCTCCCTGCCAAGCACAGAGCCCATCAAGCTCAATCCCAGGACCCTCGGATCATGGCTCGAGCTGAAGGCAGTGGCTTAACCGACTGAGCCACCCAGGCATCCCAATAAGCCTTTTCTTAAAAAGTTCTATTTATTTAAGTAATCTCTATACCCAACATGGGGCTTGAACTCACAACCCCGAGATCAGGATTTGCATGCTCTTCCCACTGAGTCAGCCAGGTGCTCCAAGAAAAACAAACTCTTGAACCATATTTACGAGTGGGTATTTTATCAGTACATTTGTGGGCTTGCTAGTGAGACCTCTTTAAAAAGTTTCATTTTGGGGCACCTGGGTGGCTCAGTGGGCTAAAGCCTCTGCCTTTGGTTCAGGTCAAGATCCCAGCGTTCTGGGATCGAGCCCCTGATCGGGCTCTCTGCTTAGGAGGGAGCCTGCTTCTTCCTCTCTCTCTCTCTCTCTGCCTGCCTCTCTGCCTACTTGTGATCTCTGTCTGCCAAATAAATAAATTAAAAAATTTTTCATTTTATAAAAGATAGTCTAGGAGGAAATCCTAATTACTACTGGACTAAACCCTAGTGAGAAGCTGATAGATGGGGTGGGGGGGTGGGAATCAGGGCATGCTACCTCAAAATACAGCGTCTTGGCATATTGAATGTTTTAAGCTGAGGGAGTTTAAGAAAACAGTAGAAACAGGAAGGTCTCTCTGACCTCCCCACCTCACCCTTCTGTGAAACAGACCATAAAACCCTGTGAGAGGTGCCCTCCCTCCTTCTACCTGAGGAAATGCAGATAAGGGGATGGCAAGAGGAATCCAAGCAAACAAGCCTCACTCAGTTTCCCCCAGCTTACTACCATTACCACGATTTTCTTTACCCCATCACACTCTTTCCCAAGTGTGTACTCTTCATGAAATGAAGCAAACTGTTTCTTTGGGTCTGCATTTCCTTATGAAGGCTTTTGTGTCATGTAAAACTTTTATTAAATGTGTATGGTTTTCTGTTGTTAATCTTTGTCAGTTTAAATTTTCAGACCCAGCCAGGGATCCTGAGAGGATAGAGGAAAACTTTTTCTTCCCCTACAATATGAAGGCTGAATTTCCTTCCCTTAACCTTTCTTTTTCCCTCTTCCTTTCCCTTTCCCTTTTCTTTTCTCTCTTTTTTAAAGATTTTATTTATTTCTTGGAGAGAGAGTGCCAGAGCGAACATGAGTGGGGGGAGGGGCAGAGGGAGAGGGACAAGCAGACTCCCTGCTGAGCAGAGAGCCCATAGGGCTCCAGCCCAGGACCCTGGGATCATGACCTGAGCTGAACAGATTTTTTTTTTTTTTAAGATTTTATTTATTTATTTGACAGAGAGAGTGAGAGAACACAAGCAGGGGGAGCAGAGGGAGAGGGAGAAGCAGGCTCTCCATCAAGGAAGGAGCCTGAACAGGGAGCCTGATGCAGGGCTCTGCGGGACTCGATCCCAGGAGCCCAAGATCATGACCTGAGCCGAATGAAGGCAGATGCTCAACAACTAAGCCACCCAGGCGTCCCTGAAGGCAGATGCTTAACCAACTGAACCACCCAGGTTCCCTAAGACTGAATTTTTTAAAAAATTAAAATATAATTCATGTATAATAAAATTCACCCTTTCAGTGGTTTTTAGTCTGTTCACAAGGTTGTATATCCATCACCACTGACTAATTTCAGAGTATTTTTATCACTCCAAAATGAAACCCCATGTGTTTTAGCAGTCACTCACCATTCACTTCTCCTCCCAGTGAGGAGAAATCTTTCTGTCTCTCTGGATTTGTGTATTCAGGACATTTCATATAAATGGAATCACTCGATATGTGGTCTTTTGGTCTGGCTTCTTTCTTTTTCTTTCTTTCTTTTTTTTTTTTAAGATTTTATTTATTTATTTGACAGACAGAGATCACAAGTAGGCAGAGAGGCAGGCAGAGAGAGAGGAGGAAGCAGGCTCCCCGCCCAGCAGGGAGCCCGATTCGGGCTCCATCCCAGGACCCTGGGATCATGACCTGAGCTGAAGGCAGAGGCTTTAACCCACTGAGCCACCCAGGCGCCCCGGTCTGGCTTCTTTCATTGAGAATGTTTTAAAGGTTCATCCCATTGGAGTATGTGTTAGTACTTCCTTTTTTTTTAAGGATTTTTAAAGTTTTATTTACTTTTTTATTACTTTTTTAAAATTAATTATTTTTATTAACATATAATGTATTATTTGCCTCAGGGGTACTAGTCTTGAATCATCAGGTTTACACATTTCACAGCACTCACCATATCACATACCCTCCCCAATGTCCATAACCCAACCACCCTCTCCCTATCCCACCTCCCCCCAGCTACCCCCAGTTTGTTTTGTGAGATTAAGAGTCTCTTATGGGGGGGGGGGCGCCTGGGTGGCTCAGTGGGTTAAGCCGCTGCCTTCGGCTCAGGTCATGATCTCAGGGTCCTGGGATCGAGTCCCGCATCGGGCTCTCTGCTCAGCGGGGAGCCTGCTTCCCTCTCTCTCTCTCTGCCTGCCTCTCCGTCTACTTGTGATCTCTCTCTGTCAAATAAATAAATAAAAATCTTTAAAAAAAAAAAAAAGTCTCTTATGGGGGCGCCTGGGTGTCTCAGTGGGTTAAAGCCTCTGCCTTCGGCTCAGGTCATGATCCCAGGGTCCTGGGATTGAGCCCCACATCAGGCTTCTCTGCTCTACAGGGAGCCTACTTCTCCCTCTCTCTCTCTGCCTGCCTCTCTGCCTCTGTCTGTCAAATAAATAAATAAATAAAATCTTAAAAAAAAAAAAAAAAGAGTCTCTTATGGTTTGTCTCCCTCCCGATCCCACCCTACAACCCAGCAATCACTCTACTGGGTATTTACCCTAAAGATACAAATGTAGTGATCCAAAGGGGCATGTGCACTGAATGTTTATAGCAGCAGTGTCCACAATAGCCAAACTATGGAAAGAACCTAGATGTCCATCAACAGATGAATGGATAAAGAAGATGTGGTATATATAAAAGAAGATGTGATATATATATATATATATATGTGTGTGTGTGTGTGTGTGTGTGTGTGTGTGTGTGTGTGCACTGGAATACTATATAGCCATCAAAAGAAATGAAATCTTGCCATTTGCGACTACGTGGTTGGAACTAGAGGGTATTATGCTGAGTGAAATAAGTCCATCAGAGAAAGACAATTATCATATGATCTCTCTGATATGAGGAATTTGAGAGGCAGGGTGGGAGGCTTGGGGGTTAGGAAAAATGAAACAAGTACTTCTTTTTATGGTTGAACAATATTCCACTGTATAGATGGGTATATCACATTTTGTTTTATCCATGAGTTCATCAGTTGGTGGATGTTTGGGTTTCTACTTTCTAGTTATTGTGGATGTTGCTGTTATGAACATTCATGTACAAGTTTTTGGGTGAGCTTGTGTTTTGTTTTCTTGGGTATATACATAAAGTGGAATTGCTGGGTCATATGATAACTCTATGTTTAACTTTTTGAGAAATTGACAAACTGTTTTCCAAAGAGGCTGCACCATCTTACATCCCCAGCAGCCCTTTATGAGGGTTCCAGTTTCTCACATCCTGGCCAGCTCCTGTTACTGTCCTCTTTTTGATTTTAGCCTTCCTAATGGATATAAGGTGGTATTTCCTGGTGGTTTTGATTTGTATTTCCCTGAGGACTAAAGATGTTGAACATCTTTTCATGTCTCTCGGCCATTGTGTATCTTCTTTGGAGAAATACCTATTCAGATCCTTTGCCTATTTTTACAGTTGGGTTATTTCTCCTCTTATCATTGAGTTGTAGTTCTTTATATATTCTGGCTAGTAGACCCTTCTCAGATACATGATTTGCAAATATTTTTTCCCATTCTGTGCATTTTGCTGTTTCCCATTTTGTGCATTTTAATTTCTGTTTACTTTCTTGATAAGGTCCTTTTTTTTTTTAAAGATTTTATTTATTTATTTGACAGAGATCACAAGTAGGCGGAGAGGTAGGCGGGGAGAGAGAGAGAGAGAGAGAGGAGGAAGCAGTCTCTCTGCTCAGTGAAGGCAGAGGCTTCCCGCTGAGCAGAGAGCCTGATTCAGGGCTCGGTCTCAGGACCCTGAGATCACGACCCGACCCGAGCGGAAGGCAGAGGCTTTAACCCACTGAGCCACCCAGGTATCCCGATAAGGTTCTTTGAAACACAAAAGTTTTAAATACTTAAGAACTCTGATTAATCTGTTTTTTCCCTTTGGTTGCCTGTGGTTTTGTGTCATATCTAAGACACTATCGCCTAATCCATGGTCAGGAAGACTCAACTTGTGTTTTCTTCTAAGAGTTTTGTAGTTTTTGCTCTCATGGTTAGGTTTAAGGCAGAAATTAACTTCTAAATTAGTCATAGCTTCACCAAAGCCATTTTGGACTGACAAGTGTCCTTGCCTTTTTTGTGTGTGTAACTTCGGTATTTTAAGGTTTGGTTGAGGTTTTTTTTGTGTTTTGTGTTTTGTTTATTTATTATATTCAGTTTATTTATTTATTTATTATTTAGTATATTTAGTTTATTTAGTTTAAATCTACCTATCTTTGTACCTAGACCAGAGTGATAACTTAATTTCCACTTATAATAGCATTTAATAAGTTAGTACAACATAGAACTCAAGGAAAAAGTTATTAAACTATTTTCTGGTAAAGAATGTAGCTTGTGGGGGAACCTGGGTGGCTCAGTGGGTTAAAGCCTCTGCCTTCGGCTCAGGTCATGATCCCAGGGTCCTGGGATCGAGCCCCGCATCGGGCTCTCTGCTCGGCAGGGAGACTGCCTCCCCGTCTCTCTGTGCCTGCCTCTCTGCTGTCTGTCAAATAAATAAATAAAATCTTAAAAAAAAAAAAAAAGAATGTAGCTTGTGCAAACTTGGGTGGGAAGGTATGAGAACGGTCACTTTTAAGCCTTGTGTTGGCTGGGATTGAATACAGACTTCTGAATGGAGGCTCGTCTGTCTTGGCAAAAATCAAAGGAGTGCGTGTATTAAATGACTGCTCTTAAAACCTGAAACAAAGCAGCTGGAAAAAAGGAACTTTATGATATTTTAGTATCTTCTTAAAGTACTGTATATGCAAAAACATTGCTAAGTCTGTTCATCCTACCCAGAAAAAGGGTAGAGGAAATAAGTAGATGGCGTTACTTTGGCTGTGCCGTTATAAGGGAAGCAGGACCTGGATATAAATCTCAGTTAAGTTGTTCACTAGCTGTGTGACTTTGGGCAAGTTGCTTAATCCTTCTTAAGCATTAATTTTTGTTATTATTATTATTATTTTTTAGATTTTATTTATTTATTTGACAGAGAGAGACAGCGAGAACAGGAACACAAGCAGGGGGTGTGGGAGAGGGAGAAGCAGGCTTCCCGCTGAGCAGGGAGCCTGATGTGGGGCTCGATCCCCAGGACCCTGAGCCTAAGGCAGATGCTTAACCACTGACCCACCCAGGCGCCCCTTAAGCATCATTTTTTTTAAATTTGTGAAACAGGGATTATGAGAGTCCCTGCCTCATAGCACTGTTGGAGAGTGAAATGAAAGACAGCATACTGTCTTAGTAAGCACTTACTAGGGCACCTGGGTGGCTCAGTGGGTTAAGCCTCTGCCTTCAGCTCAGTTTGTGGTCTTAGGTCCTGGGATCAAGGCCCACATTGGGCTTTCTGCTCAGTGGAGAGCCTGCTTCCTCCTCTTTCTCTGCCTGCCTCTCTGCCTACTTGTGATCTCTCTCTCTCTGTCAAATAAATAAATAAAATTAAAAAAAATAAGCACTTACTAGTAGCTTTTATTATTGCTTATTCAGGGTTAGTGCCTATAATATCTAATTTCTTCTCTCATTTCAGTTTTCTTGTTTCTTAGTCCCTCACATTTTAACCCCAATTTTGAGAAAGTGGTCAGGGGTCAGTATTGTAACAGCATTGCCTGGTAACAGGTGGTAGCTACACTTGTGAGCACAACATAAGGGATAGACTTAAAGAATTCACTGTATTGTGCACCTGATACTAATGTAACATTGTGTGTCTACTCTACTTGAATTAAAAAAAGAAAACATTGGGGTGCCTGGGTGGCCTTCTGCCTTCGGCTCAGGTTATGATCCCAAGGTCCTGGGATTGAGCCCCACATTGGGCTCCCTGCTTGGCAGGGAGCCTGCTTCCCCCCACCCCCCCACCGCCTGCCTCTCTGCCTACTTGTGATCTCTCTCTCTCTCTCAAAAAAAAAAAAAAAAAAAAAAAAATCTTAAAAAAAAAGAAAACAAAAACAGTGGTCAGGTTAATTCTTTTTTTTTTTAAATTTTTTTTAGTTATTTGACAGACAGAGATCACAAGTAGGCAGAGAGGCAGGCAGAGAGAGAGAGGAAGGGAAGCAGGCACCCTGCTGAGCAGAGAGCCCGATGTGGGGCTTGATCCCAGGACCCTGAGACCATTACCTGAGCCGAAGGCAGAGGCTTAACCCACTGAGCCACCCAGGTGCCCCAGGTTAATTCTTTTTTATGGAATGAATTGTAGCTATTAACTTGTTCTGTTATACTCAGTTCTTGTTTCCTTTCTTTGCATAAAGCCGGAATCAATGCAAGTGTGGTCATGCTTCAGGAATCTGAAGTTCATAATTTGAATCATAGGCAACAATTCTGTTATAAAAATGTGCTTATCCCAAAGTGGCATGATGTATGGACACGGATACAGGTAATTTGGAGGCCCCTGACTGGGGCAGCTTCTGTGAGTATCTTGTCTGTATGTGATTAGTGAGTACTTTGATACATTGTCCCCTATCAGCAACCTTGGTGTAGGGTTCAGATTATTCTGAATTGGGTTTTCATCAGTAATCATTTATACTTTTTTCCCCTCTCTGTGTCTGTTCCTTTAAGTAGCTTATAACACTTGACCCTGAGGTAACCTTCCTTCCTCTTTTTCCCAAAGAAACTTCCTTCTTGTCCTCTCTCTCCTTGCGTGCGTGTGCGCACCCGCGCGCGCACACACACGTACATATACATGCGTACATGAACACACGCACGCCCCACCCCCCGCCAGGCCTTATGCCCTCTTTGGCCTGGAAACTGTTGCATGCCTGTCAGGATGTAAACTCTTGCCTTGCTGTTCTTATTCTATTTTGATTCCACACGAAATGTTTCGTAAACCCCATGCCTGAAGTTTTCCCTTGATAGAATGGCTTTGGTTTCATTTATTTCATAACACTATTAAGCCACCTGGCAAGCGAGAACATCTGGCTGTAATAATAATTGAACAAAATGAGTCCTTTTGGAAACGCCGCTGCTGCTGTAAGCATAGTTACTGATAAGAGCGTTTGTTGTTCACATCAGAAACCTAAGGGTGGGCTTGTGGGTTTTTTGAATTTTCTTTATTTTATTGTCTGATATAAAGATCATATTCCATCTGAGACACATTATAACCAACATTTACCCATAATCAGTGATTTGTGACAAAGGGTTGAACTTCTTAGTCTGTCATTACAGAAACATTTTCAGTGTTCTGGGGCTGTTTCTGCCTGGCAATTTTCTTAATATTCTAGAGCCTTGTTTTGTATGATCTCTCATAAATAGCTATAGGGCTAACTCAGCTCGGAAGTCTTTTTTCCTCCTGTGGTGTTCTGCTTAATAGTAGATTCAGATCATGTTAACAACAAGACATTCTAACAGCTGCCTCTGTGTGCTATGTGCAGTGTTATTTGCCCAATTATATTTGAGCCGTTGCATCTCTATATTTCTTATAAGCCTTGTGGAAAACTGGCACTATTACTGATTTAGCTATTTACTCTAAAGGTTTTTTAAAATCTGTATTTATGAAAATTTAAAGTTCCTACTTCTTTCTCATGCTGGTTTTACTTGTGTTACAGATCCGGGTAAACAGTTCCAAACTGGTACGAGTCACCCAGGTGGAGAATGAAGAGAAACTGAAGGAGTTAGAGCAGTTTAGTATCTGGAACTTTTTTTCCTCCTTTTTAAAAGAGAAATTGAATGACACCTATGTAAACGTGGGTCTATACAGCCCAAAAACCTGCCTCAAAGTTGAGATTATAGAGGAAGACACCCAGTACAATGTCACTGTGACCCGGAGTAAGTCTTTCCTCTGTTTTTCTGGTGGATTCTATCGTGAAAAGGGCTTTGGAGAGTGTAATTAGCGAGACAGAGAAGTTAGCTCAAGACAACTCCCTTTTGATTCTGATCATAACCTGAGTATACCACTGTTCCAAACGGTTAAGAGAGTCTCTCTCCTACATACAACACTTTAGGCTTAGAATAAAGACCTCACTTAGGTGGTTCGGAGTACCTCCTTACCTAGGTTTGTGAAGACTTGTGTCCTAATACTTCTAGTGGCCCTGAGCTGATATGCTTGTGTTCTTCAGGGTAAGACACATTTATTCCTGCTCTCTGGGCACTCCTAGACAAAGTTAGATGTCCTGGATATAAAGACCCGTATTTGAAGACCTGAGTCGTTAAAAAATAAAAACTGAAGGCAAGCAGAACTGAATATGAATATTTCACAAGTAAAAAGGATTTGTGGAACCATAGGAAACTATGAAAATCACTGCAGTTGAAGCCTTATTCAGTGGAACCGGGAGAAGTTTTCCCTTTTCTGAATATGTATGAGAAGGTTTCACAGAGGACTAGAATAAGTATCCTGTTGAACTTTCTGACTTTTGGTCTCTCCTTGGTTACTACCGAGGGTCCTGGGATGTTGTGAATAGCAGAAACATCCCTGGGTTTTGCTACAAAATAGGTTGTGCTCTTCTAACTGCCCTATGGTTCCCAGGCTTTTTTGCTTGTATAGAATTTGCCTTTTGGGGTTTTTTTTGTTTGTTTTTGTGCCCCTTTCACATGTACTGATTCTTCTTGCTCCTGCTCTGTTTGAGGGCCTCCCTGAGACTCAGAGCTCTTGAATGTGAATGCTGTGGGAGTGTCTGGTATGCCACCGAGAGGCCTCTGCTCGGGGGCGCCCTCTGGTCCTGGGTGAGATGTGTTTTAGTGTAGGCTTTTCCAACACAGTGCTTGTGTAGCAGAAGGAAGTAGGTGGTGGTGTGGGGCAAGAAAAGCAGCCAGTTAGAGAACAACAGAGGGCCCAGACCCAAAGTTCTAGGCAAATCTGCTGAATCGGAACCCGCGAGAGACTTTTGAGTGAAAGCCGGAGTGGTAGAGACCCCTTGTGGGCGATTGCATGAAGTGCTGAGAGCATTAGGCCTAGCTCTATCTGAAGGAAAGCCTAGTTTCTTTTTTTTTTTTTTTTTTAAAGATTTTATTTATTTATTTGACAGACAGAGATCACAAGTAGGCAGAGAGGCAGGCAGAGAGAGAGGAAGAAGCAGGCTCCCTGCTGAGCAGAGAGCCCGATGCGGGACTCGATCCCAGGACCCTGAGATCATGACCTGAGCCGAAGGCAGTGGCTCAACCCACTGAGCCACCCAGGCGCCCCCAAAGCCTGGTTTCTTTTAGCCTTAGCATAGGTAACCAAAAAAAATATAAGATCTCCAAAAAAGCAGAGGTTATACAGAGACCTACTTATATTTCCTGTTTGGAAGGGTTCCCAGGCTTTGTGTGGCATTTACAATGCTGTTTAGGTAGGTTGTTTGTGTTTATAGTTAACCCCTGAACAGTACGGGGTTGAGATGCTGGCTGATTTACTCCACCCCATCAGTCAAAGATCTGCATATAACTTTTGACCCCCCAAAACGTCATTATTAATAGCCTACCGTTGACAGGAAGACTCACTGATAACATAAACAGTCAATTAATTCATATTTTATATGTTATACATATTATGTGCTGTATTCTTACTATGAAGTAAGCTAGAGAAAAGAAAATGTTACTAAGAAGCCGCAGGAAGAGAAAATGCATTTACAGTACTGTGATGTATTTTTCAGAAAAAGTCTGTATGTAAGTGGACCCGTGCAATTCAAACCCATGTTGTTCAAGGGTCAATTGTACTTTATTAGCTGACCTATAATGCCAACATTGTCTTTCATTCTATAATCCTTTATACTGTTTGTTTTCCTGATCAAACAGAAATCTTTATTTGTTTCAGGATTTGACCCCAAACTCTTCTTCATTTTCCTCCTTGGACTTATGCTATTTTTTTGTGGAGATTTGCTGAGCAGGTAGGTTCCAAGGTTGGAGTGCAGAATGACGAGGCTTAGACCCACCCTGCTTCACTTTTATCATGGGGAAAGAGCTGCCCTTCCCTTTTCCATGAGCTTTATGGCTAGGCCATTCCCTGCTTGGGAAAAAAAATCTTTAAATACTTTAATACATGTTACAATTTTTGCTTTTTTCTTATATTGAACAAGATTGGCAAGAATGAAAGTCTCCTCTTATTTTTTATTTATTTTTATTTTTTATTATTATTATTTTTAAGATTTTATTTATTTATTTGACAGAGAGAGAGAGATCACAAGTAGGCAGAGAGGCAGGCAGAGAGAGGAGGAAGCAGGCTCACTGCTGAGCAGAGAGCCCGATGCAGGGCTCGATCCCATGACCCTGAGATCATGACCTGAGCCGAAGGCAGAGGCTTAACCCACTGAGCCACCCAGGCGCCCCTGAAAGTCTCCTTTTAGGTTGAGCCATCATGTGATGGGATTTAGCCAATACATCACCACCCTTTCCACCATTTGGGATAACATGTTAAGTCCTCCTTTTTCCAGGGCCATGTGTTGGTGAGTTTCATGCCATTCAGAGGTAGAGGAACAAACACCAACCACTTACGCATTTCCTGTTTTTAGGAACCTCCCAGCTAAGCTAGGTAAAACTGACATGTACAAATAAGAAGAAAACACAGGTAACTTAACATTGAACAAATGTAGAATCGACATTAACTTTATACAAAAGTAAAAAGAATATTTGTGGAATAATGACTGAAAGCTACCCATCGGAGTTTGAAGTTGGGCTGGAGTGAGATAGGTAGAAGCGGTTCCTTATTTTGGGGATCCTGAGAGAAACTCAGAGAGAGGGAGGAATGCCTGGCAGGAAGAGCCCGGCGGAGGAGCCGGAGCTCTCTATTCTAGGCCCTGAGTCTGGTCTAGAGTTTATCTTTCTGGGCAGTCAGTCCAGTTCCAGTTTCCAGTGTCCACTCAGGCAGTGTCCTTGTACCTTCTTTTTCCCCAGTGAAGCGGGCAGTTCCTTAGAAGAAAGATTCTCCTTAAAACCGGGTTGGGAGAGATGCTGCGATGGGATTGCGCAACTAGGCAGAGGCTTATTGTCGGCATATGTTTGAGGGGTCTTACTGATCCCCATCCTCCTGAGCCGGCAGCAACCGCATTGTACCAGTCCCGTCAGTGTTCAGACCTCAAGATTTAGACATACACCTGCTCTCATCTGATAGCTTTTTTCTGTCTTTCGGCTGGGTTACTTGTTCTTTTTTTAAAAATATTTTATTTATTTATTTGACAGAGAGAGAGATCACAAGTAGGCAGAGAGGCAGGCAGAGAGAGAGGGGGAGGCAGGCTCTCCGCTGAGCAGAAAGCCCGAAGCGGGGCTCGATCCCAGAACCCTGAGATCATGACCTGAGCCAAGGGCAGAGGCCCAACCCACTGAGCCACCCAGGCGCCCCTGGGTTACTTGTTCTTGTTCGAACAATGCCGTGTGTGAAGACTGCGCACATAGTCACGAAGTAATGTTTCTCTCTGCAGAAGCCAGATTTTCTACTATTCCACTGGGATGAGTGTGGGAATTGCGGCCTCTCTACTAATCGTCATTTTCGTACTGTCCAAGTTCATGCCCAAGGTAAGTAGCAGAATCCTCATCTGCAGTCAGGAGGAACTTGGAAAGTTGAGGGACTATTTTCTTGGATAATCTTACAGCACTGAAAATTTGCATTTGTGGCTGATAAGTTAATGTCCTTTTTCACTGATCTTTTCCTTGATTCAGAAAGGTACTTTCCATGATGAAACTTGGAGTCTGATTGCGTACAAACTCCCCTTTCTTATTTAAAATCCTGTGCACAGTGGGGAATTAAAGTCTCCTTCCTGTTTGCTGATTACATAGCCAGGCTTTTAAGTTATTTAGCACCTCGTTTTCCCAGTGGTCTTTGCACACTGTACCATTTTAAATATAAAGGATGTCTTCTTAAGGGATGTGGTTTTTGTGCATTTTCAGTAGGTTGAATTTTTTAAAAATCGTAGTTCCATTTTGCTGCTTTTATGTATGGAAAGCCTGTTGTAACTTTTTGTTTTCACTTCTACTCTGTCTTAGAAAAGTCCCATTTACGTCATCCTGGTGGGAGGCTGGTCCTTTTCTCTGTACCTCATTCAGCTAGTTTTAAAAAATTTACAAGAGATCTGGAGGTGTTACTGGCAGTATCTTTTAAGTAAGTGTTGTCGGTTTTGCTTTCCTTTTTATATGTTTATAGGTTGTTTTAGTTCATTTGATCCTGAAAAGATGTTGCCTGCTTACAGTCCATGTCCTTTTATTAATCTTTAAGAATCATAGTTCTTCGCTTTATTTCTAACCCTGTGTAGTCGTCACATTAAATGAAAATGGTGCTGCCAGGGAAAAGACTTTAATTGGTTGGTGTGTATAAGTATACCTCTCTTTACACAATAGGCATCTTTCTGAAAAGTTATAAATTGACTTTATTAATAGTATCATATTTTATTTTATTTTTTTTAAAGATTTTATGTATTTATTTGACAGAGAGAGAGATATCACAAGTGGGCAGAGAGGCAGGCAGAGAGAGAGAGGGAGAAGCAGGCTCCCTGCTGAGCAGAGAGCCTGA
Source organism: Enhydra lutris kenyoni (assembly GCF_002288905.1). Lineage (NCBI taxonomy): Eukaryota > Metazoa > Chordata > Mammalia > Carnivora > Mustelidae > Enhydra > Enhydra lutris. The sequence continues at coordinate 5,362,819 of NW_019154158.1, forward strand.
TGTGGGGCTCGATCCCAGGACCCTGGGATCATGACCCGAGCCAAAG